>NC_090646.1:657155466-657524841 GCF_040937935.1 Hyperolius riggenbachi
ATCCCTCTCTGATCAGATTCGATCAGATAGGGATCTGTCAGCTGGTCGATCTAATGGCACATCGACCAGTGTATGGCCACCTTTAGATTTTTCTGTTAATTTCCTGTTAGATTTTCTGTAAAGTACTGGTAGAGACTGGTCATTATCTCTGGTGCATTGTCTTCTGGTTATCTCCTGATGAGTAGAACAATGCCTAATTGCTCGGCAGATAGATCGTTAGATAGATGATTTCCAACATGTTGGAAATTTTCTATCTGGCAGGTAAAGGCCCATACACGCGTCTGATTTTCGCAAACGACTGGTTGTTTGAATGTCCCGTCGTTCAGTCATCCGCCCCACAAATCGGGCGTGTACAGACTGCCGTTCACGTGATAATACTGAGTTTGAGCGATCCGCTGGTCGTTCGAAAAAAATCAGGCGTGTGTATGGGCCTTAAATCTAATGCTGGATACACACGGTGCGTTCCCGCACAGAATGTGCTTGTCTATTCACATCGACTCGATTATTTCCGAGCGCATTTCGATGGGTCGATTTACATGTAAAGTTTGCCAAATCGACCTAACGATCCATCGAAATGCGAATCGGACATGTCGGAAATGGAGTCGACGTGAATCGACGGGTGCATTGAGTTCGGGAATGCACCGTATGTATCCAGCATAAACTCCCATCTACACGATATGATTTTTTTGTGCAATTCAATTACGATTCTATTTACGATTCGATTAAATCAGACATGTCCGGGATTCGATTGAGTTCGATTTGCCATTGTTTTGCAATGTCAAATCTGATTGAATCGAAGTGAATCAGGATCTGACATGTTGAATTTAATCGTATCGTAAATAGAATCGTAATCGAATCGCACAAAGAATCATGTTGTGTAGATTGGGCTTAACAGAAAATTGTATGGTGTGTACTTAGCATAAAACTTCCCTTCAATTCTATCACCATCTCTCTTAAAGCGGACCTGAACTCAGAACTTTCTCTCTGCTCTAAAAAATAAGCAACCGCATAATCACCTTTAGGGCTTGTTTCTCACGATGAGCGTTTGCAGATTTTCTTTTAAGCGCTGGTGATTTTGGAAATCGCTCTAAAAGCGCTTGTGCAATGATTTCCTATGGGAGTGTTCATATGTGAGCGTTCCACTTTCTATTGAATCGCAAACGCGCCACATGTACCATTTTCTGAGTGTTTGCTAATCAAAGTATAGGGAAATCGCAATGCGCTTGAAAAAGTTCTTTGGAGATTTCCCGAGCGATTTGATGAATAAATACATTGTATTTATTCATTTCCAGGCATAAGTGTTCACTTCCTAACGTCAGGAAGTGAAAAAAATCTATTGTTTCACAAAAGCACTTTCCTATGCACAGATCGCAGGGAAAAGCGCTTAAAAATCACAGTATAAATTGCTCAGAGCTTCTAATAGCACTGGCAATTTATAAATGTGAACAAGGCCTTAAAGTGGATCCGAGATGAACTTTTACTCATTGCATAATTGTGTTCCCTTTCCTATTGTTTATAGGGCATTCCTCAAGCCAAATACTTTTTTGTTTGTTTTTAATACTCTAATTCCCTATAAACTAAATAAACCACTCCCACAGGTTTTCAGAGAGCCTTGGCAGTAGCAAGGGCTCATGGGAGCTCAGTCTGGGCAGGAGGAGGTGTTACTAGCCATTGATTTCAGAGGCAGAGGGGAGGAGGGGGGGTTAGGTTTTTTTTCAGAGGCTGAGTGCTCAAGATGCAGATAAGCTTGCCTGTGTGTAATATATACAAACATAGCTGCTGTCATTGTATCACAGGAAGAAATAATCATATTCTATTAAAGCTGTTTGCAGCTATATTTGCTGTGTAATTATGAGGGATTGCAGAGTGCAGGGGGACCTTAGTGGGGTTTGGGATAGCAACAGAGGCTGGGCTGTATAGGCAGATCCAGCCTCTGTATGCAGATAACGTTCTTTAAACACACCTCGGGTTCTCTTTAAAGAACAGGTGGTAACAGGTGATAACAGTTGATACAACAGGGCACAAGAAGGTTAGGAAGTCTGCCAGCAGGACCCTGTGATGTACAAATTGGGTGCCTGTTTACAGTGGATGCATCAAACAATGAAAAATGTCATCAATTACCAGGTAATTGGCAGGTCTGAGGGCTGCAGGAGATAGGCATTTGTGGAAGTTCCAATGACTTTCCTGTCAGGCAGGAACAGCCAGGTTTGATATTAAGGTCTGGTGCACACCAAAAACCGCTAGCAGATCCGCAAAACGCTAGTAGTTTTTGAAACGCCTTTTCTTATTTTTATGAAGCGTTTCACCTAGTGTTGGGTAGCGTTTTTGATGTAGTAGATTTCATATATTGTTACAGTAAAGCTGTTACAGAATAGCTTCTGTAACAAAAACGCCTGCAAAACCGTTCTAAGGCCTCTTGCACACTGCAAGCGATTCAGATTCCGCGTTTTAATCGGTTTTTACATTCAATTCAGATTCTAATTTGCAGTGTGCAGGGAGCAAACTGCAAATCTGAATCGGAATCAGATGTAAAAACTGATTAAAAAGCGGAATCGGAATCGCTTGCAGTGTACAAGAGGCCTTAACTGGCGTTTTTCAGAGCGGTTTGCATGTTTCCTATGATTAACATTGGGGGCAGAAACGCCTCCGCAATCCAAAAAATGCCTCAGCCAGGGAGTATACGTTTCAGCAAAGTGCCTCCCGCGCTGATGTGAACCACCCCATTGAAATACATTACCCACGCGTTTCCAAAGCCGCAAGCGGCTGTAAAAATGCGAGAAAACCCGCTCGGTGTGCACCAGCCCTAATGCTGGGCATACACGGCTCGATGCCCCCTTATCAATCGAGCCGCTGATGGCTCGATTGATAATATCCGTGTCCTATCACCGCGGGGATCGATTCCGCGCTCGATACCCGCAGCCGGACAATAGCAGCGAATCGAGCGGGAGATGAGCGCCGGCAGGGACGAGCGAAAATCGATCCGGGTGGACGAGCGGGGACCCGGAGGGAGTCTATCCGGCTGCTAATCGGCCGCCAGATCGACCCGTGTATGCCCAGCATTAGTCCATGTTTCAGGTTTCAACTTCACACTTTCCATTCCACAACTCTTATCAGGTAGACATATTATTCAATTAGTCATGCAAACACTTTCATCCTCGCCTCAAAGAAAACTATCACCTTCTCAAGTTTACTGTGCAGACAAAATCTTGCTACCACTATGACCCACTGTTGTAAAATTACAACATATAAATAACCATCTCTAAATCTCTCAATATCAGTATATTTGATGTCACAAAATCTGCATGATCTACACATGTTAATTATCACAGTAAAAAATATTTCAAACTTTTTATTTACTTGAGTCTTGATGTATCCCGTCCAAAACAACAAGATGATGTACTCCAAAGCAGGCAACAGGGTTGTATGACTTCATGGCCAAATAAACAGACCTATTTATACATTCAATCATCCAATAGTGTTGCAGAACTGAACAATAGGTCCTATTAGTAATGTACATGAGGTTTTAAAAAGAAGAGAATGGGGGAGGGTTTTTTTAGCCTTAAATGTGATGTTGTAATATTACAACACTGGGTCTCTGCGCGGTAAAGGGTACCCGAGGCGGCATGTGACATGAGATAAACAGGTGTATGTGCAGTGCAAAACCTATTAAAGGGAACCTGAAGCGATGAAAATTATTTAAAATAAGCACATGACGTAGCTGCAAATGAATATTGCATACTAACCTCACTGTCAGTCCCTCCCAGAAGCTCACCATTTTCTTCTTACAGTAATCCCTTCCAGTTCTGACAACATTTTTGTCAGAACTGAAATATACCAGTTGCTGTCAGTTATATATCAGCAGCTGTCAGTTACAACTGAATGTGCAAGGTAATGCCCATGTTTCCCTATTGCTCAAGTGCTGACCAGGAAGCTGTTAGGGGGCAATAAACATTTTTAAAATGGAGGACAGAGACTTCCATTGATCACAGTGGACAAATGGGACGCAGGAGAGGAGAGAAAGATTGAGTAGTAGACTACACAGGGGGTAAGTATGACCTGTGTATGGTTATTTTGACTTTTTATTTTCAGTTCAGGTTCTCTTTAATAACCAGCCTGTTTTACTTGTTTTATTGTGATGCCTGGAAGAGTTAATTTCTAGGCATGGAAGTGACCACTTCTGTGTAGGGTTGCCAGGTCGGCTGATGGAGAAAACCGGACAGGGGGTGGAGTTAGGGGCGGAGTCAGAAGCGCACTTTTATGTAGAGTGGGGCTAAGCAATGGGCTTTTTAAAAAATGTTTTTTACAGTATTTATATCGCACTGACATCTTCTGCAGCACATTACAGAGTACATAGCCATGTCACTAACTGTCCTCACCAGTACATGCACATAAGAGACCACTTTTCACCAGTAAATGCACATAAGAGACAGAGCAGAAAACTATTACAAAACTGGAAAACTATGCAAATAATGCAATGCATTTATGGCGTTTTTGCACAGTGAAGTGGTCGATTTCTTGCGGGAAGTTTTAAAATTTATTTTTTTTCCCACCAAAATTTTTTATTGAGAACAATAAAGTGGACATACATAGGCATAAAGTTAAAATATAAATCTGCGCATACATGTATGTACACATTTTGAGCAAATCTAACAGTATAACAGTATAAATTGCGTTGTACAATAGTATGAATTCAAGTGTAAAGTATAGTAAGCAGCGGGCTCAGGCGAGATTGAATGAGATCGAAAGTCACGCCTGGACTATACGGAGTGGAGATAGAGCGGAGCCAATGCACACAAAGAGCGGAAATACAACCAGAGAATTATGGGTCACTCACTCACCATATCTCCAGACTCCTGACCTTACCTTGCTTCCTTCGCAGATGCAGAATCGCATTGCAAATGACGTGAGTGACGCACGTCATGCGTGCGTTGGCAACGCAGCATTGGCGTTGCCGTAGCAACGTCAGGAAGCGCGGGCTCGGGGGCGGTACTTAAGCTGGCGTAACTTACGCCGCGTAAGCTGGCTGGCTGTGCCTTTGACTGACAGCCAGGCAGCGAATCAGCGGTCGCGCAGCGCTGGCGGACGGGTGGCGGCAAGTGGCAAAAGGCATAAAACCGGACATCTTAATTGTCCGGTTTAACATGCCTTTTTGGACAGGACACAGCGGCCAAAAACCGGACTGTCCGGTCTAAAACCGGACACCTGGCAACCCTACTTCTGTGTTGTCAGTACCACTGATCAGCAAATTACAACTGTTAGAAGTTGTATTCTGCCAGGAAAACTTTAGAGGGCTGGGAGAGAGAAAATACACAAACTACTGACCTTTTTCTTACTCACACCTAATAGGCTGCCACTGATTAGAGAACGTAAAACATTCAATTTACTTTGTAAATAAAAGAAATCCATGGGATATCTAAAAAGTCATTTTTAGGAGTAGGAGGATAAATATAATTGCTTATCTCATCCGTTTATTTTCACCTGTTAAAGAAAAACATTTGTTACAACTTATAGATCTCCTGCAATAAATATGCAGTGTCTACTTCCTGCTTTCATGGAAGCAGACATAATGGCAGAGGAGATTCCTGAGTGGACACAGTGGAGAGATCAAATTACAGTGGGGATTAGTCACAAGGGAAGGGGGAATTAGACAGGCTTAAAGAGAACCAGAGACGAAGCACCCTCATGTATTTTATTACATTTATCAGTGGGAACATGACAGTAAACACCTACCCTGCTTTTAGTTTTATTGTTCTCAGTCTAATCTATCTGTTATCAACTGTGATAAGAATCCACCGACTATTCAGTCGAGGTTTGACCTGGAATCATTATAGCTGAGTCACTCTTCTGTGGAGTCTTTTCAAGCCCAAGCCTTCCCCCTCCTGGCTCAAATTTCATGCTTTACATACTGAGAGCTGTGATGACATGGGAGGGGCTGCTGCTGCAGGAAAAATCTCTGTCTAACAGACAAGTGTGGCTGTGTGATCTGTGTGCTCGGTCTGTGCAGCCAGTCATCATTATTATCTACTGTATGCAGTTTCATTACTAGGAGAGACACTTCCTACAGGCAGCCACACAGCATGCCAGAATATGAAGTTGAAAAACACAGATGAAAGCCTACAGCAGCCCTGCTTGTCTATAGTCTCATATAGCCTAGACAGCACATCCAGAACAGCTTATAACCTGGAAGCAGAAGGAATATGAGCCGGCGGCCATATTGGATATTTCCTGGAGCAATAATGCATAAAAAGCACTCAAAAAGGCACACCAGAGTGGCGAAATTATCGGGTAGAGCATTTATTCTTTACAAGCTATCAACTGATATGTTTATTTTGTGTGAATCGTTAATCTCTGGTTTCCTTTAACTCTCTGAATGCATACAGGGTGCATTTCTCTAGGGTTTCCTTCAGTCCTGTGCAAGAAATCAGGTCCACATTCTTTCTATCACTATATCTTTAAATGAGCTGGTACAGGTGTAGAATGTTGGGTGTAATCCAGAATTGTAGATTATGGCTTTAATTTGGTGCTGCAATTAGATGAGCATGAAAGTCATTCAGTTTGCAATGAAGTGCCAGGATAGATTCGCATTCTAGCAGCTTCTGCAGAGGGGTGAGTTGTATTTCCCTTCTCAGCCTCAGTCTGTCACGCTGAACTACCCTCAGCCAATCAGTGAGGAGCAGGAATGTGGGAGGGGCGATGACCAGCTTCCTTCTCGTTGGCAATGTACCAAATAGAACCAGGCTGGCTGTGATAAGTCATTACAGCAGACACATTTATGATTATATTGGAATGCTTGCAGTGCAGGCTGCATGTAGACTGCATAATAAACACAGAGTGAGTAAATGGAATTAGATTTTGTGGCTGACAATCCTGCTCATATGAGATGGGAGAAACGGAGCCAGGTTAGAAGGTAATCTGTGTCTTCAGAGACAGTTTTTGATTAGACAGCCGGGTGAGGAACTTGAGATAGAATACTAGTGACAACATTTCTGAATTTGTGGATTTTATACTTCAAGAACCTGAGGTGGGTCTGCCTATACAGCCCAGCCTCTATTGCTATCCAGATCCCCCCTAAGATCCCCCTGCGCTCTGCAATGCTCCATAAATCACAGCCGCGCTGTGCGGACTGTGTTTACCTATTGTACTGTCAATCTCGGCGCTCCCCCCGCCTCCTGCATAGCTCCAGTCCCTACCCGCGTCCCTTCTCTCCAATCAGCGGGGAGGGATGGGACGCGGGCGGGGACTGGAGCTATGCAGGAGGCGGGGGAGCAGCAGACTGACAGTACAGAGATGTACACAGCCTGCTGCGACATGCTGTGTGTCGACAGCGCGGCTGTGATTTATGGGAGATTGCAGGGGGGGTGGGGCTTAGGGGGATCTGGATAGCAATAGAGGCTGGGCTGTATGGGCAGATCCAGCCTCTGTATGCGGATAGCATTGTCAGAACCCCACCGCGGGTTCTCTTTAAAATACCTGTGAGGATGGTCAGCAGGGAGGCAGGGGTTTAGGAGGAGGGGTGGTCGGCAGGGATGCAGGGTTTAGGCCTTTAGGAGAAGGGGGAGAATGGGGAAAGGCACCGACAGTTTTTAAAAGCTGGGGCTATAAGAGTGATGCTGGCTAGGACAGTTGTTTCGCCACTGCCTAATATTTGATTCGGAGCTGCTGCACTTTTTTATATTTGGAATCCATTGCTTGATTGGCTCATTCACCATGCAATTCAGCCACCTGAGATTGTAGTTTCAGCAATTTAGTCTGACCAGTCTGCCAAGGTTGTCAGTTGGCACAGCAAGGCTTGTAGTTTGCAAAGAGAATGACAATGTGTAGGGCAGATGTAATGAGTTGCAGCTAGGTCAGGGTTGGAGAAGACGTGTATGGAAAGCAGAGGTTGTAGACGGCTTGAGTGTCTGCAGCTCTAGAGGGTGGTGTCTGTTTCTGTACCGATTTTTACATTTCATCGCTCCTCTCATTAATTTCCCAATAACTTTACCACTACTTAGCTCGCATAAATTATATAGATCTTGTAATTCTTTTCAGGGCAAATTAGGCTTTTTTTAATTTCTTTGTAATTGTTTTATTCTCTATGCATTCGTAAAATTACACTATTTCTCCATTTCCATCCTCTATAGTTTAAGAAAACAAACAATGATACCATAAAACCCACACATTTTATTTGCCAATTTATCCTGGTTATCCCAACATATACATTTATGTCTGTAGTTCAATGTATGGGGATAATACATTCTTTGTAAATAAAGGGGGAATATTTTCTATATTTAGTTTTTTTTTTTTTTTTTTTTTCTCATTGTACCCTAATAATTTAAGCCCTTTTTTGCAAAAATAACAGTAATACACCTTTATAGCATACATTTTTAAAAAGCTGGGTCTCTAAGGCAACAATGTATGTTTTCTATTTTATCATCCCTTCGTTTTTCTTTTTACAAGCTTTTTATTTTGGTACAGAATACCGGTATTTGAAAATGAACATTTTATCGCTTTTTGATTCAGTTTGACACAGTTTGCCACTAAAAAGAACTCACAGGACACAAGCGGCAACCCTAAAACACCCTAAAATCTATTCTACAACTTAACATACCTGTAATAAAAATACTACACATCTCTCAGTTGATGGCTAGCTGGGTATCTAGGCGGCCATAAAGTCTTAATTTTTATTGCAAAAATTCACAGGAAAAATCGCACAAGTGGAAACCTAGCCTCAGGTGTGTGTGATTCAGACACTACTGCAGCCAAAGAGATCAGCGGTGCTGCCAGGCAACTGGTGTTTAACCCATTAGCAGCTTCAAAGGAATTATGTCGTTTGAGATATGTGCACTGCTTATGAGCTCAGTAGGCAGAGCTTGTGCTGTAAATTAATATGGCAGCTGCCATATTCCTCTCACTTCAGTGTGGACATGGAGTGAGCATTGGAGCTGACCACTTCTTTCAGGCCTTTTCAGGTCTTTGTGTATTATGACCTAATAGTGGAGTGAATCAGACACACACAGAACAGCTCTGTCTCACACCCCCCCTTCTCTACCCCTCTCCTCCCTATTCCTCCCCACACACTGTCTCTTCTAAGGACGAGGTTGCAGGCTGGCATTTCCAAAGCATAAAGATGCAGGAGTGTAGAGTGGGTTTCATTTTCTTTTTCTCTGTATATTATCGTGCAGCTATTATAGATTTCTTTGCAGGAGGATTTCAGAGCCCGGTTATCTTTGTGGACAGAGCAGGCTTTAAATGCCCATTATAAGCTAATCATTTGATCCGGGGGTATTTTTACAAGACAAGCGGCAGTTTACGAGCTACCGGGGAGATGAAGCGCAGATCAATGCTCCGTCGCGTACAGACAAGACCGAGCGTCGCTGGCTGCATGTCTGTAACCAAGCCAGTGCACCGCCCGGCCCTGAACCCTCCTCTGGCAGCGTCTCTGTAACCGAGCCAGTGCGCCGCCCGGCCCTGAACCTTCCCCCGGCAGTGTCTGTAACCGAGCCAGTGCACCGCCCGGCCCCGAACCTTCCCCTGGCAGTGTGTCTGTAACCGAGCCAGTGCACCGCCCGGCCCTGTACCTTCCCCTGGCAGTGTCTGTAACCGAGCCAGTGCACCGCCCGGCCCTGAACCTTCCCCTGGCAGTGTCTGTAACCGAGCCAGTGCGCCGCCCGGCCCTGAACCTTCCCCCTGGCAGTGTGTCTGTAACCGAGCCAGTGCACCGCCCGGCCCTGAACCTTCCCCCGGCAGTGTCTGTAACCGAGCCAGTGCGCCTCCCGGCCCTGAACCTTCCCCCTGGCAGTGTGTCTGTAACCGAGCCAGTGCACCGCCCAGCCCTGAACCTTCCCCCGGCAGGGTCTGTAACCGAGCCAGTGCACTGTCCAGCCCTGAACCTTCCCCCGGCAGGGTCTGTGACCGAGCCAGTGCACTGTCCAGCCCTGAACCTTCCCCCGGCAGGGTCTGTGACCGAGCCAGTGCACAGCCCGGCCCTGTACCTTCCCCCGGCAGTGTGTCTGTAACAGAGCCAGTGCACCGCCCAGCCCTGTACCTTCCCCTGGCAGCGTGTCTGTAACCGAGCCAGTGCGCCACCCGGCCCTGATCCTTCCCCTGGCAGTGTCTGTAACCGAGCCAGTGCACTGCCCAGCCCTAATCCATCCCCTGCCAGCGTGTCTGTAACCAAGCCAGTGCGCCGCCCGGCCCTGATCCTTCCCCTGGCAGTGTGTCTGTAACCGAGCCAGTGCACTGCCCAGCCCTGAACCTTCCCCCGGCAGGGTCTGTAACCGAGCCAGTGCACCGCCCGGCCCTGATCCTTCCCCTGGCAGTGTGTCTGTAACCAAGCCAGTGCACCACCCGGCCCTGAACCTTCCCCTGGCAGCGTGTCTGTAACCGAGCCAGTGCACCGCCCGGCCCTGAACCTTCCCCTGGCAGTGTCTGTAACCGAGCCAGTGCACCGCCCGGCCCTGAACCTTCCCCTGGCAGTGTCTGTAACCGAGCCAGTGCACCGCCCGGCCCTGAACCTTCCCCTGGCAGTGTCTGTAACCGAGCCAGTGCACCGCCCGGCCCTGAACCTTCCCCTGGCAGTGTGTCTGTAACCGAGCCAGTGCACCGCCCGGCCCTGAACCTTCCCCTGGCAGCGTGTCTGTAACCAAGCCAGTGCACCGCCCGGCCCTGAACCTTCCCCTGGCAGTGTGTCTGTAACCGAGCCAGTGCACCGCCCAGCCCTGAACCTTCCCCTGGCAGTGTCTGTAACCGAGCCAGTGCACCGCCCGGCCCTGAACCTTCCCCTGGCAGTGTGTCTGTAACCGAGCCAGTGCACCGCCCAGCCCTGAACCTTCCCCTGGCAGTGTCTGTAACCGAGCCAGTGCACCGCCCGGCCCTGAACCTTCCCCTGGCAGCGTGTTTGTAACCGAGCCAGTGCACCACCCAGCCCTGAACCTTCCCCTGGCAGCGTGTCTATAACCGAGCCAGTGTGCCATGCTGCCAAGCCCTGCCCAGGATAGGTGGTAATTATGAAGATAATGAAAGCATGAACGGTTATCGGATTTTATCCATTGTATCATCTAGCAAATTTGAAAGGGCAGAAAGCTAATTATTGAAACGGCTTTCTTGTAATTACAGAAATGAAATGAGCGGCGCTTCAATTACACGGTTACCGTGCGTTTTTTTTTTTTTGTTTTTTTTTCCCTCTAGAAGTTTTCATTATCCATTATGGGGAATCAGGCTGTCAGCCATAAAGAAAGGATTGTGGGAAGAATTGGCACAGCATTACGAAGGTTGGCAGCTGGGTTTTACTGAGCGGTCGGTTTTTAATAGAAGGTGGATGTTTTGCTAGGCAAGGCATTGTAGGAGAACGGCTTTATTTTTCAAAAAAAATGATTTGCTGCCAAATGTTTTCTTTTTTTAAAGGGAACTTGCAGCGAGAGGGCTATGGAGGCTGCCACATTTATTTCCTTTAAATCAGGCATGTCCAAAGTCTGGCCCAGGAGCAAAATGCAGCCCACCAAGCTTTTTCTGGTGGCCCCACGAAGCTCTTTACAGTCGTTATTCCATGCGACCCGCAGGCTGTGGATACAGTGCCACATGCAACGGCCAGCAGCAGTAATAGCCCCTGATTAGCAGCTAACACTATGCCAGCAGCAGTAACAGCCACTGATTAGCAGCTCCCACTGCGCCAGCAGCAGTAACAGCCACTGATTAGCAGCTGCCACTATGCCAGCAGCAGTAACAGCCACTAATAAGCAGCCACCACTGTGCCAGCAGCAGTAACAGCCACTGATTAGCAGCCGCCACCGTGCCAGCAGCAGTAACAGCCACTAATAAGCAGCCACCACTATGACAGCAGCAGTAACAGCCACTGATTAGCAGCTGCCACTGTGCCAGCAGCAGTAACAGCCACGAGTTAGCAGCTGCCACTGTGCCAGCAGTAGTAACAACCACTGACTAGCACCCACCACTGTGCCAGCAGCAGTAACAGCCACTGATTAGCAGCTGCCACTATGCTAATGGCACACTGTACATGGGTTATTATAGTGTACCGAACGGCAACTAGCAATTCGCTAGTTTTACCCGCTAGCACTCTGAAGGACAGCGTTATGGCCCTTGGCCAAAAAATTTGGCCAACCCTGACCTAAAGCCTCTGAAACCAGAGCCTTCTATATTACTGCACCCACCTTTTGGAACTCCTTACCACACCCAGTTAGGAGAGCTCTGGAGACCTCTCTAGCGTCCTTCCTACATCATCCATCCTACCGTGGTCAGAGCCAAGCCATGTGCTCGGAATCCTAGAGGAGAGAAGGACTTTACAAATTACCGTATGTGGTTTTACTTGACCATGAAGTTGTGGAGCATTGTATGTGAGTGTAGGTGCAATGTGGGTGCGGAAATGTGGGCTGTCAGTTTAGCTAAAAGGACCCTGGATATCAAACCAGACCACTAAACCCCACCAGGATAAGCTATATGGTGCAGGGAGGCTGGGCCACTAAACACCATCAGGGTAAGCTATATTGGGGAGGAGGCCACAAAATAAAATCTTGGGGAGGGAGGGAACACTAAACACCATCAGAGTAAGCTATATTGAGAAGGGTGTATACAATGAACAGAGGCGCCAAAAGTATAAGATTAGATTAAATGAGCTTAAAAAACCAACTTAAATGGCAAAATTGAAGGAGGAAGTGGTGGTCTTACCTCCCTCAAGCAAACACGACAACGACTGCGATTCAGACAGTCAAACACATTTATCAGGAACTCCAAAAAGAGATGCAACGCGTTTCGCAGGTTCAACCCCGCTTCATCAGGCAATATAGGGAGGAGTATCAAACAATCTGCACAAGGATTCAAATTAAGCGCCTCTGAGAAGCGCTTAATTTGAATCCTTGTGCAGATTGTTTGATACTCCTCCCTATATTGCCTGATGAAGCGGGGTTGAACCTGCGAAACGCGTTGCATTTCTTTTTGGAGTTCCTGATAAATGTGTTTGACTGTCTGAATCGCAGTCGTTGTCGTGTCTGCTTGAGGGAGGTAAGACCACCACTTCCTCCTTCAATTTTGCCATTTAAGTTGGTTTTTAAGCTCATTTAATCTAATCTTATACTTTTGGCGCCTCTGTTCATTGTATACAATTTTGAGTCCACCCTTGGTGGAGGGTTGCTACCCTTTCTTCCTGTCTACAGAGAGCGACTTCTTAATCCTGAGTGGGGTCAGGACAATCTCCTCACCTGCCTTTACAGTGGTTGCCTGCTGGTGACCCTGACTTGTGAGTATCTAGCAACACAAACTTATTGCCACCTTGTCCAGTACGAATTACACTATTGGGGCTCTTGGTGTTCCCTGTTTTTATATTGAGAAGGGAGACCACTAGATACTAGGGAAGCTTTATTGGAGAGAAAGGGTGGAAGCGCTAGGCACCAGGGAACCTGTATGAGAGAGGAATAAGGGAAGCTAGAATGATCCTACAGGCCCAATCTCATGATGATTTTTTTTTTTAATTATTATAAGCATAGCACGACATCATCACTTTCCCTATAGCTGTCCTTCACACATTTGCTCTCTTTTTCTGGACTTGAGCTGTGATTATTGCTATAGTCAGCGGTCATCCGATTCATACATAATGTGCCCGGCGTGTGACTTGCGGCCGCACAGGTTAATGTGTCCCCCGCCCCGCAGGAGAAGAGGTGTCCCCCGGCTCCTGATTAATAAAGCACGGCTGCGGTCCCACTAATCCATTAGCAGTGACAGTTTATAGACGGAGCGTTATTACACCCCAGCTTGTCTGATCCATTATTTCATATCTGTATTACAATCAGTGGCTGGTCCTCATTAGCCATTATTCATGCCTCATTACAGGCTCATTAGGCATAATTGCAGCCTGCTCCATGTATATTTATATAGGCACGCACAGTATAGCCACTCTATGAATAAACAATGGGGAAACCGCCCAACTGCCACTGCGCTGCTGATGGATAAAGGGGAACTCCAAGACGTGGTTGAATGAGCCCCTCTAATTATATGAATTATTGTGATTGAGGCTGGCATGCTGGTTTTACTTTTTCGATAACGCGCTCTGAAAGATTGCTAAAAGCAGAATTGCTGCAGCTCCAAAAAACTGTACCATGGAGGGAGTTTAAAGGTGGCCGTAGCAATCTTTGGTGGCTGATTGATCGGTTTTGATCAGAGAGATCGGTCTCTAGGTCAGAGAGTGATCTGTTGGCTGCGATACACTGCAGGAACATTCCAGATCGATTTCAGCATAAAATCTTGAGGGAATCAGCCTTGTGACATCGCCTTGCCATCCTGTAGTCACATGGGGCAAGAATGCATAAGAGGATGGCTGCAGTGTGGACGGTGGTAGGTAAGGCAACTGCAAGGGCACCGGGGGTACATAAAACATTGTAGGGTTGTCAACCAGGGGTTTCCATTGTTTGCCATTTGCGATTATTGCACACTGTTACGGCCCTGTTTCTGTGCATTTTATGCACAGAGGGAGATTCTGCTTGCTTGGCAGTTGAAAGCCGATGTTATTTCCTACAATGCAACAAGGTTAACAGACAGGAAACTGTCAGGACCATGGTCATGACATCACCCTGTGGGATAGTTTCACCACAAGATCAGCCATACAGACCCCCCTGATGACCTATTCAAGAAAAGGTGAAGGTTTCTTATGGGAAAGGGGGTATCAGCTACTGATTAAGATGTAGTTTGTAGTTCAAGAGACTCTGAAGAGAGAATAAATTTCGCTTCAGAGCTCATAGTTAGCAGGGCCATGTGTGCCCCTGCTAAAACGCCGCTATCCCGCGGCTAAACGGGGGTTCCTTCACCCCCAAACTCACCCCCGCAAACCTTGGTCGTAGAGTTGGTCGTAAATCTTGTCTTCCTGGAGGCAGGGCTAACTGCTGCAGCCCTGCCTCTCAGCGCGTCTATCAGACGCGCATCGCCGCCTCTCCCCTGCCCCTCTCAGTGAAGGAAGACAGAGGGGCGGGGGAGAGGCGGAGATACACGCTGACAGACGCGCGTGGGGCAGGGCTGCGGCGGTTAGCCCTGCCCCAACCAGCAAGCGCTCCCCCGCTGCACCGAGGGGATTTGGGGGTGAAGGGACCCCCGTTAAGCCGCGGGATAGCTGCGTTTTAGCAGGGGCACACATGCCCCTGCTAACTATGAGATCTGAAGCGAGATTTATTCTCTCTTCAGACTCTTTCAATCCTGAGTTAAGTGTTTTGTTTTTTTTGACCGTGTCACCACTTGAGCTGAGAACAGACTTTTTTTTTTTTTTCTCTTTTCTCTGCTCATTTCTAAACAAACAGTGAAAGACTCCTCCTTTTATAAATAGGAGCCGTTCACACTTGTCAATCTGCAATGTATCTGTGGGATCCATTGCGGTAAGCGGGCCTCACTCACCAATTGCATCTGTTGTGGATGACCGCAGCGGACTATTGGAGCAGACTCTGAACTGTCCCTTCCCAGCTGGCCGCACGTGATTGGTCTACAGATGGGGACGCAGCCTTACTGATCACAACTTTCTGTGTAGACTGGTTTACAGTAAGCCCCTGCCTCCAATGTTTTGCTTTAGTTTTTGTGATTAGAAGGATAAGTCCACTAATACCTTTTTGTTTTGTACTTTCATCGTGGGTTTGTATTTGCGTGCGGGGGAGGAGGGTGTCACGTTAGTAGCCCTGTATTAGAGCCTGATTATTGGCAGGCACCAGAGGGCGCTGTGTGGGGGGAGGGGGCATGTCTCTGAGTAGCCCTGTATTAGTGTGATTATTGGCTGTCACCAGAGGGTGCTGTCTGGGGGAAGGGGGGTGTCTCTGAGTAGCCCTGTGTTAGAGCGTGATTGGCGGTCACCAGAGGGTGCTGTGCGGGGGGAGGGGGCGTGTCACGTTAGTAGCCCTGTATTAGAGCCTGATTATTGGCGGTCACCAGAGGGCGCTGGGAGGGGGGGGGGTCTGAGTATCTCTGTATTAGTGTGATTATTGGCAGGCACCAGAGGGCGCTGTGTGGGGGAAGGGGGGCATGTCTCTGAGTAGCCCTGTATTAGTGTTATTATTGGCTGTCACCAGAGGGCGCTGGGAGGGGGTGTCTGAGTAGCCCTGTATTAGTGTAATTATTGGCAGGCACCAGAGGGCGCTGGGAGGGGGGGGGGGGTCTGAGCAGCCCTGTATTAGAGCGTGATTATTGGCAGTCACCAGAGGGCGCTGTGCGGGGGGAGGGGGGGGGAATGTCTCTGAGTAGCCCTGTATTACAGTGTGATTATTGGCGGTCACAAGAGGGCGCTGTGCGGGGGGAGGGGGGCATGTCTCTGAGTAGCCCTGTATTACAGTGTGATTATTGGCAGTCACCAGAGGGTCGTAATTGCAGAGTGGATGAATCTGACAGAATTGTTCTATTTTTCTCCTTTTGAAGCTGCTGTAAATGAATAAGAAATGCCGTCTTCCCTCCTCGTCTGTCACTTTCCCGCTCCCTGATTACCTGCCATTAAAGAGGAGAGTGTTGAGCGACACTTTGTCTCCAGGTGCAGCTCTCCTTAAACAGCGCTGTAATGAAAGAGATTAGGGAAAGATGGCTGAAATCCTCAGAAGTTTTTGGTTGCCGTGGAAACAGGGGAAGTGTACCACTCCGGCGTTTTACCGGACCCGTCTGATTTATACTCGTTATACAGCTTTAGGAGTCCCACTGGGACCACGGAGAAAGAAAGATCCTGAGATTCATAGCCATGTGCTGCTGGATGTGTGACTTAAAGGGTACGCGCACTGATCTTATAAATGCTGTACTAACTGAACTTTCCTTCAGACTTTGCAGTAAGTGTTCTCTAGTGAAATCCACTTTTGGAATTTCCATTAAAGGAAGGCAGAAACCCCTTACAAGGCATGGTCCACTTGGCCCCAAAAGGGGGAAAAAATTCCTTCCCCACTCCACATGGTAATGAAATAAAATTCCTGGATCAACACCACCGGACATTACCTAGTAATTATAGCCATGGATGTCTTTCAACGCAAGGAAAGCATCCATGCCCCCTTAAATGTACGTACTGTGCCTGCCACTGGAGCAAAGGGCCTCAACAAATGTATACCACCGATTTCTGTCCTGGGTGATTTTTTTTTTCTCTATCTCAGTCCATGATGTCCCTGCCTTCTTTATTGCTTCCTCCACACTTCTCCAAGTTGTCTTTGGTCTTCCTTGTTTTTCTGCTGCCTTGAGGATTCCATCTTAAGACTTCTTTCTCAATTGACATGTCCTTGCGAAGAGTATGGCCAATCCATCTCCACTTTGTGTTTAATCTACAAGTCCACTTGTTGTTGTTGGGTTCTTTCCCACAACTCTTTATTTGAAATTGTTTGTCCACCAGATGTTTAGTATTCTTCGAAGGCTGCATTTTATAATGGTTTGGAGGCTTTTTGTTATCTCTGCTGTCACCTTCCTTGTCTCACATCCATACAGGAGGACTGTCTTCACGTTATTCTGGGATATTCTCAGTTTGGTTTTCATAGAAATATCATGGGATCTCCAAATTGGATGCATTTGTACAACGTCTGCGTTTGCCTTCTTGGTTTGACTTTAAACATGAGCACTGGCACACACCTCCATTGTCACCATATTGCCCAGATACTGAAACTCGAGCACAGTTTGTGTTTCCATACACTTGAAACTTTAGTTTAGGATCTGCGTTGATGTTTAATCGCATCTCTTTCGTTTTCTTATCAGGATGATACCATTTATTGGCTAACGGAGATGAAAAAAACTGAGCTTTCAGTTTATAAAAAGCCTTCGTCGGACTGGTTTTTGTCAGGAACCAGTCCGACGAAGGCTTTTTAGAAGCCGAAAGCTCACTGTTTTTTCATCTCTAAGTTAGTCAATAAATGGTATCATCCTGATTCAAAACTCCTTGTTTTTATTGATGGTTAACACGGTACAACACTCTACTGCTTCTACTATTTTTAGTTTTCTTGCAATTAATTGTCAATCCCACCTTTATTCTCTCCTCTAGCAGGTGGCTTAACTTTGTTTCCATATGTTGGAAATTTTGGAAAAGTAATTATTACTTATTACACATATTTTGAACCATTTCCTTATAAGAAGTTAAGTGGCACATTTTTGGCTTCAGTACATTTTTTCCTAAATTTTCAGCGTGGAAAACTAAAATGCTCTTCTTTTGTTTAATCTTTCAGGTATTCCAACTTGATCCTGAATCTCTTCTCACTGATGGTGGATGCGAACATCCCGGACATTGCACTGGAGCCGGACAAGACTGTGAAGAAGGTAAGGCCTGAGCAGACTCCTCCCAGCCTCAGCAGACTGCAGAAGAGGCGGTCTCAGATAATCGGAGCAGCTGGTGAGGTCGGCTATGGCATGCTAAGCAAACTGATGATGATGTCCATGTCAGAGAAAAGCAAGCTCTTCCAAGGATCTGATTTTAAGCCCCCCCCGTACTCATGCTAGACCATACATGTCAAACTCCGGCCAAATCTGGCTCCCGGAGCAGTTAAATTTGGCCCCCAAGTGGTTTCCCCACTTTGCATTATGTTTGACCCACTTTAGACCACCAGGGAAGCCACATGGGTTAGGTAGGGGGAAAAAGCACTAAATACTAGGGAACTGTATAAGGGAGTGTGGTGGGCTCTAGACACCAGGGAACTATATAGGGAAGGGAGGGGAGACAACTAGACATGAGGTAACTGTAGGGAAGGAGGGAGAACCATTAGACTTAAGGGAACTGTATAAGTGAGGGAGGCGGACCACTAGACTCCAGGGAACTGTATAGGGGTTGGAGGGGAGCTATTAGACACCAGGGAACTTGATTAACCTTCTTGGCGGTGTGGACGAGCTCAGCTCGTCCATGACCGCCACTGTGCACTGCTCTGGCCCTACTGGGCCGATTTGCACAATTTTTTTTTTTTAAACACGCAGCTAGCACTCTGCTAGCTGCGTGTTGTGCGCGATCGCCACCGCTACCCGACGCGTAACAGGGACCCCTGCGCAGCCTTGGCCAATCAGTGCCAGGCAGTGCCGAGGGGTGGATCGGGACTCCCTGTGATGTCATGACGTGTATGACGTCATCGCGATCGTCGCCATGGCGATGGGGGAAGTCCTAAAGGAAATCCCATTCAGAACGGGATTTCCTGGTGGATTTAATCGCCGGCGGCGATCGGAAGTGTAGGAGGGATGCAGCATGGAGGGGGAAATCATGTAGCTAGGCTAGCTACATGATTAAAAAAAAATACTGCTGCGCAGCCACCCTAGCGATCTTAATAGAACACCAGTGTGGTTAAAGAGAACCAGAGACGAAGCACCCTCTTGTATTTTACCTTATAAATCAGTGGGAACATGACAGTAAACGCCTAATCTGCTCTTTGTTTCATTGTTCTCTGTTTAATCTGACTTTTATCACCCCTGATAAGAATCCCGACTGAGCACTCAGCTATAATCATTCTGTAGCAAAGCTAAACTGAGTCTGTCTTCTCTGGTGTCTTTTCAAGCCCAAGCCTGCCCCCTTGTGGCTCTGCTATAATGACTCCACTATAATTATTCCCAGAAAAGCCAGACTGAATGCTCAGTCCGGGATTCTTATCTCAGCTGATAACAGACACTTTTAGCAGTGAGGATGAAACAGAGCGCAGGGTAAATGGTTTCTCGAATGTTCCCACTGATTTCTATGGTAAAATACACAAGGGTGCTTCGTCTCTGGTTCCCTTTAAGGGAGGAAGGTGGCCAGTAGACATTTAGGTTGGCCCGCGACTTGGTCCCAGTCAATTACGGCCCACATTATATTTGAGTTTGACACCCCTGTGCTAGACTGTTGTCAGCTGAAGCGGCTGGTCTAGGCTGAGAATCTAGCATATGTACAGGTATCCCCCAAGGTCACTTAAAGGGAAGGTTCAAGCAAAAAAAAAAAATGAGATTCACTTACCTGGGGCTTCTACCAGCCCCATGTAGCCATCCTGTGCCCTTGTAGTCACTCACTGCTGCTCCAGTCCCCCGCTGGCAGCTTTCTGACCTCGGAGGTCAGGGCCACATTGCATACATTTTTACGCATTCCAGCTAGTGCAGGAACAAAAATTTACGCGTTTCACCACTAACGCGTAAAAATGTATGTGTTAATGTTCCTGCACTAGCGGGAATGTGTAAAAATGTACGCAATTTGGTCCTGACCTCCGAGGTCAGAAAGCTGCCAGCGGGGGACTGGAGCAGCAGTGAGTGACTACGAGGGCACAGGATGGCTGCATGGGGCTGGTAGAAGCCCCAGGTAAGTGAATCTCATTTTTTTTTTTGCTTGGACCTTCCCTTTAATGATCCAGTTGGCCAGATCTTTACTATAATTCTGAACTCTTGCATAGCCCACAATGAAAAGTCTTCATTCTACATATAGTTGCTGAAATTCACTTTCTCTTTGTTCTGTGTTTGTTTGGCCGAATCAAAGTGTATTAGTTTTTATCAGCAGCTGTGAATAACCTTCATCACCTCAGCATTTCTCCCTGTACAATATACACTGAGGGCGGGATCACACCTGCACCTGTGTTTTGCCACACAATCGTGCATTTTAACACATGCAATTTTTTATTTTATTTTTATTTTTTTTTACAGTAGCCATTGCTTTTAATGAGAATGCATATATCGTGAGGTAAAATAGTGCAGGTAATTTTATTTTTTTTTTCTACGTCCTGCTGAAATGCAGAAGCCTCTTGAAAATGCAGCGACCCCATAGACCAGCTGTGACAAAACTACAAATCCCATCATGCCTCTGCCTCCCCGAGTTATGCTTAGAGCTGTCAGAGTATTGCAATGCCTCATGGGACTTGTAGTTCTACCACAGCTGGAGTGCCAAGGTGAGCCATCACTGCCATAGACTAGAATTACATGCGTTTCCGCTTGCGTTTTTTGTTATGCACGTCCCTTGCTTGAGTCTTAACCCACTCGGTGCTCCCTGCAAACTGAAACAAAGTTTTAAACGTTAGGTTGTTGGGTGTGTTTTTTTTTTTTTTTTTATAATAGGACTTTATTAAAATGTAACGAATAAAGGTTGTCCTGCTGTGGCCAAACTTTTGAAAAATATTCTAAGTTTAGTTCCATTTTTCACGGCGGAGTCTTTTGTTTCCCTCCTCCCTCTGCCCCGCGACCACTGCCCGCCAGAAGCTGCGTGTCGTCCCTCCCTTCATCCCCGCCCCATAGCAGCAGAGGTGTTACTCTGCTACAGTAGAGCGAGGCGTTTGTATAGTTTTTAGATCCTAAATGGTCAGCCGATGGTTCAATCCCTGATTTCTCCTCATCAACCACCTTAAAGGTGTCCATTAACGGTACAATTTTTTTCACCAAATGCGATCTTTAGATGGGATTATTTTTTTATTTTTTTTAAGATTGCATTGTATTGAAAATTTGCCATTTATGAAGGCAGTCAATGAGGAACGATTCTGTGGTCGATTGCTAAATAGGTTAAAATCGATCCGAAAGTTAGATTTTATGATTTTATGATCGCATTTGAAAGAATCGTACAGTAAATATGAACAATCGATAATTACCTTCCAATTAGTTACGATCGTTCAAATCACATTGAAAGATCACATTTAGTGAAAAACTGTACCGTTAATGGGCACTTTACACTGACAGTTCATGAGATGCTTATAACGCATGCTTGCGTGCAAATTGTATGCAGCTTGGAATTCTTCCAATCCAGTGCTCTTCCTGACAGTTTTAATCAGCCCTTTTTCCAGGCTGCTTAAAGGGACTCCGAGCTCACGAAAAAAAGAAAAGTTGTACTCACCAGGGGCTTTCTCCAGCCCAGTGCTGGTCGGGAGGTCCCACGCCGGCGTCCTGGCTCCTCTCCTTCTCCCCGCTCCGGTATAGCTGACAGGCCGCAGCCCGGGCGACACTCGGAGTGTCGGGCTGCAGCTTCCGCGTATGACGCGGATTACGTCACACGCCGGCCGCCTCGCGTCATCACGGCGGCCGGCGTGAAAGTACTGCGCATGCGCGATCGCGCATGCGCAGTACTTTCACGCCGGCCGCCGTGATGACGCGAGGCGGCCGGCGTGTGACGTAATCCGCGTCATACGCGGAAGCTGCAGCCCGACACTCCGAGTGTCGCCCGGGCTGCGGCCTGTCAGCTATACCGGAGCGGGGAGAAGGAGAGGAGCCAGGACGCCGGCGTGGGACCTCCCGACCAGCACTGGGCTGGAGAAAGCCCCTGGTGAGTACAACTTTTCTTTTTTTCGTGAGCTCGGAGTCCCTTTAAATTTGAATACCAATTTTGCATAAAACAAAACTAACCACATTTCATATGCTTCCTTGGCATCCCGGATCCACGCTGACATTTTCCGTTAGGTCCTTTACCTTTGCCTTCTACGGTCTCTGCGACTATTAACTAGAGTAACTCTCTGTTATGGGGTTCTATTTGGATCTACTTATTATTCACACGCTATCTTGGGGTGCCAAATGTAGAATGTACTCTAGCTTATGTTACTTATTTCTAGCTTGTTACTTACTTCTATGTTAATGACCAGACACTTGATGTCCTTTCAAAGGGTTAAATAAAAGGGGTTTATTTACATACAGTACAGACCAAAAGTTTGGACACACCTTCTCATTCAAAGAGTTTTTTTTTTTTTTTTCCCTGACTATGAACATTGTAGATTCACACTGAAGGCATCCAAACAATGAATTAGCACATGTGGAAGTATAGTACATAACCAAAACGTGTGAAACAACTGAAAATGTCATATTCTAGGTTCTGCAAAGTAGCCACCTTTTGCTTTGATTACTGCTTTGCACACTCTTGGCATTCTCTTGATGAGCTTCAAGAGGTACTAGTCACCTGAAACGGTCTTCCAACAGTCTTGAAGGAGTTCCCAGAGATGCTTAGCACTTGTTGGCCCTTTTGCCTTCACTCTGCTCACCCCAAACCATCTCGATTGGGTTCAGGTCTGGTGACTGTGGAGGCCAGGTCATCTGGTGCAGCACCCTGGTCAAGTAGCCCTTAAACAGCCTGGAGGTGTGTTTGGGGTCATTGTCCTGTTGAAAAATAAATGATGGTCCAACTAAACGCAAACCGGAGTGAATAGCATGCCGCTGCAAGATGCTGTGGTGGCCATGCTGGTTCAGTATGTCTTCAATTTTGAATAAATCCCTAACAGTGTCACCAGCAAAGCACCCCCACACCATCACACCTCCTCCTCCATGCTTCACGATGGCATGTAGAGACCATCCGGTCACCTTTTCTAAGTCACACAAAGACACGGTGGTTGGAACCAAATCAGGCCATAAAGGCCTGATTCACACAGTCTCCTCTTAACAGTTGTTCTAGAGGTGTCTGCTGCTAGAACTGTGTATGGCATTGACCTGGTCTCTAATCTGAGCTGCTGTTAACCTGAGATTTCTGAGGCTGGTGACTCGGATTAACTTATCCTTCGCAGCAGGGGTGACTCTTGGTCTTCCCTTCCGCATGTGAGCAATTTTATTTGTAGCGTTTGATGTTTTTTGAGACTGCACTTGGGGACACTTTCAAAGTTTTCCCAATGTTTCGGACTGACTGACCTTCATTTCTTAACCTCCCTGGCGTTCTATTAAGATCGCCAGGGTGGCTGCGGGAGGGTTTTTTATTAATAAAAAAAAACTATTTCATGCAGCCAACTGAAAGTTGGCTGCATGAAAGCCCACTAGAGGGCGCTCCTGAAGCGTAATTCCGATCGCCTCCGGCGATCAGAATTAACAAGGAAGGCTGCAATGAGCGGCCTTCCGTGTTTCGCTTACCTCGTCGCCATGGCGACGAGCGGAGTGACGTCATGGACGTCAGCCGCCTCCGATCCAGCCCTTAGTGCTGGCCGGAACTATTTGTTCCGGCTGGGCTCCGGCGGCTGGGGGGACCCTGTTTCGCCGCTGCACGCGGCGGATCGCCGCGCTGCGGCGGCGATCAGGTAGCACACACGGCTGGCAAAGTGCCGGCTGCGTGTGCTCCTTTTTTATTTCATCAGAATCGGCCTAGCAGGGCCTGAGCGGCAGCCTCCGGCGGTAATGGAGGAGCTCAGCTCGTCCATACCGCCCGGCTGGTTAAAGTAATGATGGCCTCTCATTTTTCTTTACTTAGAATTTTGTATTATGCCAAGAAAAAAGCAGCTAACAGTCTATTCAGGAGGACTATCAGCTGTGTATCCACTTGACTTCTCCACAACGCAACTGATGGTCCCATCCCCATTTACAAGCCAAGAAATGCCACTTATTAAACCTGACAGGGCACACCTGTGAAGTGGAAACCCTTTCAGGCGACTACCTCTTGAAGCTCATCAAGAGAATGCCAAGAGTGTGCAAAGCAGTAATCAAAGCAAAAGGTGGCTACTTTGAAGAACCTAGAATATGACCTATTTTCAGTTGTTTCACACTTCTTGGTTATGTACTATACTTCCACATGTGGTAATTCATAGCTTGGATGCCTTCAGTGTGAATCTACAATGTTTATAGTCATGAAAATAAAGAAAACTCTTTGAATGAGAAGGTGTGCCCAGACTTTTGGTCTGTACTGTATGTACAAGTTACAGCATGTAAAATATGATTACATAATTGCGGGCTTAGTGTACAGTACTACTAGGCGCATTCTTAGTCTAACCTTACAATCCATACACACCACATTCGCTAGTTGTGCCCTGAATCAATTATCATCTCAAGTCTATATCAGCGTGGAAAGAGAGAGAGAGAGAGAGAGAGACAGTTTCCCAAGAACGGTCTTTTATCTGGATACAACAGGTATAGAGACCCCTCCTCCCTGGGAGGTCATTCAGGTATCAGTTGGATGTGTACATGCCAGGGCCAGCAACCATTGTGATGATAAGCTGGATAAACCAGGCTTCTCTCAACTTGTGTGTTAATCACCTCAATGGCGTTCGCGGGGGTCAGGGGGGGGGGTCTGGGGGCTGGGGTCAGTGCCTGAGGACCCGGCCATTGTCTTTGCTGTTTATTTACTCATATGTAGCTGTTGTGTGGCTGTAAAAAGTAATTTCAGTGAATGTTATATAGTAAATTACGAGAATTCTGTTCCTGGTGGGGGCCATGTCTTTTGCCCACAGTTAAGGCTAACTCGTGATGTCATTTCTGCCCTTTACTTTTTTTCTTGTCTCCTCCAATCGCTGAGTCGCCTCAGCCTTGCTTGTAAACACAAGTGAGTAGGGGATCAGGTTTCAGATAAGCAGCTGGCAGGGAAATAATGGGAAGAGGAGGAATAGATTATAGATAAAAAGAACCCCCAGCATGCAATTCTTTGGCATGACTACTAAAGGGCCAGTGTTCCTTAAGTATGTAACTCCAAATCATAACAGCAGAAAAAGTTTTGAATGCAGGAGTAGCATCTTTATCACTTAATACACTCAGACCAGTTGCTGTTGAAATTTGATTTTTATGGTGACGATACCGCTTTAAGGCCCAGGCTGATTGAATAGATTCACTGCAAATCTCTCATAGCAACATAAATGTCCGGACAAGCTTTTCCATGACGGCACACATAAAAATTACACAGTTTATACTGATAAAATACAACATACTGCATCAACTCAAAATGTGCATCTCCCAGAAACCCTGACCATCCCTAGTGGCTACACTCAGTGTTTTTTTTTTTTTTTTTGTAAGGTAATAAGACCATGACTGTGGCAACTGGACCTGTCAAATGCACCTCCTGCCAATTCCCAGTGGCATACAATTCGCATGCAAGTCAGGGTTACCTGCTCTTCACTAACCATCTCTAGGGGTGTGGGCAGTGGCCTAACTACATTTCTTTGGGACCCTCCAGCGAAACTTTGTGCCCTCCCATTGTTCAGAGCTCACCCCCCGCGAATACATTGGCTGCTCTCCTCTAGTTACGCCCCTGGGGGTGTAGGTGTCAGCCAGGAGAATGATGGTGCTGAAGTGCGGTAAATTACCAAAGCCCTTTGACAAAAACCTTACGCTAACACAGTGAGGACATTGTGAGGCATCCCAACATCCCATTAGATGTGCATGTTTTGTTATACTGCCTCTGCTTGCCCTGAATCTTCTCTGAATCTGTCTTAGTCTTTCTTACCATTCTATGTAATTGCCACAGCTTAGATAAACTTCCAAGAAACTTTACACATGTCCTGCTTGGGTGATTTTCCCCACTAGCTTCTAACGGGAATCCAAGAGGTTAAACAGCCACACAGCCTAATGCTGGGAACACACGGTTCATTTCTGCCGTGCGTTTCTCCTCTCGATCGTTTTTTTTTTTCCTGCTCGATTCTGCAGTCGATTCTTTTTCTATTCACTTCTATCAGAAATCGAGCAGCGACATGATCAAAAGGGAGATCGGAAATGATCTATCAAACCATCTAATCACCGCAAAAACGAACCGCGTATTCCCATCATTAGGTATTCAGGGGATGTCAGTTTTGTTCTGATTTAGGTCTGCCGCTGCCTGGGGGGTAAAAGCCAGTGAAAGCTGCCTGTCCTATCAGATTCCTTCATTTAGACTTGCAGAAGAGCAGAGGCTGTTTCTATTGGCTCCCCGCTCCTGTCAGTCACCGCTATCATGGCTTCTGCCTGTGAGTCGCTCTCCCACAGACTACTCTCCGCATTCTTTTCACCACTTCAAAGCAGACGGTAATACTTCCTGCCATTACTGCTTGTTGTCTGCTTTATGAATTGACATTTACTGACGTGTTGAGGTAATTATCGCACAAGTTGGTAATTTACCTCACTGCTTGGTAATTTTTTTCTTTTCATGCGGGAAAAGGGTTTATGAATTGACATTTTGCTAAGTGCTCGGTAGAGTCAGCTATTTTCTGCATTATCGAATTCAGTAATGCTTTATGAATCGACCCCATTGTAGAATGCAGTAAATTATTCAGGTTGCCCATCTTTACTGTAATTGTCCTGTATTCAGCATCCTAAACACTTCCTATAGCTATATATTACTGAATATTGGTATGTAGCCCCGCCCTCCCGTGATGTCACAGCCTAGGCTGTTTACTTATGCAGAATTCTCCTCCCAAAGCTTGCTGAGACCAGGTGTGGTTTCTGCTTACTTTGGAACACAAAGCAAACAAACCTTGCACAACGATTCTGCTTACCAGTAGTAAAGATGTCTCCACCTGTGATAAATTTCAGAATGTGAATCAGGGTGAGGCAAGATTTTACAAAGGGCAAACACTGACTTTTTATAAAATAATATTGTTAAAATAAGTAGCCTGAGGCCCCTTTTAGAAGTGTGCATTGTGTTACCGCAGGGTAACTCAACGGCAATGCACGTGTATGGGGCCTAGCACACTTACCGCCCTGTGCGGAAGCTTCAGAATTGCAGCTGAGCCAACGCAAAGTCTGCAGCGAGTTACCGCATGACTTCCGCAGCGGAAGAAATTGGAGCCAGTGGGGGGTGCAGGAGTTTAATTGACAGGAGCGCAGTGTCACGGTGCGTGTGTGTAGACTGATGTAAATCCCGGAGACTGTACTTCCTGCCCAACAGGTTTGTCACTGAGCACGAAGGGGGGGGGGGGGGGGTGTGCTATTTCTATGCACTTTGCCGCAGGGTCAAAGGTTTGGTATTTTTTCCCTTTTGTTGCAGGGGGATGCAGCAGGAGCATGGCATCGCCGACGCAACACAAAAAGATAACTGTAAAACCGGCCTTATTAATTTAGCTATATTCAGATTAAAGTGGACCTGACCTCCCTCTCTGCATTAAGATATGCAGCAGCATAATAACCTTTAAAGAAACATTTTGTTACGGCTGATACAAATTCTGCAATAGATCTGCAGCGTCTACTTCCTGCTTTCATGGAAGCAAAGGGTTAACATCCTGTGCTTACAAATTAGCTGCTCTGCTGAGGCAGTCAGCTGACACAGCTGAGATCAAATTACAGCTGTGTTTAGTCACAGCTGAGGGAGGATTAGACAGGCTAAACTTTCTATAAATACATACAGCGTGTTATCTCTCTCTCCTCTCTCGTCTCTCTTCTCTCTTGTCTAAAGTAAACAGTTTACAGTCAGGAATAGCCCATTCTGAATGGGAGGGCGGGAGAGAAGCATCCAAGTAAGGAAAAAGTATACAGGTCCTTCTTCTCAGATCCTTCTCTACATCTAAAAATCCCTCAGCTGTTCTCATATTATCTATGAGAAAGCAGGAATGGCAGAATTAAACAGTAGATCATTCCTCTGTGAATAGTGACAGAGAAGTGTAACCTAGCTACATGGTATAGCTCTAGCCTCTAACATTGACACAGACACAAACCGCTACAAACCGCTGGTAAACAAGGCATTTTTTTCACACAGGCAGTGCTGAGAGACTTCTGAAAAGCTTTCTAGTGTTGCTGACTAAAAGCTGTATATGTATGTGGGGTTTACAGAAGAAAAGTTTCTTTGATAGTTGTTCTTGAAGTACGTTGATGGGGGGAAGCCTCTTAATGAGTGTCTGTCAGCTGCTAGCACTGTGCCGTTGTACCTTGTTGCACGACTCCTGCATTGGTCGGGTTTTGTTGCTAGCAGCCTTGGTGCTTAGCATGCCTGCTCTGCCTTCCAGCTTGTGCTTTCATCTGCTCTTCAGAAGCCGGTTCATGACTCTATTAATAAAAGGGCCAGGTCGGGAGGCATTCATTCTGGTAAACAGATTATTAGGAGTCACGGCAGACACTTTACATAGCTGTGAATACAATGTGGTAATCAGGAAGGCAGAGTGCGCCGTGCTGTCTGCATTGTAAGGAGCCCGGGGGCCGTGGAGGATTGCAGCGGGAGCCCAGCTCTCACCTGGAAAACAATAAACCATTCTGCATTCACGCAGCATCACGCGGCCCTGAAAAACCTGTTCAAGTGGCGCGTGCAGAGGAGAAGCAGGAGGTGTGTTTTATTGTGAAAAAAACTGCACAATAGGATTTACCATTTCATATCAAAGCTTATCGGGTAAATGTGAAATATTGCCAATAAATATTTCATATTTCTTTTTCCAGCCAGTAGGTGGAGCCCCTAAGGTATACATATCAAACCAGATGTGGTCCTCAGAGCCATTAAATTTAGCCCTCAAGTGGTTTCCCCACTTTGCATTCTGTTTGGCCCACTCTAGACTACCAGGGAAGCTATATTAGAGGTGAAGCCCTAGAACACCAGGGAAGCCATATGGGGGAGAGCACTAAACATTTACGGCACTGTATAGCGGAGGGTGGGGGCCTTTAGACACCAGGGAACTGTATAGGGGAGGGAGAGACACCAGGGAACTGTATAGAGGGGGCCATTAGACACTAGGGAACTTGATAAGGGAAGGAAGGTGGCCAGGAGACATTGAGGTTGGCCCGCGACTAGGTCCCAGTGTACAATTTCGGCTCGTATTTGAGTTTGACACCCTGCCCTGATCTAAGGAAGGTAAAAAGTCTGAAAAAGCTATGGTTGGCAGCTTGTGTCCAGTTTACATAGCATAAATGAGGTGGCCAGAGGGTGCCGCTAGGCATGCAGGCAGTGCTAGGCCTTCTTATATGAACTTTCAGCTTGCTTTGTACTCAGAATGACTTGGCTGCTTCCGGTAGCTCAGGGCTGCTTTTAGGCATAGGCAAACCAGACAGATTCCTGGAGCGAGACCTGCAGGAGAGGGCACCACCCATCTATTCTTAGGACACAGCTCTAATTTTAAGACCTAAATAGGTACTGCTGATTAGCATAGTAAACGAGGCATTAATAGCATACCAATGATGTGGCAGGTGTTGATGGTGTGGTAATTAAACTGCAATCTTTCTTCTCTGGATTCAGCTAGTAGAATGGTCAAAAGGGTGTGGTCAGAAACCCAAAGTAAGATAAATTAGGCGGAACAGTCAGCGTCGGGCTACATTTCTCAGCACCCCTCCACTACAGTACAAACCATATGCCAGCATGAGGAGATGGACTTGGTGATGTGATGGTGTACTGGAAGTCGTTGGGGAGACATTTTTAGTAAGCAGAAAGGACAGTCTTTAAAGAGGAACCGTAATAACCTATAGAAAGTAATAAAATATTGATACCAATTTTTACCTCCTCGTTTCAGCATCTGAAACCATTCCCACACTGTACATTGGTATGTAGCCCTTCCCTCCCAGTAATGTCATGCAGCCCTCTTCCCCAGAGCACTCTGGGAGATCATGTGACATCAGAGGGGTGTGCAGTAAAAGATGCTGTCATCTGTGATGCATTTTTAGAAAGTAAACTGGGGTAGAGGAAAGTTATTTACGAGGAGCAAACACTGACTAAATGTATGTAATTTTTTTTTTTATTTACACACAATGTACAGTAAAGTTCTTTAAAGAACAAGTGACACCCATGCTAACCTAGAAATAAAAAGCACATATATATGTAGATAAATACTAGTTCTACTTACATAACAGATGTATTGCACTGTCCACGTTATGATTCCTGTGAATTTTATAAAGGAAAGCAGAGAATCCTATTCTAGACAGTTTCCATCTTGATTACCTTTGACCGAAGCTAATCCTGACATTTCCTCCCTCACTCTTTTTTTCTTTTCTCCTCTTGCTCATTGTGTATTTGTTACCCGCCCTCCTCCCAGAGTCTACAGCCACTCCCACTGAGGTTTATACTAGGAAGTGCACTGTCTTATGTCATTAGGAGGGGGAAATAAAGGGAAGAGGAAGAATATATTATAGACTAGCTGGTCGGCTGGCGTTGTCCGGGTATGTAATTGGCTAGTGTTAGCTCTGCCCACTTTTTCTAATCCTAACACACAATTATTCAATGATGACCTAGTTTGTGAGCTTTGCGGTCTTTGGCATCAATAATTGGCATTGAAAAGAAATAAATCTAATTGGCTGTGGCTCCACTCCTTTGAAAATTAATAGGTGAATTTTGATTAGCTTTTGTAGGCTCCACCCACTTTTCTGAATATTAATCCCAGTCACCCAGTGACCAACTGTCAATGGCAGGGTTCTTAAACTTTGCACAGTTGGTCACTGGGTGACTGGGATTAATATTCAGAAAAGTAGGTGAAGCCTACAAAAGCTAATCAAAATTCACCTATTGATTTTCAAGGCAAATATTTAATTGCTGCCGGTTTTGCACTGTTAATGGCACAAGCCTCAAACCTGGTACAGTTGATCATTGGGTGACTGGGGTTAAATATTTAGAAAAGGGGTGGGGCCACAAACAGCGAATCAGATGTGTTTCATTTCAATGAAAATTATTCATGCCAAAGACCACAAATCTCACAAACTTGGTCATTGACTATTGACAATTGTGTGTTAGGGTTAGAAAAAGTGGCCACAGCCAACAGCAGCCAAATACATACCCGGGAAACATTAGGACATCAGTGGGTGGAGAAAAATACAAATTTCACTGCCAGAATGTAAACTGCAGCCATTCTTACACTGTCTGTCAATGGCAGGGTTCTTAAACTTTGCACAGACAGTGTAAGAATGGCTGCAGTTTACATTCTGGCAGTTAAATTTGTATTTTTCTCCACCCACTGATGTCCTAATGTTTCCAGGGTATGTATTTGGCTGCTGTTGGCTGTGGCCACTTTTTCTAACCCTAACACACAATTGTCAATAGTCAATGACCAAGTTTGTGAGATTTGTGGTCTTTGGCATGAATAATTTTCTTTGAAATGAAACGCATCTGATTTGCTGTTTGTGGCCCCACCCCTTTTCTAAACCTTTAACCCCAGTCACCCAATGATCAACTGTACCAGGTTTGAGGCTTGTGCCATTAACAGTGCAAAAATGGCAGCAATTAAATATTTGCCTTGAAAATCAATAGGTGAATTGTGATTGTTTTTGTAGGCTCCACCCACTTTTCTGAAGATTAATCCCAGTCACCCAGTGACCAACTGTGCAAAGTTTTAGAACCCTACAATTAATAGTGTAAGAATGGCTGCAGTTTACATTTTCCCAGTGAAATTTGTGTTTGTCTCTGCCCACTGAAGACTCGGCGTTGCCCGGGTATGTATTTGGCTGATGTTGGCTCCGCCCACGTTTTCTAAACCTAACACAAAATTACTTAATGACCAAGTTTGTGAGCTTTGTGGTCTTTGGCATCAATAATTTGCATTGAAATAAAATAAATCGGATTGGCTGTGGCTCCACCCCTTTTCTGAATTTGAACCCCAATCACCCAATGGCCAACTGTACCAGGTACAGGTGATTAACAGTGCAAGAATGGCATTAATTAAATATTCCCCTTAAAGATTAATAGGTGGATTTTGATTGGCTTTTGTAGGCTCCACCCACTTTTCTGAATATTAATCTCAGTCACCCAGTGACCAACTGTGCAAAGTTTGAGAACCCTACCATTAATAGTGTAAGAATTGCTGCAGTTTACATTTTCTCAGTGAAATTTGTATTTGTCTCTGCCTAATGATGACCTAGCATTGCCCGATTATGTACTTGGCTGGTGTTGGCTGCGCCCACTTTTCCTAACCCTAACACCCATTTACTCAATGACTAAGTTTGTGAGCTTTGCGGTCTTTGGCATCAATAACCTGCATTAAAATGAAACAAATCAGATTGGCTGTTTGGGGCTCCACCCCCTTATATAAATTTAAACCCCCAGTCACGCAATGATCAACTGTTCCAGGTTTGAGGCTTGTGCCATTAACAGTGCAAGAATGGCAGCAATGAAATATTCCTCTGAAAAATCAATAGGTAATTTTTGATCGTTTTTGTAGGCTCCACCCACTTTTCTGAATATTAACCCCAGTCACCCAGTAACCAACTGTGCAAAGTTTGAGAACCCTACCATTAACCGTGTAAGAATGGCTGCTGTTTACATTTCCCAGTAAAATTTGTATTTGTCTCCGCCCACTTATGACCCTGCATTGCCCGCTTATGTATTTGGCTGGTGTTGGCTGCGCCCACTTTCCTAACCCTAACGCACCATTAATCAATTACTTTTGTGAGCTTTGCGGTGTTTGGCAACAATAATTTGCATTGGAATGAAACAAATCTGATTGGCTATTTGTGGCTCCACACCCTTTCTGAAATTGAACCCCAGTCACCCAATGATCAACTATACCAGGTTTGAGGCTTGTGCCGTTAACAGTGCAAGAATGGCAGAAATGTAAACATTCCCCTTGAAAATCAATTGGTGAATTTTGATTGGCTTTTATAGGCTCCAACCACTTTTCTGAATAATCCTAGTCACCCAACGACCAACTGTGCAAAGTTTGAGAACCCTACCATTAACAGTGTAAGAAAAACAAAAGTTTGCTTTCTTAAAACAGAAAGAATTTGCGATAATTCAGGTTAGAGTGAGCTTGAGATGTCTCCCAATGCATCACCGCTGAATATATGCAAATTAACCATTATTACCCTTAGAAGCTAAACACACCTCCAGAACTGCTGGAATGCAATGATTTGTCAGCTTATTAATTTGTACAGAGCCATAATAATCCAACATGCATACAGACTGTTTTGGATTGTTTGATCCTCATCAGTGCGTGGCATGGATTAATTTGGTTCTATGCAGTAGGGCTTGTAACACCGAGAGGTACAGACTAACCAGCAAGCTCATGGTGACACAGAACTCATTGGGGTGTGTAAGGGACTACAATGGTCCTAAAAGCCCCCTTACTAAGATGTTAAGAAAAACAAGTTTGCTTTCTTAAAACAGAAAGAATTTGCGATAATTCAGGTTGGAGTGAGCTTGAGATATCTCCCAGAGCATCACTGCTGAATATATGCAAATTAACCATTCTACCCTTAGAAGTTAAACACACCTCCAGTGTAACAGTGTAAGAATGGCTGCAGTTTACATTTTCCAGTATTTGTCTCTTTGGTTATGGGAATAAAAAGTATCCTATACTTTATTCCAGGTAATGTACTATGTGTGTGCCAAATTTCATTCAAATCCGTTCAGCCGTTTTTGTGTGATCGAGTAACAAACATCCAAACTTTCCCATTTATTATATTAGTAGGATAAAGACCCCCCGAATGCGACGGTTTGGCAATGGCAATTAAAGGGCCAGTGCTCCTAAAGTATGTGATAACTACAAACCATAACAGTAGAAAAAGTTTTGCAAGTTTTGAATGTGGGATTAGCATCTTTATCACTTAATACACTCAGACCAGTTGCTGTTGAAATTAGATTTTTATGGTGACAATACCGCTCTAAGCCTGTGTATGGGGTTTTTCCATTTGTAAAACAATATTTTTGGATAGACTCTACAAATCTGATCACTGTCTCAGGTTTATTGCTCTTTGTACTCACCTGGGGCTTCCTCCAGCCCCTGTAGGCCATTGCCTCCCTCTAAGTGTGTCCAGTCCCTGCCATTCTGCCGCTGTGTAGTCCACAATCCAGCCAGGTTACATGAGACTGTGTGGTCCTGGCTATGCTGCCTCCACCCCAAAACGTGGTCCCATAACTGTAGTCTTCACAAACTGCACTTGAGCAGTAACTTGGCCGCATGAACGCACGGGGGAGGCTAGGGCTGCGCATGCACAGTAGTATGCAACACTAGGGCTGAGAGCAGTGGAATGTAGGGGACCAGGAGAATGGCAAGGAAGCTGACTGACAGGGGGCTGGAGGAAGCCCCAGGTGAGTATAAATCATTTTTGTAACGTCTCAGCTTTACATTGCACATGAGAATGAAGCATCGCATAGCAGCAATGCTCCACAAAGCATTATGTCTGCAGATATGTCGCTATAACAGGAGCAGCATTCCACATCTCGCTCTGTGCAGATGTCTCTCCAAAGCTCAGATGAAAACGAGCCCAGATTTATAGAGCGCAAAGCAATGACTCAGATCCAGAGATCAAACCTGTGTGCAGCGGGCGTCTCTCAGAGCACCATTACTTCAGGCAATTGCTTCCACTCGCATTGATTCATCTCCTTCCCCTCAGCCCAATGCTTCACGGAACATAAATAGCCACTAGTGCTGCCTTCCCTCAGCCCAATGCTTCACAGAACATAAATAGCCACTAGTGCTGCCTTCCCTCAGCCCAATGCTTCACGGAACATAAATGGCCACTAGTGCTGCCTTCCCTCAGCCCCAATGCTTTACAGAACATAAATAGCCACTAGTGCTGCCTTCCCTCAGCCCAATGCTTCACGGAACATAAATAGCCACTAGTGCTGCCTTCCCTCAGCCCAATGCTTCATGGAACATAAATAGCCACTAGTGCTGCCTTCCCTCAGCCCCAATGCTTTACAGAACATAAATAGCCACTAGTGCTGCCTTCCTTCAGCCCAATGCTTCACGGAACATAAATAGCCACTAGTGCTGCCTTCCCTCAGCCCAATGCTTCATGGAACATAAATAGCCACTAGTGCTGCCTTCCCTCAGCCCCAATGCTTTATGGAACATAAATAGCCACTAGTGCTGCCTTCCCTCAGCCCAATGCTTCACGGAACATAAATAGCCACTAGTGCTGCCTTCCCTCAGCCCAATGCTTCACGGAACATAAATAGCCACTAGTGCTGCCTTCCCTCAGCCCAATGCTTTACAGAACATAAAAAGCCACTAGTGCTGCCTTCCCTCAACCCAATGCTTCACGGAACATAAATAGCCACTAGTGCGGCCTTCCCCTCAGCCCAATGCTTCACGGAACATAAATAGCCACTAGTGCTGCCTTCCCCTCAGCCCAATGCTTCACGGAACATAAAAAGCCACTAGTGCTGCCTTCCCTCAACCCAATGCTTCACGGAACATAAATAGCCACTAGTGCTGCCTTCCCTCAGCCCAATGCTTCACGGAACATAAATAGCCACTAGTGCTGCCTTCCCTCAGCCCAATGCTTCACAGAACATAAATAGCCACTAGTGCTGCCTACCCTCAGCCCAATGCTTCACGGAACATAAATAGCCACTAGTGCTGCCTTCCCCTCAGCCCCAATGCTTTATGGAACATAAATAGCCACTAGTGCTGCCTTCCCTCAGCCCAATGCTTCACGGAACATAAATAGCCACTAGTGCTGCCTTCCCTCAGCCCAATGCTTCACAGAACATAAATAGCCACTAGTGCTGCCTACCCTCAGCCCAATGCTTCACGGAACATAAATAGCCACTAGTGCTGCCTTCCCTCAGCCCAATGCTTCACGGAACATAAATAGCCACTAGTGCTGCCTTCCCTCAGCCCAATGCTTCACGGAACATAGCCACTATTGCTGCCTTCCACTCATCCCAATGCTTCACAGAACATAAATAGGCACTAGTGCTGCCTTCCCTCAGCCCAATGCTTCACGGAACATACATAGCCACTAGTGCTGCCTTCCCTCAGCCCCAATGCTTTACGGAACATAAATAGCCACTAGTGCTGCCTTCCCTCAGCCCAATGCTTCACGGAACATACATAGCCACTAGTGCTGCCTTCCCTCAGCCCAATGCTTCACGGAACATAAATAGCCACTAGTGCTGCCTTCCCCTCAGCCCAATGCTTCACGGAACATAAAAAGCCACTAGTGCTGCCTTCCCTCAACCCAATGCTTCACGGAACATAAATAGCCACTAGTGCTGCCTTCCCTCAGCCCAATGCTTCACGGAACATAAATAGCCACTAGTGCTGCCTTCCCTCAGCCCAATGCTTCACAGAACATAAATAGCCACTAGTGCTGCCTACCCTCAGCCCAATGCTTCATGGAACATAAATAGCCACTAGTGCTGCCTTCCCCTCAGCCCCAATGCTTTATGGAACATAAATAGCCACTAGTGCTGCCTTCCCTCAGCCCAATGCTTCACGGAACATAAATAGCCACTAGTGCTGCCTTCCCTCAGCCCAATGCTTCACAGAACATAAATAGCCACTAGTGCTGCCTACCCTCAGCCCAATACTTCACGGAACATAAATAGCCACTAGTGCTGCCTTCCCTCGGCCCAATGCTTCACGGAACATAAATAGCCACTAGTGCTGCCTTCCCTCAGCCCAATGCTTCACGGAACATAAATAGCCACTAGTGCTGCCTTCCACTCATCCCAATGCTTCACAGAACATAAATAGGCACTAGTGCTGCCTTCCCTCAGCCCAATGCTTCACGGAACATAGCCACTATTGCTGCCTTCCACTCATCCCAATGCTTCACAGAACATAAATAGCCACTATTGCTGCCTTCCCTCAGCCCAATGCTTCACGGAACATACATAGCCACTAGTGCTGCCTTCCCTCAGCCCCAATGCTTTACGGAACATAAATAGCCACTAGTGCTGCCTTCCCTCAGCCCAATGCTTCACGGAACATACATAGCCACTAGTGCTGCCTTCCACTCATCCCAATGCTTCACGGAACATAAATAGCCACTAGTGCTGCCTTCCCTCAGCCCAATGCTTCACGGAACATAAATAGCCACTAGTGCTGCCTTCCCTCAGCCCAATGCTTCACGGAACATAAATAGCCACTAGTGCTGCCTTCCCTCAACCCAATGCTTCACGGAACATAAATAGCCACTAGTGCTGCCTTCCACTCATCTCAATGCTTTACAGAACATAAATAGCCACTAGTGCTGCCTTCCCTCAGCCCAATGCTTCACGGAACATTAATAGCCACTAGTGCTGCCTTCCCTCAGCCCAATGCTTCACAGAACATAAATAGCCACTGGTGCTGCCTTTGCCTTTAGCCCAATGCTTCACAGAACATAAATAGCCACTATTGCTGCCTTCCCCTCAGCCCCAATGCTTTATGGAACATAAATAGCCACTAGTGCTGCCTTCCCTCAGCCCAATGCTTCACGGAACATAAATAGCCACTAGTGCTGCCTTCCCTCAGCCCAATGCTTCACAGAACATAAATAGCCACTAGTGCTGCCTACCCTCAGCCCAATGCTTCACGGAACATAAATAGCCACTAGTGCTGCCTTCCCTCAGCCCAATGCTTCACGGAACATAAATAGCCACTAGTGCTGCCTTCCCTCAGCCCAATGCTTCACGGAACATAAATAGCCACTAGTGCTGCCTTCCCTCAGCCCAATGCTTCACGGAACATAGCCACTATTGCTGCCTTCCACTCATCCCAATGCTTCACAGAACATAAATAGGCACTAGTGCTGCCTTCCCTCAGCCCAATGCTTCACGGAACATAAATAGCCACTAGTGCTGCCTTCCCTCAGCCCAATGCTTCACGGAACATAGCCACTATTGCTGCCTTCCACTCATCCCAATGCTTCACAGAACATAAATAGCCACTATTGCTGCCTTCCCTCAGCCCAATGCTTCACGGAACATACATAGCCACTAGTGCTGCCTTCCCTCAGCCCCAATGCTTTACGGAACATAAATAGCCACTAGTGCTGCCTTCCCTCAGCCCAATGCTTCACGGAACATACATAGCTACTAGTGCTGCCTTCCACTTATCCCAATGCTTCACAGAACATAAATAGCCACTAGTGCTGCCTTCCCTCAACCCAATGCTTCACGGAACATAGCCACTAGTGCTGCCTTCCACTCATCCCAATGCTTCACAGAACATAAATGGCCACTAGTGCTGCCTTCCCTCAGCCCAATGCTTCACGGAACATAAATAGCCACTAGTGCTGCCTTCCTTCAACCCAATGCTTCACGGAACATAAATAGCCACTATTGCTGCCTTCCACTCATCCCAATGCTTCACGGAACATAAATAGCCACTATTGCTGCCTTCCACTCATCCCAATGCTTCACGGAACATAAATAGCCACTAGTGCTGCCTTCCCTCAGCCCAATGCTTCACGGAACATAAATAGCCACTAGTGCTGCCTTCCCTCAGCCCAATGCTTCACGGAACATAAATGGCCACTAGTGCTGCCTTCCCTCAGCCCCAATGCTTTACGGAACATAAATAGCCACTAGTGCTGCCTTCCCTCAGCCCAATGCTTCACGGAACATAGCCACTAGTGCTGCCTTCCCTCAGCCCCAATGCTTTACGGAACATAAATAGCCACTAGTGCTGCCTTCCCTCAGCCCAATGCTTCACGGAACATAAATAGCCACTAGTGCTGCCTTCCCTCAACCCAATGCTTCACGGAACATAAATAGCCACTAGTGCTGCCTTCCACTCATCCCAATGCTTCACAGAACATAAATGGCCACTAGTGCTGCCTTCCCTCAGCCCAATGCTTCACAGAACATACATAGCCACTAGTGCTGCCTTCCCTCAGCCCAATGCTTCACAGAACATAAATGGCCACTGGTGCTGCCTTCCCCTTAGCCCAATGCTTCACAGAACATAAATGGCCACTAGTGCTGCCTTCCCCTCAGCCCCAATGCCTTTTTATACTCCCTGGGATGTGATCACATGACTATGCCTACAGGAAGCTGTTGAGACAGAAATCCTATATTTCTAGACAGGAAGCTCCGTCCACGTTGGCCCACTTATAGTCCTAGTGGGAGTTCAATAACGTTGTAAATAACCGGTGTACAACACTGGTAGTAGGAGAGGGTTAGTGAAAAAAAATCATATTGATGCAATGAAATAATTTTTTTATTTTGCATATAGCCCAATTTTTAGTTATTCACCGTGCAGTCTCATGTCCTACATTGCTGCTGTTAGTCCTCTCCTTGAGCACAATGAGTGTTGTGGCTTTTTTTTTTTTTTTTTTTTTTTTACAGCAGGAGCACACAAACCTGTGCTAGTAAAATCTATGTCCTGGCAGAGATGGGAGGCTGCAAACTGCATTGATTTCTATAGCGTGCGCCCAGAAGTGGTTAATAGTACGTATTACAGCATTTATTGAGGCGCTTATCTATCTTTGTGTGACAGTAGGGCATAGAATGCAGAGGCGGAGTGCTGTTTTAATGACCAGTTGTGATGCGTATGATTTCTAGGATGATATGGCTCTGTCTATATACTCGGCTCCTGTAATAATGGCGTACTCCGGCAAAGCGTAAAGCCTCGCTCGGCGAGATGACTGCGCCGTTACCAAACGCAGCATCTCATTCATCAGGCTTGTGATCGTCCTTCATGTCGCAGTAATTACTTCACTGAAATGATAAAAAGGCTAACGATGTTCCGGCCACTGTGAATGGAGAGGCGCGTGTGTTCAGTATCTCGCCATCGTAATGCGACGCCTGGTTTGGGGCATTGTGGGGCCGGCTTTGAGTACCTCATTGATTTTTCCCTCCATTTTTGAAGCTTTAAACAAGAAATCCATACGTGTTTCAAGAAAGCCAAATTAGCCAGAGATCTATCTGGATTGACCCGTAAAATTAAATTATGCCGGCTGTTTGACTCGAGTCGATTCCATTGCGCTATGATGAGGCTTTCATACACAAAGGCAGTTAGAGGAATGTCGTAGTCTAACTTGACTATTACTTGCCTTCACTGGACACTTAGAGAGTCTGAAGCGAGAATAAATCTCGCTTCAGACCTCATATATAGCAGGGGCATGTGTGCCCCTGCTAAAACGCCGCTATCCCGCGGCTTAACGGGGGTCCCTTCACCCCCAAATCCCCTCGGTGCAGCGGGGGAGCGCTTCCTGGTTGGGGCAGGGCTAACCGCCGCAGCCCTGCCCCACGCGCGTCTGTCAGCGCGTATCTCCGCCTCTCCCCCGCCCCTCTTAGTCTTCCTTCACTGAGAGGGGCGGGGGAGAGGCGACTATGCGCCGCTGATAGATGCGACTGGAGGCAGGGCTGCAGCCGTTAGTCCTGCCTCCAGGAAGAAATAAATCACGACCAAGTCTACGACCAACTATTGCGGGGGTGGGTTTGGGGGTGAAGGGACCCCCGTTTAGCGGCGCGATAGCGGCGGTTTAGCAGGGGCACACATGCCCCTGCTAACTATTAGCTCTGAAGCGAGATTTATTCTCGCTTCAGAGTCTCTTTAAGCAGGGTATTTATAGAGAAATTGGTTTATTTAGTATAATTTTGAGTTGATGCAGCAGTATGCAAATTTATGCAGTTGAAAATGGACTAATCGAATTTTGCCTCCACTGGATTTGATTGGTTTTGTTTTCAATCGGCATAAATCAAATCCTACTGAGGCAAAATTCGATTAGCCCATTTTCAAGCTGCATATATTTGCATATAACATTTGCATAATCCTGCATCAACACAAAATTTACATGTCATTGACCGTTCCTAGTTTACACCTAGGACGAATAGCATACCAGTATCGCAGCGTTGAGCTCTTCTGTAGCACTTTTACAAACTACATAGTCATGTCAGTAACTTTTCTCAGAGAAGCTATATATATATATATATATATATATATATATATATATATATATATATATATATATATATATATATATATATATATATATATATATATCTCTCAACCTTCAAACAAGAAGTAGCGCCCTGCCCCCAGGGCCGGTCCAAGCAAGACAAAGAGTAGCAGTGGCTGAATAGAGTACTGGTTAAGGGCACTGCCTTTGACATGGGAGGCCAGGGTTTGAATCCTGGCTAGGGTCAGTACCTATTAAGTAAGGCGTTCAAAGCAAGACTGCTTAACACTGCAGGGTGGCCTCTTTTGAGCGTGTCCCAGTGGCTGCAGCTCTTGAGTGCTTTGAGTCCAACAGGAGAAAAGTGCTATATAAATGTTTTGATTATTATTAAGTAGCGCCCTGCCCCCAGGGGCGGCCCTAGACTTGCCGCCGGGCTGGAGGGGGTAGCGGGCAGGATAGGGGTTATTGGGCACAGCAGCAGGGACCCCTCCCTCACCTGGGTCCCCCATCTGCGCTCCCCCTCTAGCTTAAGTTTAGCAGCAGCCGTCACTATTAGTAAGAGGCAGTGGGCGTGGATGACTCACCTCTTCCACGTTCCAGCACGCATTCCACTATCGTCACTTCCTGCAACGCCGTCCACTTAAAATACAGTGGGCGGCATTGTAGGAGTGAGGACAGTGGAACGCACGCTGGATTGCGGAAGAGGTGAGTCATCCCCGCCCGCTGCCTCTTATTAATAGCGGCAGGGCTGCTGAACTTAAGCTGGAGGGGGAGCGCACATGGGGGACCCAGGTGATAGGGGGGGGTCCGCCCCCCCTCCCCCTGCCACTGTGCCCAATACCCCCTTCCTGCCTGCTTTATGTGGCGTATGGTACGCCGCGAGTCGGCTAGTTATTATTTATATAACACTGACATCTTCTGCAGCACATTAGAGTACATAGCCATGTCACTGACTGTCCTCAGAGGAGCTCACAATCCAATCCCTACCATATGTTCTACCATTATGTACTTGAATAGCATCTTCTGTATACTTTAAAATTAGGCATCGGTATAGGGGATTGGTTTAGGTTGGGCATTGGTGGGGGTTGGTTTAGGTTGGGCATTGGTGGGGGTTGGTTTAGGTTGGGCATTGGTGGGGGTTGGTTTAGGTTGGGCATTGGTGGGGGTTGGTTTAGGTTGGGCATTGGTGGGGGTTGGTTTAGGTTGGGCATTGGTGGGGGTTGGTTTAGGTTGGGCATTGGTGGGGGTTGGTTTAGGTTGGGCATTGGTGGGGTTGGTTTAGGTTGGGCATTGGTGGGGGTTGGTTGAGGATAGGCATTGGTGGGGAATATGGGATTCGAGTTAGCATTGGTGGGGGAGATCAGTTAGGGTTAAGTGTTGGTGAGGGGTCAGCTGGGGTTAGGCATTGATGGGGGGGGGGGGGGTCAGTTGTGGTTAGGCATTCGTGCGGGGTTGGTTGTGGTTAAGTATTGGGGGGGGGGTCATTTTAGTATCGGTATCACAGCTGCCCAATAGTAGAATATCTGTAATTTTACCAATATTCTTCTAGCGGCTATTTCCGGCCCCCACGTTTCCCTGACATCCTTTTTTGCACGTGCCAGTGAAGTGCTAGTAATTCTGAATTGAAGCAAATTCTTTGCTAATTTTAGGCAAATTAATGCAATTTGGAAATAGATCAATCAAACTGATTAATTAAATGGAATTAATTGCATCTCCCAGTCCCCATTGTCTCTTTTTTTTTTTTTTTTTTTTTTTTTTTTTTATTCAGAAATAGACATTTTATTAAAGCCGTTTTAATATAGAAAGAACATTGACCTGTTTGTAAACCTTAAAAAAATAAATAACAAAAAGTTAAAACTGAAATCCAATCTCGTTTTCCCTTTAATGGTATTAGAATGCCCAGTGGCCTTTTCCAAACAATATCATGTTTTTTTTCCATATGACCAGTTTTCATTACATAAAGCCATTAATCAGTAGCATTCCGCAGTCGTGCGCCGGCGGTTCCCTCTCAGTTCTGCTGGTACAGTATTTCCAAGCCTATTTTTTGTTTATTGCAAAAAAAGAAAAGTTTACGTTTTGTAAAGAGCAGCAGATGCTTCGCGCGCGAGCTAAACTGGGAATGTAAGCCTGGGATCCCGGAGAATGCCGCATGAAGTCTGGCAGGCAGCGAGCAAAACGCATTACTTACTGCCTCTCGTTCATCTCCTCCTTTATCACATTATAGAGCCATCCTCCCGCACTCGCAATGCTGTGATTTGTGACGGGCGATCAATAACCGGCTCCGGTGACAGGTGGAGGAGACGACACACGCGGCAATCGGCAAAACGTTTGTCTTATAGTCAAATGCTGCTCTGACAGGAAGCAGAATGTTTCAGGGGGATAATACGATTTTGGACTTTTTAAATTATTTTAAACAGCAGCTGTGAAAAGCAAACTTAATGTTTGCACGACCGTAAGCTGATTGGTACGGATGTATACTAAATAGAATTGCCATCTCGGCAGTGCAGGCTACTGCCATGAGCAAGGCAGGGATTAGATTGTGAGCTTCTTTGAACACTGTCAGCGACCTGACTCTGTACTAGGACTAGGTAGGACATTACATTATCACTATGGTAGCGCTCAAGAGGCCACTCTGCAGTGTTACGACGTCTTGACCAAGGACTTCTTACTGGAAAGGTACTGTCCCTGCACTGTCTAGCCACAAGGTTACATTGTGAGCTCCTCTGAGGACAGTCAGTGACATGACTATGTACTCTGTAAAGTGCTGCAGAAGAAGTCGGTGCTGTATAATGTAAATACATAATGTGATAGTACATTAGACTAGGACTATGGTAGGATTAGATTGTGAGCACCTCTTAGGACAGTCAGTGACATTACTGTGTACTCTGTATACCACTGACATTGTGCACCAGTTTACAGGGTACAGTCATGTCACTGACTGTCCTCAGAGGTGCTCACAATCTAATCCTCCCATAGTCTGTCCTACCATATTATGTATTTACAGTATATAGCACTGACTTCTCCTGCAGAACTTGAAATTTGTATTTGTCTCTTTTTGGTTATGGGAATAAAAAGTATCCTATACTTTATTCCAGGTAATGTACTAGGTGTGTGCCAAATTTCATTCAAATACGTTCAGCAATTTTTGCATGATCGAGTAACAAGCATCCGAACTTTCCCATTTTATTATATCAGTAGGATTATTTATAGAGCACTGACATCTTCTGCAGCACATTACAGAGTACATAGTCATGTCACTGACTGTCCTCAGACGAGCTCACAGTCTAATCCTAACATAGTCATAGCCTAATGTCCGACCATATTATAATTATGTATATGTACTGGCTACTTTCACACCAAGACGTTGCGTTTTAGGGGACGTTAAGGTCGCATAACGTGCCCCTAATGCAACGCGTGGTGGTGTTGAAGTTGGACGTCCGATTGAGCCGTGTTATGTGGCCCTCAAAGCAGCCGCTCCAGGATAGTGATGGGAAGTCCGGATCTTTTTAAGGATTCGAATCAGATCATTGAGAAGATCCGGATCTGTGAACCGAATCATTTGAATCATTTTACTAGGGAAACAGACTGGGTGAAATGATTAGCAGGACAAGACTTTCCCTGCACTGTACATTCTGTATGTTCCTGTTTCTTCCAGACAGACATCCACTGTGAACCAAATCTTTCATTGTGGTGATCCGGATGATTCGACTCACAAAAAAGATCCGGATCAAATGAACGATTCGTTCATGATCCGGACAGCACTACAGTCCCACCAGGAGTCTCCACAGTGCAGTGAATATTAATTAGCCATGTGGCTAGTCACTGAGCATGTGCAAGCAGTCTAACGCAGCTCTATAGGGGCATAAGGTACAGCATGCAGCACTTTCATGTAACGTGCAGCGTTATACCCTAACGCAACGTGGGCACTGTGAGCAGCACATTGATTGTACAGTGCTGTGAGTTAGGCTGCGTCACTGGCTGCTGTAACGTGGGACTTTAACGTCCCACTGTGAAACCAGCCTTATGCTGTATAAATACAGTGTGCTGTTTTACTAGTGCGCTGTGGAAGAAAAGGTGCCTCTATTTATTACTACCATTTCAATTGTTGGTAGCACTGAATGCAAAAGCAAAAATATCACTTCATTGCCACTCGTGGCTGTGGGGGGAGGGGGGGGGTGTTAAGGGTTAGGCAGTGGTTGAGTGAGTTCTGTGTGAGGGTAGGCTAGGGCAAAGTAAAATATCAATAGTTTATCGATATTTTACCATTGGAATGTAGTAGTAGAATATTGGTAATTTTACAGATATTCTTCTGTTCCAGCTGCCCTTGTTACATGTACATGAATAATCAGGTGTTCCTAATAAAGTGCTCACTCGGCGTAGCGGTAAACAGAAGACCTCAGATTTGCTGTTTCTACTTTTGGTTTCTTGACCTTCAGAGGGAAGCCAATTAGTTCCAGGGTCGGCGTTGCCTCTGATAATTTAGCAGTATTGTCATTCCCTCTGTTCTGGCCACTGCTTTTATGTGAAATCCACTCGCTAATACATTATAGACACTGCACTGGAGCCCTCGCGTGTTCCTTAATGGTCAACCGAAGGACATTTAACCTTCTTTCTTCTCCAATTACCTGAAGCCTCTCCAGCAGAATGGAGCCTGGATGCTGCCCTTGTCACTTAGTTTCCTGAGGAACGTATTTATGATGCTATCGGAGAAAGTGAAGTAAGAGGAAAGGTCAGGGGAGGAAAATCCTCAGTAACAGAAAGGGAAATGACAATGCCCATTGTCACACACCATATACCTTTAACCTGCTGGGCGTTCTGAATATTTTCGGCACACGGCCGCGCCAGGGTTTTTTTTCACTTTTATTTTTTTTTTTTTAACATGTAGCTAGCCTAGCACCAGCTACATGCTTCCCCCTCCCTGCAACGTCCGCCCGAACCCTCCGATCGCCGCCGGCGTGAAGACCCGTCCGGAAATCCCGTTCTGAATGGGATTTCCTCTAGGGCTTCCCCATTGCCATGGCGACGAACTGAGTGACGTCATCGACGTCGTGACGTCACAGGGACTCCCGATCCACCCCAAAGCGCAGAGTGGCGGCGATTGGCCAGGCTGCGCACGGGGTCTGCGGGGGTGGCCCTCTTTCGCGGCGGATCAGCGGCAAGCGGCGGCGATCGGAGCAAACACGCAGCTAGCAAAGTGCTAGCCGCGTGTTTGAAAAAATAAATTATCAAAATCTGCCCACTAGGGCCTGAGCGGCGCCCCCCAGCATCTCTGGACGAGCTCAGTTCGTTACAGAACGCTAGGGAGGTTAAGGTGGCCATACATCAGATGATATGTAGGCAGATCGACCATGAGACAGATCTTTCTCTGATCCGAGTGAGATCTGTTGCCTGCCCATACACTGCAAGCAGATTCCTGCTCGATTATCGCATGGAATCTCTCGGGAATCGGCCTTGATGCCTCCGAGCACTGTCGTTCCACACACACATGTAAAATGAGCTAATGAAAGCGGCTCCTGACCGGCTCACAGAGCTCTGCCTTCATAAGAGATAGCAGAGTGGGTGTCCTGAGGTTCCGGGTGGATGGCGGTTGCGGTGGGTATGTGCGGCGATTCGTCTTTATCCGGCGGTCTCTGCTCCTTTATGGGTCAGAAACCGTTGGTACTTAGTACTTGCTACTTAGCAACAGCATCATAACCTATAAAGAAGAAACGTTTTTGTTACAACTGAAAATAAATCTGCACGGTTTCTATTTCCTGCTTTCATGAAAGCAGACATAGGGTTAACATCCTGTGTTTACAAAAGAGCTGATCTGCCATGGCAGTCAGGTGACACGGGGGAGAGATAAATTTACAACTTGTGCTTAGTCACAGGTGAGGGGGAATTAGACAGGCTAAACTCTCTAAATACATACAGGGTGCATTTCTCTAGGTTTTCCTTCTGTCCTGTGCAAGAGTTCAGGTCCACTTTAATCCCACAGTATTGGGATTTTGGTCTGGCCATAATTCATCCTGTTGAGTCTCGTATCTGTGACTGGAGCTGTAAAGCTTGGCAGGCGTGCCAGGTACCGCGGCCGCCAGCGCTGTCACCCAGCGAGGAGAGAGCGCAGAAGCTGGCTACCTCCTCTGTACTGCGGATGATGCGAGGGTGTCAGTATTTCATGCTACATGTGCTGGTCACAGGAGCCTCGCCTGCAGCAAATCACCGTGTCACTTCCCCTTCCCTCCCGCTCGCCTCAGAAATATCGCCTGTGAAGGCCCCGTCACAAACGCACATATTTACAGCCAGCTACACCTGGAAACGGCGAGCGGAGGGTGATTAATGTAACTGCAGACTGTCCCTGTCACACGTCCTCCAGTGCCAGCAGCCAGGAGGAGGAGTCTTTATGTATTTTGTGCAGGCATGGGAGGTTTCTCAGAGATTTCCAGAACTTTTCTTCTGTTCGTTTTTTTGTTTTTGTCTTTTCTTTGCTGTCCCGATTACACAAATGGGACTGTGCAGCTTTTAATATGGTTTGGCTGAAATTTTGCTTTTGTAAAGTGCTGCTGATGTCTGCACTATATAGCGTATATAGTCATGTTACTGACTGTACTCAGAGGAGCTCACAATCTAATCCTACCACAGTCCTAGTCTAATGTCCTACCATATTATGTTTTTATATAGCACTGACTTCTTCTGTAGCACTGTACAGAGTACATAGTCATGTCATTGACTGTCCTCAGAGGAGCTCACACTCTAATCCTACCATAGTCATAGGCTAATGTCCTCCCATATTATTATTATGTATTTATATAGCACTGACCTCTTCTGCAGCACTGTACAGAGTACATAGTCATGTCACTGACTGTCCTCAGAGGAGCTCACACTCTAATCCTACCATAATCATTGTCTAATGTCAAAATGTAAAAAAAAACCGTACAATGTAAAAAAAAATCTTTTTACATGGGTCCTTGCAGCGTGTTACTGTGCACGGTACATTGCTGTATCTGCGCAGTGGGGATTGTCAGAGATCATGTAATATTCATCCACAGAAGAGCATTGATTGTGCGTTCAGCTCCCCTCCCGGCAGCTCATTCAGAGATCACGCAGGTCAAACAAGTCCTGAGGCCACAGAGGAGATCTCTGACCGCACTTATCTGGCTGCAGGAACATTTAATTGGCTCGCCCTGTGTCCCTTATCACTAATTAAGAGAAGCATAATTCTTATTCCCTGTTCTGGTAGAGGTGGCCTTGTTACCGGCCGTCTCTGCCTGCAGATGCCTCACATTCCCTGCCCAATATTTCCCAGTTCCACCTTTTATTCTAATCCTCCCTTTGAACACACATAATAGAGTGGGGGAAGAATTAAAATGTAACTCGGGGTGCAGGACTTGAGTACTGTTCTCAGTGAGGCTGGCCTGAAATCATGAAGCCAAAGAGTCTGATAGAAATAATTTGATACTGAAATTTTGATCCTCTGATTGCAGGATGGGTGGTCTCACTTCCACTGCTTGTAGGGCCTCTTAGGCGAGCGATGGGGTGAAGTCAAACTGTAGTGAAGTAAATATGGCAGCCTCCATATACCTTTCCTTTTAAGGAATACTAGTTGCCTGGCTTCCCTGCTGATCCTCTGCCTCTAATATGTTTAGCCATAGCCCCTGAACAAGCATGCAGCAGATCAGGTGTTTCTGACATTATTGTCAATCTGACAAGATTTAAATGCTTGTTTCAGGTTTTGTTCAGACATGACTGCAGCCAAATACAGCAGCAGAGCTGCCAGGCAACTGGTGAGGAACTCCAGTGAAAATAATGTAATAAAAAAGTGCTTAATTTTTACAATAATTATGTATAAATGATTGTCAGTGTTTGCCCATTGTAAAATCTTTCCCCTGATTTATATTCTGACATTTATCACATGGTGACATTTTTACTGCTGGCAGGTGATGTAGCTGCTGCTTGCTGTTTTGGCAGTTGGAAACCGCTGTAAACAGCTATTTCCCACAATGTAACAGGGTTCACAGACATGAAACTGCCAAGAGTACTACTCAGAATTTTTTTGTGGGAGAGGTTTCACCACAATATCAGCCATACAGCGCCCCCTGATGGCCTGTTTGTGAAAAGGAATAGATTTCTCATGTAAAAGGGGGTATCCGCTACTGATTGGGATAAAGTTCAATTCTTGGTCGGAGTTTCTCATTAAGTACCGCTGTGATTGAAATCTACGTCCTGTTTTGGTGGGCTCCTGGCTGGCCCGACGTAGATTTCAATCAGTCTGAAACGCGCATTCGCCGTTTCAGTCGCTCCCCGCCGATCGCACCGCTCAAACCCGACGTCTCTGGATGCAACTCACAGGCTCTGCCTGTCTCTATGACGACAGAGCCATGTGAGTCGGTCAGGAGCCGATTTCGTTGGCTCCTGGCCTTGTATATCAATGTAAGCCGCTCCTGTTGGCTTACATTCATAGACACGGCCAGGAGCCAATGAAAGCGGCTCCTGACTGGCTCACATGACTGTCGCCATAGAGACTGCAGAGTCTGTGTCCTGGGGGTCCCTGCGAGCGACGATTTGTCGGGATTCCGTCGTTTTTGTACCAGCGGTCTCTGGTCCTTAAGAGGGCAGAGACCGCTGGTACTTAAGTGGTTAAAGGCAAACAAATAAATCTAGTAGCCTCCATACACCTCTCACTACAGTTGTCCTTTCAGATGAAAGCTGGGGAGGTCTGACCCCAACAGGAACACTGGTGGGCGTGATGCTGAGAAGGGGACCAATGAAAATCCTCCATGGTGCTCAGGGAGGATTTCTATTGGTCTTTTGCAAACCGATGGGAGCCTGATGCTTCAGCTTGGTCTCTGGGATCGGTATATTGGCGTTTCTAGGAGGAACGTGGTGGCAGTACTGCGGTGATGAGCGAACCAAGAGATCGGTCATAACAGAGAAGTGATCAGTTTCTCATTTAGTACAGTGCAAATCTATGTTTAAAAATGTTTCTTTTCTTTAGCTCAGTTTTTCCTAAGCTGTTTAAAGGATACCCGAAGTGACATGTGACATGATGAGATAGAGATGTATTTACAGTGCCTAGCACACAAATAACTAGGCTGTGTTCCTTTTTTTTCTTTCACTGCCTGAAAGAGTTAAACATCAGGTATGCAAGTGACAGTTTCTGTCCTGGTTGGTCCTTGGTCGGACAATAGCAGAACCCTCACTTATAAGGAATTCCAGGCATGAAACTCTTTCCTGGCAAAAAAAGTCTTCTGAGTGCAGGAAAGAGATACAAATGGTCAATAGTTCATAGATTTTAGCTCTGGCATACTTCATTGACTGTGTCATTGAGCAGAGACAATGAAACAGTAAAAACAAAGTAGATTTAAATATTAAATATAAAATACAACTTTGGTATATATAAAAAATTTTTTGCAGAGAATAGAAACAATTTTTTTTTTCCTCATTAGTTTATTTTCACCTTGTGTTTCTTTTAATAATTTTGAAGGAGGGAGAAAATGAAAGAGAAATGCTATTTTCTTAGCAAATAAAAAATACATGTCCGGGCTTAGAAGTCACATTTTTGTTAGCGAAGCATCGGCTGACATTCTGATGCCGCAGGATTCTCACAGCCGTCTCTCTTCTCCGCAGGTACAGGATAAATTTAGACTGGATCTGTCTGACGAGGAGGCCGTGCATTACATGCAGATGCTCATCGATGACAGTGTCAACGCTCTCTTCGCCGCCGTGGTGGAACAAATACACAAGTTCGCTCAGGTGAGACATCGCTCTGGGGACGCCATTCCTCAGTGCTCCTCCTTCCTGTCTGTATCATGGCACTGTCACGCTGCTGACATACAGGTGAGACTCCAAAAATTAGAATATTGTGCAAAAGTCCATGTATTTCAGTCATTCAACTGAAAAGGTGAAACTAATATATGGAACAGGAACCCTTTTGCAGTTGTTTTGGATTCATTAGCCGATTAGTCTGACACTTTGAGCCTAGAATATGGAACATGTTCACTATATCCTAATGGTCTGAGATTTGGATTGTGGGATTCTCATGAACTGTAAGCCAAAATCATCAAAACTATAACAAACTAGGCCTAAGGCCCATTTAAAAATGGGTGCTAGGCTGTGGCCACGACCCCCCCCCCCCCGCACTGCCTCTTACCCCATTAGCCGCGTGTGCACATGCCTGGCTCCCCCTGCTCTCTGGACTGCGACCCGGTTGCCCTAGCAACGCACACAGCGTGAACTGCGCGCACACATGTATTTTTTTTTTTTTTAAAACATACATTGCGTGAGAGACGCATGTCCTTCCTACATCGCGGCTCACAGGACACTCCTGGTGATGCGCGCGGCCAGGGGCGCAGTGGCCAGAGACCAGCTCAGTCGGCAAAATCAAAACTGAGCCACGATGGGGCGCTGGATGATCCTAGAGTACTGTCATGGACACAGGGCGATCGCAGGAGGCCGGTAGAAGCCCCAGGTAAGTAAAACTGGCTTTTTTAAATGTAACTTAAGTTTCCCTTTACGTTGAATTACTGAAATAAATTGACTTTTGCGCGATATTCTAATTGTTTTGAGTTTCACTTGTACAGCAGCTCTGCTTTCTGTGTATTATCCGGTGTGTGTGTGTGTACTCTGAACTAGAGTTCCCCTTTAAGTGTAACTGTTGGCATAAAATAAAAAAATCAATTATTTATTTTTATCTGGTAAACAATTAATAAGAATGCTATCCCGGCAATCCAAAAGTTAAAATCTCTATTACTTTTCTTGTCTATAAATGATCATTCCCCAGTTTACCTGACTCTTATTTGGTACGTTGCTGCACAAAGGAAGTTGCAGGGCATGCTGGGTTGTCCTTTTTTGCTTCTGTACATTAGTTAAAGAGTAATTGTCAGGCTGCAAAAGCTAATTTAAACCTCCTCTTCTCCTGTGTTTAACAGTTTAGAAGGAAGCCAAAAAGGCAATACTGAAGTTAAAAATCTTACTTTTGATGTGTGCTGAACAGCAAGGCTGTTAGACCCAAGCTCTTAAGAGGCCGAGAGGCCGCATACCATACTGCAAAGCATTCTGGGGCCCTCCCCTCGGCTACTAGTGAGAAGTTACAGGCTCATGTTACAACGCAGTCCAGCTCACAGCACTGAAAAATCTCCGGGCAGCAGGGCCGGATTACCGACCAGGCAACAAAAGCATTGGGGCCCCATTCAGAGTCAAAGGGGCCCCATCAGCACATAAACCAGCCCTCGCCATCCTGTCAGCGGTGGCTGGATGGTATAATGGTTAAAGGGACTCTGAGCAGTTCAGTAACTATGGAAAGATGCATATCATTTTAAAGCTCTTTCTCCTCTTTCCAATGATATATAAACGGCCACCCTATGACTTTTAGTTTTCGCTATTTTCGCGATCGAAATCTCGGCCACAGGACGACTTTTCTCCTAAGTCGGCAGCTCGATTCAGCACAATGCAATGAAATATAAGGAACCCAGGGGGATATAATTACACATCAGGCTGGTAGGTGTGAGGATGTAATTAGTTGTGGGTATGCTTAAAGGCATACCCACAGGCACTGCTCGGAGTCCCTTTAAGGGCTCTGCCTCTGACACAGGAGACCAGGGTTCGAATCTCTGCTCTGCCTGTTCAGTAAGCCAGCAACTATTCAGTAGGAGACCTTAGGCAAGTCTCTCTAATGGTGACCATACATGGTACAATTTTTTCATCCAATCTTACCATTTCTATGTAGTATTAGGGTAAATTAAGTGAACATACTGAAAGGATAATTTAGGCAGTTCCCTTATATTACATAGAAATGGTAAGATTGTATGAAAAAATTGTACCATGTATGGCCACCATAACACTGCTACTGCCTATAGGGCACGTCCTAGTGGTTGCAGCTCTGGTGCTTTGAGTCCGCCAGGAGAAAAGCGCGATATAAATGTCTTGTCAAATGATGCCGTGTGCTGCTGATTGTCTTCAGAGCCAGGCTCTCCTCCTAGGCCCCCCTCCTGCTACTGTGCGCTCTGCCGCTGCCCACTCCACCCTCCCTTCCCACAGAGAACCACAGCTGCAGCAAGAATGATAGCAGCAGATGTCAAACACTCACCTATCCATGATCCAAGCGATAGAGATCCCGTCATCTGAAACCCATCTGTCTCTTCTACAGTGCAGCCGCTCGCTCTGAACTTCCTGATTCTCAGATCAGACAGGAAGTAGGAAGTAGCAATAGTAGTAGTAACAGAGCGACAGCATTCTAGAGGAGACAGATGGGCTCCGGATGAAGGGACCTCTGCTTGGATCGCAATAGGTGAATGTGAGTCATCTGGTGCTGTCATTATCCCCCGCTGCGGCTGCCTTCTCTGCTGGACTATCGTATTCACTGGGATGGAGGCTGCATGGTGGTGGTCTAGTTTGGGAGGAAATCGGTTGTTCAGTGGTGGGGGTGGTTATGTAATTCTGTCTGGGGAACGGCTTCCGGTTTGGCGGTGTCCACAGCTTTCTGCTATTGCCAGGCTGGAGATGCAGGGGGAAAGTGCTGCTGCTGTGATATCTGACGCCCTCTTCACAGGGGTGCCCCAGCCCCTGAGTGCAAATGTCCCAGCCATTCATCTCTCACTCTACATTTTGCCGCTGCTATTCCCTGCATTGTGCACCCACAGAGGAAAGCGGGCTGTTGCCCATAGCAACCAGTAGCTCGGCTGCCCCGGTGTGTGCGGCATGTTGCTATGCAGCTGCATCTTCTGATTCGATTACGACATGATGGGGGGCCCAAATCAGTGACTTTGCTTAGGGCCCCATTTAGCCTTAATCCGGTTCTGCCGGGCAGAGTATACTGCATGAGTCCGCTATTGTTCCTAGCCACATGGCTAATTAATATTCACTGCACAGTAGTGTTGTCTTTTTTGTGAGTGGAATCATCAGGAAGCAGGCAGGACATGACGACACATTTTGGCTTCATAGGAGACAGACAAACATGGAACCTGCCATGAGCTGTCAGGAGCATCAATCTGCAAATACTATATAAAAATTCTGTGAAATCCAAATGTGGACAGTGAAATGCATATGTAATGTAAATACAGCCAATCTTTAGCTACTGATATGTGTTTTTTTCCTCTAAGACCCTATACCTAACAGCTCCTCTTTAAGTCTGAGGGGAAATAAAGAAGCAAAAAAAGACAACCCAGCATGCCCTGCAACTTCCTTTGTGCGTCAATGTACCAAATATGAGTCAGGTAAACTAGGGAACGATCATTTATAAACGAAAAGTAATAGAGATTCTAACTTTTGGATTGCCTGGTTAGCATCCGTATTACTTGTTTACCAGATAAAAATAAATGATTTTTTTTATTTTATGCCGACAGTTACACTTTAAGTGTTGGCGTGGTTCTATGCAAGTCTGATGAACGTATTTTGAAATCGGTCTCTGAGGAGTAATGCAATATACTTGCAGAATTGGTTTTTACCTTGTTTTAAAATACTGGCAGGTCACTTCTGTACTCATTTGCTGCCATTATGCATTACAAGAAGTGCTGATCAGGCTGATATGAAGACAACTGTACCTTTAAAGTGCATCTAAGAAAGAAATGAAGACAGGCACCATCCAGTAAATATAGCTCAATGGATTTATTAAACAGACATCATGACACAGTGAACGACGTTTCGGAGGTCAATCCTCCTTTTTTCAAGTTCCTGTCAGTGTCTAAAATAGCATCACATCACAAACCCTTTATATACTAGCTACCATGCATAATCAACCAATCACGCTGAAGTAGTCACCTCTGGCGACCAATCCCCTTGTGTCTCGCTCTGGCGGACCTAATGGGGAACTCCTGTATGCGCATACAGCGTGCGCACAAACTTTCAAACTCGCCAGACAGCGGGGTGGGACGGCGCAGCCAATGTCCACTCAGTGCACCGCCGACCTATAGGGAGACTCCCCGCGGTGACATAATCAGGACACGCCCCTAGCCGAGGCGGACCTGATGGGGAACTGGAGGCTCCCACAGCAGCCACAAGGACCGCCCATAGGCCGAGAGTGACGCTAACATGTTGGGCGTGGATCGCCCCAATGCGCGTCAAGGTACGCATCATGGACGGAAGTACGCCTTCCACCCCGCCGTCTGGGCAAGAACCCGCTCTATGCAGGCGTCAGCAGCACAGAAATCTACACTAGAAAGTGGGACATCTAGTGTTGAAAAACAATACCACACATATGTAAACATCGAGGAGAACTGTCATAAATCACATTAGTGGTAGAAATAACATTCATAAATACAATGTATAGCCTAAATAGCCAAGACAATGTAACTGTTGTTAATGCCATAAAGATATAGCCAATACAAAAATCCTAGAATGGGATTTCCATCCACGCCCAACATGTTAGCGTCACTCTCGGCCTATGGGCGGTCCTTGTGGCTGCTGTGGGAGCCTCCAGTTCCCCATCAGGTCCGCCTCGGCTAGGGGCGTGTCCTGATGATTATGTCACCGCGGGGAGTCTCCCTATAGGTCGGCGGTGCACTGAGTGGACGTTGGCTGCGCCGCCCCGCTGTCTGGCGAGTTTGAAAGTTTGTGCGCACGCTGTATGCGCATACAGGAGTTCCCCATTAGGTCCACCAGAGCGAGACACAAGGGGATTGGTCGCCAGAGGTGACTACTTCAGCGTGATTGGTTGATTATGCATGGCAGCTAGTATATAAAGGGTTTGTGATGTGATGCTATTTTAGACACTGACAGGAACTTGAAAAAGGAGGATTGACCTCCGAAACGTCGTTCACTGTGTCATGATGTCTGTTTAATAAATCCATTGAGCTATATTACTGGATGGTGCCGGTCTTCATTCCTTTCTTACAAGTTGGGTCCTGAGTGCTGTGGGACCTTTTGACCTGGCACATCGACTTTCACTGGGGAGTGCTGTCTGCTACAAAGTTTAAAGTGCATCTAAACGTGAAAATATATAAAATGAACCTCCCCATAGAGCTGGTGGGGAAGGGGGATCAGGGGTTGGAAAGATCAGCATTATCTACAGTGGCTGCTCCTCTGCGCCTGTTTGAGGTTCACCATCTTCCTCAGGAATGGACTGCAGTTGCAGCATTTGAAACTCCCGGCAGTGTTGCTCACCTCCGACCACCGCAATGCATGCCAGAAGATGTAGTCTGTGGATGTAAGTACATCTCCCAGCTGGTACTCACATAAGCGGACTACATCTCCCAGCATGCATGGCAGTTGCCACAAATTCAGGTGTGCAACACTGCTGGGGAGCCTGAATCTGGGGCAATCTGAGGTCTCTCCCTGGGGAAGATGACAGATCCCATACAGACCAAGTGGGGTGGGGTTCCAGGGAGGAGGAGGGGGGGGGGGGGGGGTCAGAGGAGCAGCCCCCATAGGTAAGTAATCCAAAAAGTTTTCCAGTATCCAATGGTACTCTCATTCCGGGTACTATACAAGTACAGGTAACGGCACCTTCTATGCATGGTGTCAAAAGGATGCTACAACGTAATATGCTTGTTCTCAACCCGACTGGTTTCGCCTCCCAGCATTGTCAGTGTTTAGGGTGGGAATGTAGTCTTTGTAGGTTTTTTTTTTTATTATTACAATTGTACACTCACATTGCAACATGATCTATCCATGCCATTCTGACATTCCAGCATTACTTTTGGGTTGTTGACATGCATCGCTGTGGGAGAACGACCTACTTTCCAGGGCAACGTAGTACTTGCCACGCCTCCCCCTGACCATTAATGCCACCGGTTAGGAGGGCGGTCCGCCACTTGTATGAAGTACATCACGGTCCTGAATCTACTCCTAGACTTTCAATCTAGAAGAACAGACAGATGACCTCTATTGAATAGTTGCATATTCCGCTGTGTGGTGTGGCTTCTGCCTTTGCTGCTAGTCAAATAGGAATGCAGAGCTCATGCGCCCGCAGGGTTATTGCAGCTTAATGGACTGAGAAGTCTGTCTCCTTGCACATATCTCTCAATAACAAACACTTGCATAGATTTGCATGGCATCGCTGCTACCAATTCCCACATTAGGCATAGCCCCACATTGTATACACCATATAAGCATTAACATCAGCATATTAGTGGTAACTAAATAGCCTAATAAAATATATTGAGATTGCATAATTTTGCAGGATGCTGCTACTAACAATTTCTATTACACATAATTTCCATTCCACAAATCTCTAGGTCATAAATAGCCTATTGGTATTAAAATCCTAGTAAGGCCCAATCCTCAAATGAGGTTAACGTTGCATAAAATCGCACTAATTACACAATTGCCATCGACACAATTTATATTGCACTTATTCCTTGGCTGTAAACACATCGCAATATAATCAGTTACTGTACTTTTCCGTTACAAAATTAGCTTGACTGGCATAAAATACATAAAATTACATGGAATTGCTTACATTTACATAACTGCATGATCCCTATAGCACGTGGCCCTAGGTCATATGGTTAAATTCAGTATATTTGTTTAGCTGTCGCAATAAACAGTTTTTTGTTTTTAATTTTGCCCAAATGTTCTAGCAAGAACTTTTCTTGGTTTCATCCACTCTTCACTGTCAGAGCATCTAAAATATCTCTCTGTCTATGGAGGGAAGAGATTGCTGATGTCACACTCAAGATCACATGACTAGCAAACCAATTTGCACACATCAGTGCAGACCTGATAGCTTTCCTGATTGTCCAACCTTTGTATAGACTTAAAGTGGACTTGAACGGACAAAAGGAAAACCTAGATAAATGCAACCTGTATGTGTTTAAAGAGTTTATTTTCCCCCTCATCTGTGACTAATCACAAGTGTAATTTGATCTCTCAGCTGTGTCAGCTGGCTGCCTCGGCAGAGGAAGTGGACACAATAACAGATTTATTGCAGGATACCGTATGTATCGGCTGCAACAAAGAAATGTTTTTCTTTAAAGATAAAGTAAAATGTAATAATCTTTAAAGTGAACCAGAGATGAAGCACCCTCATGTATTTTACCATATATCATTGGGAACATTAGAGAACACCTGCCATGCTTTCTGTTTCATTCTGCACTGCACAGCTTGTTTCTTATCAGCCCTGATAAAATCCCTAGCAAGGAAATGAGCAGCGCTACTTAAAAACAGACTAGTGCCTACCTGCAAAAGAGTGCAAGCCCCACTTGTGGGGTCGAATACACACCGAGCATACACGTGACCTGTCTACCACTAGAGGAGGATGTTAGTTTCCTGTAACAGCTTGCATGCAACCTATTAAGTACTCGACCCTCCCACTGCGAAGAAGTCAATCCTCCATGGGAGGGGCCTAACACTAACTAAATCCTAACCTATGTATATGCATAGCCTGGGTGCGGCTAATCAAATAAAATCGAAAATTGAAAACTGCGCAAAAGGTGGATCAGCGCAACACCAGGCTGCCTCCGAATGGCCTCCATCAGAGATGCGCTGAGCCCCCCCTGCTCAACTTGCTTGTTATCAGCCCTGATAAAATCCCTGACTGAGCATTCATTCTGGCTTTGTTCAAGAATATTTATAGCTTGGTCTGTGTTCTCTCATGTCTTTTCAAGTCCAAGCCTGCCCCCTGCTGGCTCTGCTCAGGAATCATTATAGCTGAGTCATTATAGCAAAGCCAGACTGAATGCTCAGTCAGGGATTTTATCAGGGCTGATAACAAGCAAGTTGAGCAGTGCAGAATGAAACAGAAAGCAGGGTAGGTGTTTTCTCTAATGTTCCCATGGATCGATATGGTAAATACATGAGGGTGCTTCGTCTCTGGTTCACTTTAAGTTCTGAATTCAAATCTGCTTTAATCAGCATGTAGACAGCAATTCTATCTCTATCTATCTATCTATATACACGATCATAATTGCAGTGAATTGCAGTGTCCTGTCCTGCAGATAAGAATATCTCCCCATGAGCATAACCGCATTAAAAAAAAAAAAAAAATCTGTCCATGTAGAAAACAGTATAGGTATTTATTTTGTTGTTTTTTTCCCTTTTTTCATTCACCCCTTGGTGTGTAGTGAAGAAGCAATGCCTTCTGAGGGGAGACTAATCTATGATTCCCAGTTCTGGTTTGGAGTCTCTGAATGCAGTAAACAGTTTTAGGCCGCATCACACACAACGTGCGCAATTTAAGGAGGTTTTTGTTTTTTTTCCCTTCTTCCTTCGCTGACAATTTAATGATTTGTTTGGTAGTAATTATTAGAAGCAGAGAACAATCCTCATCAGCAGATAATTAGATTTTTTTTCCCCTTTGTGTGTGCTGTTGGTTTAATTAGACTAAATGCGAGTTCTCTATAGTGATGAGCTGTCAGACTGAAGTTATTAATAGCACCCCGAACTTCATGTCCTGTCTTATATATAGCGTCGTTCTATTCTGGGCAGTCATGCCAGGGAGTATGTCTGCTTAGCGGGCGGAGGCGTTAAAGGGAACCTAAACTGAGAGGGATGTGGATGTTTCCTTTTAAATAATACCAGTTGCCTGGCAGTCCTGCTGATCTCTTTGGCTGCAGTAGTGTGTGACACACACCTGAAACAAGCATGCAGCTAATCCAGTCTGACTTCAGTCAGAGCACCTGATCTGCATGCTTGTTGAGGGGCTGTGGCTGAAAGTATTAGAGACACAGGATCAGCAGGAGAGTCAGGCAACTGGTATTATTTTAAAAGGAAAAATCCATATCCCTCTCAGTTTTAGGTTCCCTTTAAGCCACTATGGTAAAGATTCTGTGGGTGGAGCCTGATGGGTTAAATCACACACTAGCTTGTTTTATCTCCTCTCAGGTTCTACAGCGGTGAAATCTCCCAGAATCCTTTGCTCCGTCCCCTTCTCAGGTCCCCATCTCTATTTATCGCCTAACGTGTAGAGTGGCAATCGGAATTAAAAATGTTTGTACGTTTTCTAATGGTGGCTCTGTGTCCGTTTCTAAAGGGCTCATTTATAAAGCGTGAATAAATTCAGACGCTTACCTGCTGCTGATTGGCGGTGGTCGCTTATTGCCTAGCACACTCCCAGGCACAGCGCCAATGATGTAGCTCATTAAACAAGAGGCACAGTATATGGAGGCTGCCATATGTATTTCCTTTTAAACAATACCAGTCACCTGGCAGCCCTGCTGGTTTATTTGGCTGCAGTAGTGTCTGCCTCTAATACATTTAGCCGATACCTTTAGCCGGGTGTGAGATTCAGAGGATCAGCTGGACAGCCAGGCAACTGGTATTGTTTAAAAGGAAATACTTATGGCAGCATCCATATCCTTCTCACTCCATGTGTGCTTTACCCTTACCATATTTACCAAACAAGGCTATAACAGTTTGCAACTGACACATCAGGACATCTGATTCAAAACAAACCTAAGGGGTGACCCCGGGCTCTCTGGGTGGAGCTTGTGTGTCTGATCTGAGGCAAAGCTACCTTAGGAGAGCACGGAGGCGTGCTCATACTAGATCCACATACCACTCCTGTCTGAACGTGTGACTTTAGCCAAAAGTCACGGAAACTTTCATGGTAAGCACACCTCTTTCTATTACCTTCCCAGTCCATTATCTTGCCCGTCTTAGTCACTGCCCTTAGTAGGTGGGGAAAAGGAAGGAATGGGGGGCAGGTTATAGGAGGAAACATCGGTGCAAGCTTGCCTCTCCCTATCTAAAAAAGACTTTAGTCAAGTCACCTTTTCAAGGAGTGATTATGTAGACCAGGGTGAACAAGGAGAGGAGCAAACTACGTACAGAGGTATGTGGATCCAGCTTGAACATTCCTCTGTGCTTACCTTGGGTAGCTTCTCCTCGGGTGGGTATCCTTTTAAAGTGGACCTGAACTCTTGCACAGAAGAGATGGAAAACAGAGAAATCCACCCTGCGTGTTTTCATAGAGAATAGCCTAATTCTCCCTTCCCAGCAAGTAATGAGCCAGTGTAATTTCAAGCTGTCAACTGTCTGCCAAGTCTGCTGAGTTGGGAACTAATATGTAAACTCCAGAGGTTAACCCTTTCTGTGCCCCCAAAAAACCAGGAAGTAACTACACTGCAGCATCTCTGTATCGATCAGCTGTAACAGGGAGATGTTTTTATGTAAAGATTATGCTGTTACGTATCTTTAGAGCAGAGTGAAAGTTTTAGTCTGCGTTAAGCCTCATACTTGTGTATAAGAACGGTCACCTGGCAGGGATCGGGTCTCTATCTCTTGGGCGTCAGTGTGGGAATAGGAAATATAGGTCTGTTGGTCCACTGCTGTCAGATGTGTAAAATGCTATCCAGTGGAATTATGAAATGTTACCCAGCTAGGGAATTTGACGCCTGGTGCTGATTATTACCCCCAATGGGTGTGGTCATGACATAATGTAGGCGGAGCTAACTAATGTAACTCGGTGTTCTGAGTGTCCTCTGGAAAGTAACCATAAAAGTAGTTGGAAAACGTTCTCTAAACACATAAGACGGCAGCATTCCCCCGTGAAACCAGAGATTCTCGTTAGCAATATGCAGACAATAAATCTTTACAAACTGCGTGATGCTATCATGTCAGTGTGGACCGAAATCTGAGGATTGCCATGAATGCTGGGAGGGTGACACTGGGGGAAGGGGGGTATTCTGGGTAGGAAGTGTAACACTTAGTGGGGTGGGTGACAATGGGTGGGAGGTGGGTGATACTGTGGAAAGTGTCGGGTTTTCATCCCTTCAGCAGTGACCAGTAGGTGCGGCTCGCCCCTCCCCCTCCCCCTCCCTAGTGATGACAGCAATGCTACCACCTCCATGTAGTATGAGCGCTAACCTACACTATAGGTTTTTAGTGTTCACAATCTGTTGTCCCTCACACTGGATTGGTAAATTTTACCACTTCCATGCAATCAAAATTAGATGCAACACTGTAACTGTGCTGCCAAACTCGTAATTGCTGGAGAAGTCCATTGATCACATGACTGACGTTTTCCAAAGGGAATTGCTCTGGAACAGCTGCATCAAATCTAAAAACAGTAAAGGTGAATTGAGGACTTTACCATCACTCTTACAATGAGACCTCTGGGAGGGTGGACAAAGTTACAGTAGTTTTCACAAAATGAGTGGACCAACTTTCTCCATAAATCAGATATTTTCAAGAAACACGCACACACGTAAGCATTTAAGTCTAAAGCTACTCCGACCGTCACAGAAGTTTCTAACATTAGGTTGTGGATAAGAGGCAGTGGTTTAGACTGACTGGGAGTGAGCAAGGCTGTAGCCACTCCCCCTTTTAGCCACAAATTAATGTCAGGTAGAAAATAGTTGCTGTGGCAGGTGAAGGCATGCCTAGAAACTGGGCTGACAGGAAGTAGAGGAGGCGTGGCTTGGAGGAAGGGAGTGTGGGAGGCTGTTGAGGACAACCTGAGTTGATTACATAGAACAGAGATTTACTTCTTTCATACTGCAAAGGCCTCAATGTTTTTACCCAATGTTCTACTAAACTCCTTTTAAAAATGATAGAGTGGAATAAAATATTTTTTTAAAAGTTGACTTTATAGAAAGACTTCATGCTTTGATAATCCTGACAATCTTATTAAAGTGGACCTGAACTCTTAAACATGACAGAAGGAAAACCTAGAGAAATACACCCAGTATGTATTTAGAGAGTCTAGCCCAGGCATGGGCAAACTCTGCCCTCCAGCTGTTACAGAACTACAATTCCCACAATGCATTTGCCTTTATGAGGCATGACTGTGGTTGTCAGACTCCTGCAATGCATTGTGGGACTTGTAGTTCCTTAACAGCTGGAGGGCTAAGTTTGCCCATGCCTGGTCTAGTCTAATTCCCCCTCATCTGTGACTAACCACAAGTGTAATTTGATCTCTCGGGTGTGGCAGCTGGCTGCCTCGGCAGAGCAGCTAAGTGGTAAACAAAGGATTTTAACTCTTTGGGCTTGATTCACAAAGCGGTGCTAACTGTTAGCACGCCTGTGAAAACCCCCTTAGCGCGTCTAAACGAGCTTTTCGCGCATAAAACTTTACGCGCGTACTGCACAGAGTGCAGGGCGCTCCGCGCGAAGTGCCCATTAAAGCCTATGGGACTTAGCACGCGCATAGGACTTTGCGCGCGCAAAACTTTGCTTGTGCGCGATCTGATTGAGAAATCTGGTGCTAACCTACTTAGCACCCTGGTTAGCACGTCTAAAGACTTTAGACGTGCTAAGTAGGTTAGCACCGCTTTGTGAATCAAGCCCTTTGTCTGCTTCAATGAAGGTAGTTATGCCATTGCTTATCTTTTAGCGCAGAGATGACGTTTTGAGTTTAGGTCCGCTTTAAGTTATTTCACTTAAGTGTCTCGCGTCTCGAGTGTAATTTTTTTTTTTTTTTTTTAGGACTATTTTTTTTTTTCAGGATGTTGTTACCCCTCTTGATCCCTTTCTGGTGCCCTTCTGTAAGGAATTTCTAAAGTCTTTGACTGCAAGTGAACTTTACGTTTGCTGGATTAATGCAAAGCTCCCCCTCCTCCCTGCCCCTCCTGATCATCATTCTGTTGAAGCGCCCTTGAAGCATTGGCCAAGACTATTGTAAAGGTTCTTGTGCCCATATGTGCTGGATTGCCGTCTAGAATATAGCGCGGCAGTAAAAATCTGCAATCAGAGAGACTCTGGGAAAAGCAGCCTGGCCGTGCATGACAAATCTGTCTCAGCATATGCTCTGCTGACTGCTGCTCTGCAGTGTGACAGAGTCCCGGACGGCTGCTAGTCCCTCGCTTGTGCTTTTATTGCTTTTATATCCTCCTGCTGCACGACTCGCAGTCTATGTGTGGCGGGAGGAGACTGGGGAAAACTACTCTGAGGAACAAATACCGTTATCCTGAGTATTTAGCCCGAGTTTCCAGAGAGACAATTAGACCAGACAGTCACAGAACTCGCCCTCCATACTGTGATTATTTTTTTGCTTTAAATATTCAAAGAAGCCTTCTAGAAGCAACTCTGGGACACTTAATAGGTGGCTGCTGATTGGGCACAGTAAAACATTTAACCTAATTTGTAAATGTTTAAATGTAAAAAACTGTCCCAGGGTTTTCTTTTAAATTTAGAATGATTTCTCATCAGTTTATTTTCATCTAGGGTTTACTTTTTAACTACATATGCTAATGTGTGTAGTATGGGTTACTTATATTTGCCTTTCCCCTTGTTTGGATGGGTTCTCTTCTGTTTGACATCCATTTGAACAGAGGACAAAGGAGCAGTGCTTGCTCTGTCTACTCGATGCACAGCGTCCGGGAGTGTCCTGGGCATGATCACTTCAGGAGCACTGCTTGTGCAGCACAACAGAGAGTCCATCCAAACAGGAGCTGAGCAGTGCTTGCTCTGTCTACTCTGTGCACAGCGTCCGGGAGTGTCCTGGGCATGATCACTGCAGGAGCACTGCTTGTGCAGCACAACAGAGGGAAGTCCATCCAAACAGGAGCGGAGCAGTGCTTTTCAGCACTGCTAGATTTGTGCGCAGCTGGTGCCACCATAGGCTGTAATAGCAATTACAGCTCTAGCGGCGCTCAGTGAGTAATGTCGGTGCCGTCAGAAGACAGAGCCGAAGTTGCTTAAAAAACACAATAAATCGGCCTCCAGCAATAGCTGGAAGCCGAATTATATAATTCCCCCACTATCCATGGCGGCCTGGAGGGGGAATAGTAATTAACACGGCCCGGACTTGTGCAGCAGCAGCAGGATCAGCCATATACCGGCTGTATCCTGCGCCCAAGTCTCCCGGCACTGATTTTCAAATGTATGCCAAACAGGAGTCCTGTAAATATTAAGACCCCATACTTCATACGCTGTCATTGTTCCAAAGCTGCTGGGTTACAGCGCACTTTAGCCTGTTCATTTTACAGAACCCTGTAATCCAACTTGCGAGCTGCTTCAGGCGATTTTAGCCTCTCTCAGGGCATGGAATGGATTGATATGGTACTAGGGTTATGACTTTTAAAGTAGACATTTGAGAACCCAGTTAAAGGTTACCTGAAATGAGGTAGACTGGTGTACAGTGGCAAATAACTAGGCTGTGTTCCTTCCTTCTTTTTCTGTATTGAAGTGTTGGGTATGCAAGTGACAGTTTCTTTCCAGTCAGGACATATAGGACTATAGCGTAATGCTCACAAATAAGGAACTACAACCATAAAACTCCTTTCCTGGCATAAACTACCTTCTTGGTGTAGGAGATTGGTTAAAAAAATTGAAAGTCTGCATCTGTTACACGGGACAATATGAGACAATACAACATTAAATTTACTTTTTTTTTCCTAGCTAATGTACAGTATTTAAAATCCCAGTTTTATTCTCTGTTAGGAGTAGGAGGATAGATACAATTGTTTCTCTACTTTTTTTTTATTAACTTCGGTTTTTTATTTGTCGGGCAGCACCACCCAGGTTTTTGTAGAAGGCTTAGGGAACTCCCAAAAATGTAATGCCTATTCTTCTGCTGTATTATTAACTTTTTATCAATCCTCATGATCTGATATCACCCAGGGAGGTTAGCAAACTTTTTAGCACCTAATAACAGCATCCAGGACTTTTGGGCTGTATTTATTAAAGGGAACCTAAACTGAGAGGGACATGGATGTTTCCTTTTAAACAATACCAGTTGCCTGGCAGTCCTGCTGATCTCTGTGGCTGCAGTGGTGGCTGTATCACACACCTGAAACAAGCATGCAGCTTATCCAGTCTAACTTCAGTCAGAGCACCTGATCTGCATGCTTGTTGAGGGGCTGTGGCTGAAAGTATTAGAGACACAGGATCAGCAGGGGAGTCAGGCAACTGGTATTACTTTAAAAGGAAAAATCCATATCCTTCTCAGTTTAGGGTCCCTTTGAAAGTGACAAAGATCTCATGAACGACAGCTCCTAGTAAAGGAGGAATGTAGGGCAGCTGTACACCTCGAAAATAGAACACAGAGACCATGGGAGCCTAAATAGCGCAATATGTCATCCAGACAGAAAAGAAGAAATGTATACTCCACAAAGGTAGGTTGCAGGAGAGGCAACCAACCACTAGAGGGGTGTAGAGGCACAAACTAGACTCCACTCAGGTGTCCAGAGGGAACTGGCCGCAGTCGCTCTTAAGGTGGCCATACACTGATCAGATTCGATCAGAGAGGGATCTATCTTTTGGTCAAATCTGATGGCAAATCGACCAGAGAGGGAATCGTATGGCCACCTTACTGCAATCAGATTGTGAATCGATTTAAGCCTGAAACCAATCACAATTAGTGGAGCTGCCACTACTGCCACCCCCCCCCCCCCCCCCAAACTTACATTACCTGTTCCGGCCGGTGCGATTCCCCTGGTCCACCGCTGTCTTCTTCTCCACTCTGGTCCCGGCATCTTCTCCGCATCACCGGCATTCGCGTATAACTTTCTGTCACTCCAGTGACAGCGGAAGTTCAAATAGAGCGCCCTCTATTTGTACTTCCGCTGTCACTGCAGTGACACAGGAAGTTATGCTGGATGTTGTGATGCGGAGAAGATGTCAGCCGGGAGGTGATAGCGGGGACTCGCGCCGGCGGAGCAGGTAATGTATACCCGCTGTATTGCGTCGGTCGTTGGGCATTCGAAAGCCGCTATCGACGCACTCCCGACCCGCCGGCGACCGAGAAAAATCTTCCGCATGGATGGATGGATGGATGGATCGATCGTTCTGTCAGCGGTGTGCATGACGATTTCACGGCCGTTTCGATCACTGTGATCGAAACGGCCGTATTTCGGCGGGAAAATCGTTAGGTGTATGGGCCTCTTTAGAAAAAATATCTGGTGCTAGATGTGGCCAGGCCACCTAGGAGAGCACGGAGCACAAATGGGGGAAAGAGGCACCCAAAGATATATAAAACTGTTCAAAACAACTAAAATGAGAAAAGAGGGAGTGGCTATTCTCAAAAATGACAATGTCATGTGACAAATGAAAATGTATTATGCACTGGCAACGTGTTACAGGAGGCTAAACTACTTGGCCTGAAGAAGTTAAAGCGCTAAACAAAAGGCACCGAATTGTTTGTTTCATCATGCTACATGTCCGTTCAGGTGACCTTTTTTAAAAGGATAATAATGTCCGCTTTAATATTTGTCTCACTATTGCGTCACTTAAAAGGGCAACTGAAGTGAAGGGGTGTATGGAGGCTGCCATATTTGTTTCCTTTAATACTAGTTGCGTGGCTGTCCTGCTGATACTTCATACATCAATAGCATCTGAAACAAACATGCAGCTAATTCAGTCAGACGTCCGTCAGAGCATCTGATCTGCAGCTTGTTCAGGGTCTATGCTGAAAAGTATTGGAGGCAGTGTGTGTAAAACGTATAGATTTTCTAGTTGATATCAGGACTGATTATATCAGCAAAGAGAAATGTAGAGTGTGTAGACATTCCCTGATGTTGCTGGCCCACCTTAATGTGTAGACCATCATCCAAAACTGTTATTTTTATTGCAGGTACTTCAAAGAATGTTCCTTCAGTGTTGATCTACTAGCATGTCTTCCCCTCTCCCCATTCCATAGAGCAGTGAAAGCTTCTCAACTAGGACATGAATACCATTGCAGTACATCGATCATTTAAAAAAAATGAATGAAAATAGTTTCAGATGACAAGTATTGGAGTTTGACAATCCTGCACTAGACATATCTCCAATACAAAATGGGTTGAAATAGTACACTAGGACCTAGTCGTGGGCCAACCTCCATGTTTACTGGCCACCTTCCTCCCTTACAAAGTTCCCTGTTGTCTAATGGCCCACCTCTAACTCCTATACAATTCCCTGGTGTCTACTGGACCTCCTCCTTCCCCTAAGTTGTTGTTTTTTTTAACTCCCAAATATTTCACTGGTGTCTAGTGGCCCCAACCTTCCCCTATACAGTTCCCTTTTGATTAGTGCTTTCCCCGTAACTCGCTCGTATGGCTTTCCTGGTGTTGTAGGTCTTCACCTCCGATATAGCTTCCCTGGTGGTCTAGAGTGGGCCAAACATAATGCAAAGTTGGGAAACCACTCGGGGGCCAAATTTAATGTCTCAGAGGGTCAGATTTTGCCCATGGGCTGGAGTTTGACATGTATGGTCTAGTAAGTTTCACATAAAACAAAAGGCTGTTGAACATTTGTTTAAGGGTGTGTTCACACTTTGTGCGTCGCAGACCATTAGAATATAAGTTGTACTGTCATTGCAAATGTTGCAATGGTCTCTTTCACACCTACGTGTTGCCTCCATGCTGGGTTGGGTTGAGCTGTGCACTGCCAGGCAAACACGCACATCATGACCAATGAATGGTGGAGCCGATAATTTTGAAATTTGTTGTGGTGTGCCAAATTATGTTATTTTTTACTTGTAATCTACTGAATTTCCATCCGTTCATAATAAGTCTGCCCCTCCCCCCATATGCGGGACTGGTGAATTTTAGATTACCTCTTTTAACCTATTAGCATGATGCAACTGCTTAGAAAATGGAGACCTCTCACTTGAAGCAAATGCTGTATATCCTATTGCAAGAGATCTATTACATGAGCAGCAGATGGCGCTGTAGAAATTACTTTAATTAGCTGTTATGATGTCCTTCTTGCTGCTCCATAAAAACTATTTTAGCAGTTCCTCTTCTCTGTGGTTTTGGTTATCTCCGCGTATCCTCGCACATCTCAGACCGTTCAAATAAAATGTTTCTTACGGTGTGTGGATGTTCCAGAGAAGCCGTATTCTTCAACGCCTGCCATATAAACCAATACAATAGTAAATGTTGTGTAATAGTATTAAAAAGTCATAAAATGCTGTGACATTTTTCTAATGAATTCTTATGTATTGTTATGATAAATGGCATCTAGGAGTAGATTATAAAATTGCATCTCAGTTACCGGATAAATCGCCTTCTCAGTCACTTCTTATAAAAAGGTCACTGCATGAATTTTTCCCCAGGCTTATTTAAAGGGATCCAAGCAGCTTTTTTTCTGCAGTTTTTCCTGGTTTCTAATAGCTGTAGGAGCTGCTACTCCCCCCTCCCCTTTCCCTTATTTTTTTTAGGGGAATGTGTGAATGTAATAAAGTGTGTCTTTAAACTGAAGTACAGTGTCATATCCTCTGCCCCCCTTTCCACCACTCCTGCTGCCCACTGATGAAAGTTTTTGTTTGCTCATTGCTACTTCTATTTGCAGCAGTCTTTATCTGGCTGCTCTTTCTGTGGAAGGCAGGTTGTGGAAATAGGGCAATAAAAGCCTTTAAGGCTTTGCTCACATCTAAAATCAAAATCTGTGACGGACACATTTTTGCGATTTTGTAATTTCGCCCCTTCCTTTTCCCCCCATCCCCCTTTCCCAGCGCTTGCCTGCACACTATGATTTTGTGTAAAGCTCTTTTCTAAGCGCTGTTGCAGAGCGATTCCATTTCATCCGGAAATAAATAAATACAATGTTTTTCCTACACCTTCCATTCTAGTAAAATCGCCCCGAAGATGGTACACGCAGCGCTTTGCTGAGCGGAAAGTGGCCCGAAACGTGCTGATATGAACTATTCCATAAAGATTCCTTGCACAAGCGCTTTTAAAGGTGGCCGCTAACAATCCAATTTCTAGCGAAAAATCGTTTCAGCGATAAGAAATTCTGATCGGAAGTGAAATATTGTAATACATCATTCACTACACCATCAACTAACCAATCTTTGCTTCCTATCTATCACAACCAACAAGAAAAAATCCAAATTTTGGTTCGACGAAAATTCATTCGGCCGACATTTTTTTCATTCGTTCAGTTGGTGTCCACCAACTGAGATTATTTACAACCAATCCGATCAAAATTTCTGATTGCTCGAACGATTTTTCGCTAGAAATTGGATCGTTAGTGGCCTCCTTAAGGCAATTGAAAATCGCCAGCACTCAAAAAAACAGGATAACGCCCTAGGTGTGAACAAGCCTTTACTAAGATATAAAAAGAGGTAGAATGGGTTTTTTTTTTTTTTTTTATTAAGGAGCCACATTGTATGCATTTTTAATGTGCTATTTAGATGCTCTGCTTGGCTTACTTTAAGTTTTCACTGTGAGATTATAACTATTTGTTTATGTAACGGCTTATTGGTCTCTGTCTCTTTGCAGTACTGGAGAAGATAGGCATGGAGCTGGACTCTGGATGCTGCATAAATAGAAAGACAATGAATAGTGTATATTCTGGACTATGAAGATACTATGATGAAGCTATAAAGACAATGAATAGTGTATTGTGGACTATGAAGGCACGATGATGAAGCGCAGGGATGTACCAGATGCTGGTCATGTGACATGTGCGGGTTTTAAGTAGTGGGGGGGGGGGGTTTCACAGATCAAATTTTTTGCCTCTTTGTTGGACGGCTTAATTGGAGTCTACGGCGTACATTTGCTCAGCCCTTTCTTCACAATTTGTGTTTTACATCAAGGAGGGTTGAACATATCCCAGCAAGCCGGCACCTAAGTCTACAGACAACGGGCTCCTGACTTCAGAGTTCTTCTTTAATGGCTGTCAGTGGAGTTGTTTCCTAAAACTTTCTGCAGGCTCTTGGATTGGACGGACCGGACCCTGGATTCCATATTTATAATATCCATTTATTTAGCTCTCTGTCATCTGCTGGATCAATTTCCTGCTAACCACAAGCAGTAACAAGGGCAAGGAATTAAAAATGGGAAGGATTACCAAGAGGTAATACAGTGTATAGGAAACAAAGACCTGTGCAGAGGTCAGACAGTAGTGTGTACTAATGAAAATAATGCAATGGGCTCAGGTTATTTGCTGCTTGTTTATTATGTGGTTACCTCTTTTAGAGCCAGATCGATTTAAAGTCTCGAACACACTCTAGATGGTTTTTGGCTGAGGCCATAGATTGGAGCTCTCCCCCTCCCACTGCATTAGTAAGAGATTAACCCTGCCGTGTTGTCTCTGCCAAATGCTGTCCCATGGGCATTGTTCTCCCACTAACCCCGCCTGCTGCGTTGTGTAACGTGCCATTGGTCCTCCTCCATGGTAACAGATACATTGCTGGCCTGCAGGCTAGTGATGCGTCTGTACAGAGTTAGTCCCTGAGCTTTCGCTCAAGGGCTTGAGTCCTGATTCTTGCCATTTGACTGTAATTGGATGTGGGTATAAGGCTTAAAGGACACCTGAACTGAGCGGAATATGGTGGCTGCCATATTTCTTACCTTTTAAGCAATACTAGTGGCCTGGCAGCCCTGCTGAGCCTCTGACACTTTTAGCCATAGACCCTGTACAAGCATGCAACAGATCAAATGTTTCTGACTGAAGTGTGGCTGGATTAGCTGAAGCCAAATAACACCAGCAGGCCAGCCAGGCAACTGGTAATGTGTAAAAGGAAATAAATATGGAAGCCTCCATATCCCTCTAACGGTGGGTTCACTTTAGGCCAGTATAGTTTACATCATTTAGAGCAGAAACAAATTAGGTTGATTTCATTCAGTTTGGCCACCACCGAGAAGGTCCTGTCCCCTGTTCGCCACACGGCCTGTTCTCTGCTTCCCCCTGGTGTCTGCTTCACTTCCTGTCTGCGGGCACCTGTGTAGTGTAATGTGGGGGCCTCTAGTGGTCATAGCACCCCTAGTGTCTGTTCCCTGCATTGCACAATACACAGGTGCCCAGGGATACGTAAGTGAAGAGGAGCAGCTGCTGGGGAGAAGCAGAGACCACACGGGTGCTGCGGACCGGTGGGAACTGAGGGAAGAACTGGGACTTTGGCAGGAACACAGATTTTTTTTCAAATATTTCACGCTGAAATTAATTGATGATCTGTGTGCAGTGTGTGTAGGCTATCGAGTAGATGGATCCTCTGATCAGATAATGATTAGTCGATATGGCCATCCGTTAGATCCCTCTCCAGTGTATGGAACGATCTCCAGCACACCCATTTTCACAAGAGTATTATGTAAACACAATCAGATGAGATTACTCTGTTAATCCTCAGATCTGCCTCTTTAAAAGGAAATGCAGGGAGTGCCAGACAACATAATACAGAATTTATGTACACACCGGTTTTGTTTTTTTATATCCAGTTTTGGTGTTTAATGAAAACTGTAATACAAGCCAGTGGTACCTCAGCTCTGCCCTGCTGAATGCTGTACAGTTCAGAGTCTGTAGCTGGAAATGTTGTGTACAAATTTATGTAGCTTGAAAATGGACTAATTGAATCTCGCCGTGGCGAGATTCAATTGGTCTGTTTTCAAGCTGCTTAAATTTGTATATGGTATTTACCAGCCCTAGTGGTGAGATTTGCTCATTTTCACCAACCCTGTCCATTAAAGTGAACCTGGTACATAAAAAATACCCATGTAGAAGAAATACGCTGAGTGGTCTAGAAGCTTCCCATGTCCTTCTTGACCCCAGCGCTCCCGGCTGGGGCTTCCTTCAGGTTTGCAAGCATGCTCCACTCTGTGTATGGCCATACTGCACATGGTCAAGTGTGACCCCGCCCTTGCAGTAAGCCAAAGCTGCTCAGAAGCGCTTCCTGTGCAGGCGTACATGCGCACATGCGCATGCACAGTACAGCCAAGCTTGTACGCAAGTGGAGGCATGGGTATGGGAGCATATCTGACAAACTTTTGTTGTATATGTTTGGAGGTATCCTGTACACTGGTGGGCTTTAACCCTCTGGGCGATACAATTACATCGCCCAGGAGGGGGTGCAGCACTTTTTTTTTTAATTTTTTAAATCATGTAGCGAGCCCTGGGCTCGCTACATGATAGCCGCTGCGCAGCGGCATCCCCCCACCCACTCTGATCGCCTTCGGTGATCAGAGTAAGCAGGAAATCCCGTTCAGAACGTGATTTACTGCTGGTCTTCCCCGGTCGCCATGGCGACGGGGCGGGATGACGTCATGGACGTTGTGATGTCAGAGGGAGTCCCGATCCACCCCTCAGCGCTGCCTGGCACTGATTGGCCAGGCTGTGCAAGGGGGGGCTGCACGGCAGGTAGCGGCGGATCGGTGATGAGCGGCGGCGATCGGAAGTTACACACAGCTAGCAAAGTGCTAGCTGCGTGTAACAAAAAAAAATTATGCAAATCGGCCCACCGGGGCCTGAGAACTCCTCCTGCGCGACATACCCCGAGCTTAGCTCGGGATTATCGCCAAGGAGGTTAAGATGGGTCTGGGCTGCCTTAGGACCAATCCAAGACTTCCCTCTACGTGGTCTTACTATTGCTTCTAGCCTCATGTAATCCCTTTGAACATGCCTATAAGTGATATTGGACTGTGGTGCTATTTCTTTTCAGAAACCTTCATGGTTCAAGTGAGAGAATAGATGCTGGAGCGGTTTGTGACGATTTCCAAATAATAGTTTTTAAGTGACTTCTTTAAAATAATCATGAGTTCATAGAGAGAAGCTAGCGAGAGTAATGTACACTGGAGTGCCCTCTGCTGTAGGGATGAGTTCATGGAGAGAAGGTAGTGGGAGTCATATACACTATAGCGCTCTCTGCTGTAGAGATGAGTTTATGTAGAGAAGCTAGTGGGAGTGATGTTCTCTAGAGCGCCTTCTGCAGTAGAGATGGTAATGGAGAGAAGCTAGCGGGAGTAATGTACACTAGAGCGCCCTCTGCTCTAGAGATGAGTTCATGGAGAGGAGCCAACGGGAGTGATGTACACTAGAGCGCCCTCTGCTGTAGAGATGGTAATGGAGAGAAGCTAGCGGGAGTAATGTACACTAGAGCGCCCTCTGCTCTAGAGATGAGTTCATGGAGAGGAGCCAACGGGGGTGATGTACACTAGAGCGGCCTCTGCTGTAGAGATGGTAATGGAGAGAAGCTAGCGGGAGTAATGTACACTAGAGCGCCCTCTGCTCTAGAGATGAGTTCATGGAAAGGAGCCAACGGGAGTGATGTACACTAGAGCGGCCTCTGCTGTAGAGATGGTAATGGAGAGAAGCTAGCGGGAGTAATGTACACTAGAGTGCTCTCTGCTGCAGAGATGAGTTCATGGAGAGGAGCCAATGGGAGTGACGTACACTAGAGCGCTCTCTGCTCTAGGGATGAGTTCATAGAGAGAAGATAGTGGGAGTGACGGACATTAGAGCGCCCTCTGCTGTAGAGATGAGTTAATGGAGAGAAACTAGCGGGAGTAGCGTTCTCTAGAGCGCCCCCTGCTGCAGAGTTGAAGTGATGTTACTAGAGACTCTAATGGCACAGTAAATAGAATATAAGCCCTGTGCACCCGCCTGCCAGGGCAACAAACAATGGAATCATCCATCACATCACATCACAAAAAGCGGAGCGTCTGGACTTGAAGTGAAGTCATTTGCTGGCTGATGCTGTACATTTTACAGCTGCTTACCATGTTTGCTGACTAACTGGATATTGTACGTTAACCTTCTAATATGCAAGCAAGACTCTTTCTTATTGGTTGTTGTAACTTTTTGTTTACATTAAAATGGACTTTGCACTAAATGTTTTCTTAATAAAGGACCCTGTCCTCAGCGATATAGAGGTCGCCCTTGGTCCTCTAGCAGTGATGCTTGCCTGTTGTGATTTCTTTTGCTTTGGTACTTCCTGAGTATGGACCCTTGAACACGAGCTGTTGAATTCTCACAACTGCTCGCTGCTGCCTGGTAACTGCTGCTCGCTGCTGCCTGGTAACCGCTCACTGAACGCACAGTTCCGCTTCCCATGTGAAAGGGCCCTAAGGATGTAAAATAAGTACGAAGCCTGGGTCCCTATTCAATCAACTTTCTCTCCTAAGGGATATTTTCACATCTTATCAATAAAATACCTTTAAAGCCACCAGCAAGTAAGAACATACTCTGAATAATGTTGACAATGATTTATCACCACCCTGGTACTGAAAAGTTAGTGCTGATAAGTCATTTTAAAGCAGAAGATGAAAATTATCTCCTAGGAGAAAACTTAGAAGTGAATTGAATAAGGGGGAGTAAACCGAGAACTGCAATAAAAACACGAACGTACACTTAGGGCTCAGACACACTAAGCGCTTTTTTAAACACTTGCGATTAATTAGCGCTTTCTGAGTGCTTTTTAAAAATCGCTCCCATTCACTTTCATTAAAATCGCAGCATAATTACATACGCGTAAAAACGCTAATCAATCACAAGCGCTCAAAAAAAAGCTTATAGTGTCTGAGCCCTTCCATTTGTATCTGGCTAAATAAGCACTCCTAATAACAGGATCGTGCTGGAAAGTTCTCTGTGGGTGATGAATGAACCAGATTTGATGTCATACATTCACAGCAGTTATTCTCTTTTCAGCATTAAAATTGCAACCTTTAATGATTTACTGTACCAAGTGCAGCATATCTACGTCTGGCAGGACTTCACCTGAAGTTTCAGGGACGTAGATATTCATCTACTATCGCCATTTTGCTGCCGCTCATTAGTGTGCAGATCAGTGAATAGAACACTGTTCCCATTTACCAATCTACGTGCCTGTGATCAATGACCACTGCCATCAATGAGATGATGTGGTCATTGATAAAACAAAAGTAATAGTACGCACAGGAAGATAAAGTGTGGGGACATCTTGTGGCCAGATAGTAAAATTACACCTACAGTACATACATTTTTGTTTAACCCTCCTGGCGGTTAATTAAAACCGCCAGGGGGCAGCGCAGCACTATTTTATTTTATTTTTTAAACCTGTAGCTAGCCTAGCGCTAGCTGCATGACAGTCGCTCTGCAGCGGCATCTCCCTACCCTCTTCGATCGCCTCTGGCGATCAAGCCCGTCCAGAAATCCCGTTCTGAAGGGGATTTCCATTAGGGCATCCCAGGTCGCCATGGCGACGGGCGGGCTGACGTCATGACGTCAAAGGGAGTCCCGATCCAACCCTCGGCGCTGCCTGGCACTGATTGGCCAGGCAGTGCACGGGGTCTGGGGGGGTGGCGATGTCGATCAGAGTGCACACGTAGCTAGCAAAAAAAATGATGCAAATCGGCCCAGCAGTGCTTACCGCCAGGAAGGTTAATTTTTTTATTTAAATGAAAATTACATACATCTCACATTAAAATTTAACCCCTTACCTCCCAAGAGACCAACATTTTCATATATAAAAAAGCATAAATAGTCCTTAGGGACTCCATTTTTTTTAATATGCCATGAGGGTAAATTACTGTTGTATGGAAATAAGGGCTTGTAATTCGTGACGGTTGCAGAACTGAAAAAAAGACAGTTATTTCCAATTATTATTCCTGTTAAAAGGCATTTAGAATAAAATAATTCTTAGGATAATGTATCACCCAAATAATGCCTAATTGGTGGCGCAAAAAACAAGATATAGATAATGTTGTTGTGATAAGTAGTGATAAAGTTATTGAAGAATGAATGGAAGGAGCGCTGAAAGGTGATAATTGCTCGGGTCCAGAAGGGATAAAAACCCTCATTGGTTAACTAGTTAAAGGGACCCTGAGCAGATCACAAAAATGCCATAATGAACCTATCTGGGGCTTTCTCCAGCCCCCGTAGTCTGTGAGATCCCTCGGCGTCCTCTGGGCTCCCACCGTTCTTCAGCTGGTGGCTCCGTTAGCCATGCGAGTTCACCAGTTGTGCGCAACTGCAGGCAGCACCCCAGGCAGCAGCGGTGAAGGACCCTCAGTGTGTATCGCTGTCTCCACCCTGTAGTGGCAGCGGCCTGAGACTTACCAGTGTAAATTCATCCTCTGTATCCTCTATTGGGAACCAGTATCTGCGGCATCAGATTTATCTGAGCTTCCGTTGGAGGCTTCCCCCCGCCAGCATCCACCATCCCTATCTGTTTCATCTCCATAGGTAGATCTATCACTGGGCCGGGCAGCATAAATCATGGGGAGGAAATGATACAGAGCATTGTCTCCAAGCTTTCTGCGCTGCTAAATGTATTCCCACCTCTGCTATAGCTGCTGCCTGGCAACCATCATCTCTGCACTGTAATAATAGGTGCAGCCCCTCTGCTATAGCTGCTGCCCGGCAACCATCATCTCTGCACTGTAATTGCAAGTGGAGCCCCTCTGCTATGGCTACTGCCCGGCAACCATCATCTCTGCACTGTAATAGGTGCAGCCCCTCTGCTATAGCTGCTGCCCTGCAACCATCATCTCTGCACTGTAATAACAGGTGGCGGCTCCTCTGTTATAGCTGCTGCCCGGCAACCATCATCTCTGAGCTGTAATAATAGGTGCAGCCCCTCTGCTATAGCTGCTGCCCGGCAACCATCATCTCTGAGCTGTAATAATAGGTGGCAGCCCCTCTGCTATAGCTGCTGCCCGGCAACCATCATCTCTGAGCTGTAATAATAGGTGCAGCCCCTCTGCTATAGCTGCTGCCCGGCAACCATCATCTCTGCGCTGTAATAATAGGTGCAGCCCCTCTGCTATAGCTGCTGCCCGGCAACCATCATCTCTGCACTGTAATAATAGGTGCAGCCCCTCTGCTATAGCTGCTGCCCGGCAACCATCATCTCTGCACTGTAATAACAGGTGCAGCCCCTCTGCTATAGCTGCTGCCTGGCAACCATCATCTCTGCACTATAATAATAGGTGCAGCCCCTCTGCTATAGCTGCTGCCCGGCAACCATCATCTCTGCACTGTAATAATAGGTGCAGCCCCTCTACTATAGCTGCTGCCTGGCAACCATCATCTCTGCACTGTAATAATAGGTGCAGCCCCTCTGCTATAGCTGCTGCCCGGCAACCATCATCTCTGCACTGTAATAAAAGGTGCAGCCCCTCTGCTATAGCTGCTGCCCGGCAACCATCATCTCTGCACTGTAATAGCAAGTGGAGCCCCTCTGCTATGGCTACTGCCCGGCAACCATCATCTCTGCACTGTAATAGGTGCAGCCCCTCTGCTATAGCTGCTGCCCGGCAACCATCATCTCTGCACTGTAATAACAGGTGGCGGCTCCTCTGTTATAGCTGCTGCCCGGCAACCATCATCTCTGCACTGTAATAATAGGTGGCAGCCCCTCTGCTATAGCTGCTGCCCGGCAACCATCATCTCTGCGCTGTAATAATAGGTGCAGCCCCTCTGCTATAGCTGCTGCCCGGCAACCATCATCTCTGCACTGTAATAATAGGTGCAGCCCCTCTGCTATAGCTGCTGCCCGGCAACCATCATCTCTGCACTGTAATAATAGGTGCAGCCCCTCTGCTATAGCTGCTGCCCGGCAACCATCATCTCTGCACTGTAATAACAGGTGCAGCCCCTCTGCTATAGCTGCTGCCCGGCAACCATCATCTCTGCACTGTAATAACAGGTGCAGCCCCTCTGCTATAGCTGCTGCCTGGCAACCATCATCTCTGCACTGTAATAACAGGTGGCAGCCCCTCTGCTATAGCTGCTGCCTGGCAACCATCATCTCTGCACTGTAATAACAGGTGGCAGCCCCTCTGCTATAGCTGCTGCCCGGCAACCATCATCTCTGCGCTGTAATAATAGGTGCAGCCCCTCTGCTATAGCTGCTGCCCGGCAACCATCATCTCTGCACTGTAATAATAGGTGCAGCCCCTCTGCTATAGCTGCTGCCCGGCAACCATCATCTCTGCACTGTAATAACAGGTGCAGCCCCTCTGCTATAGCTGCTGCCCGGCAACCATCATCTCTGCACTGTAATAACAGGTGCAGCCCCTCTGCTATAGCTGCTGCCTGGCAACCATCATCTCTGCACTGTAATAACAGGTGGCAGCCCCTCTGCTATAGCTGCTGCCTGGCAACCATCATCTCTGCACTGTAATAACAGGTGGCAGCCCCTCTGCTATAGCTGCTGCCCGGCAACCATCATCTCTGCGCTGTAATAATAGGTGCAGCCCCTCTGCTATAGCTGCTGCCCGGCAACCATCATCTCTGCACTGTAATAATAGGTGCAGCCCCTCTGCTATAGCTGCTGCCCGGCAACCATCATCTCTGCACTGTAATAACAGGTGCAGCCCCTCTGCTATAGCTGCTGCCCGGCAACCATCATCTCTGCACTATAATAACAAGTGGAGCCTGTCAGCTATGGCTACTGCCCGGCAACCATCATCTCTGCCACGGATGGTCATAGTCAGCCAACTTCGCTCTGCTGGAACTACGCCTTGTTCTACGCAATTACGCTTCACAATCTATGTTTTCGAAATCAAAACATTCACTACTTTTGCATTTCGTAGACTACGCATTAAAATACAAAAGCTTTGCGTAGTGCGAAGCATAGTGTATGTGGTCGCTTATGCCCTTATGCAGAAGAATTTCCGCTATAATCCGCTAAATATGCGCATGCGTGAACTAATATATGCGTACATTCCACCATCCAATGCGGAATTGTATACGTATAGAAAGGCAATAATATTTCTGCGCATGCGCAATTACAAACAATGATCCGTATAGATGCGGTTACCGCACGCGTAGTTGACTTCGCAATACATACGTCAACTACACGTAGCGGGCGATGCTTCGAATACCGGTACTACGACTACGCGGAATACGTAAGCATAGTTTTTAAACTTTGCCTACTAACTACGATGCGTAGTTGCGGACTACGACACGTAGATTCGCACTGGCGTAGTTTACCAGTAACCCTGATCTCTGCACTGTAATAACGGGTGGCAGCCCCTCCTGCCGCAACACAGCCCCCAGCCTACCTTCTTAAAAGACCACTATCGCAAAAAAAAAGTAAAATTTTAAATATATGTAAACACATACAAATGAGAAGTACATTTTTAACTGAGTAAAATGACTTATAAATTACTTTTCTCCTATGCTGTCACTTACAGTGGCCTCAATTCACTAAGATCATGCTGGAGATAATAAAGCAAGAGAAAACTTACCTCCACACAGTGAGAGAGTTATCTTATCTCTTCAATCCTTAAGTTACCTCCTCTGTAGTTAAGTTACCTCCTCTGTAGTTATTTTCACACGCAGTTAACCTCCTTGGAGGTAACCCCGCGCAGGAGGTAAGCCGCGCAGGAGGTTTTCTCCGGCCCTGCTGGGCCGATTTGTTTAATTTTTTTTTTGCTGCACGCAGCTAGCACTTTTCTAGCTGCGTCAGCACACCGATCGCCGCCGCCCCGCGCTCGATCGCCGCTATCCGTCACGCCGCACGCCCCCCCCCAGACCCCGTGCGCTGCCTGGCCAATCGGTGCCAGGCAGCGCCGAGGGGTGGCCCAGGACTCCCAATGATGTCGGTGACGTCATCCCGCCCCGTCGCCATGGCGGGGGAAGCCCTCCAGGAAATCCCATTCTTTGAACGGGATTTCCTGATCGGAGATCGCCGAAGGCGATCAAAGAGGGCGGGGGGATGCCGCTGACCAGCGGCTATCATGTAGCGAGCCCTGGGCTCGCTACATGATATAGGAAAAAAAACATTAAAAAAAAAACTGCTGCGCTCCCTCCTGGCGGATTTTTTTATACCGCCAAGGAGGTTAATGAACAGCCTGTCTTTAACTCTGGAGTTATTTTAAGGATTGGAGTGTTAACTTAAAGACAGAAGAGGTAACTTTAGGTTTGCCTGAGGTAAAATGTTGCCTGAATACTACATGCCTTATCACCATGGTAACAACTCTAGAAGAGTTATTAAAGACAGGAGATAAGCTTAGTGAATTGAGGCCATTGTGTGTGTGTGAGTGTAGCCTCTATCTTCTTACACTTCTAAATGGGAACTTCCTCTCTGAAGGAGGAAGTGTGAGGAGATGGAATGGGGCTTGTAATGTCCTTGAAGGACAGTTGTAATCAATCAGGATTCAACCCTCAGCGGATATATATCCAATAACTTTTATTGCATATTAATTGCGGCAGTAAGCATCTTTACACTACCACAATTAATATACAATAAAATGTATTGGATATATATCTGCTGAGGGTTAAGTCCTGACTGGGGATGTTGTGTTTGCTTTGGACTTTGGATAAGGGAGCCTTGATGGACCTCCTAACCCACTAGGACTCCCCACTATCTCTGGTTGAACTCGATGGACGTATGTCTTTTTTCAACCCAAGTAACTATCGATTACTACTGATCTCTGTGATGGGCAGACACACTCTGCTACAGTTGGACCTCTCTGTGTCCCCTCATTCCACTACTAGACTCCCCTTCCAGCCTTCCACTTTAATGTTGAAGAGGCCTTCGGGTCTCCTCTGAAGGTCACAGTAGTATATGGGTCTTTGGGTACATCTGAAGATGAGAGTGTGAAGTCATGCGCGCAATACAGAGCCACTCATCTTCTGAAGTACTAGGAGGCCCTGAGGCGATCCGAAGATCCAGCCAGCGGGAGGTTTAAACGGGTGCCTAGCGGTGGAACGAGGGGATGCTGAGAGGACCGGGAAGACTTTAAAGAGAACCCGAGATGGGATTTAATTATGTTAGTGGGGCACAGAGGCTGGTTGTGCACAGTAACACCAGCCTCTGTTGCCCCATGGTGTGCCTCCATGTCCCCCCTGCGCGCCGCTATACCCCCACAGTGCTGGCGACACGCAGCGTGTTGCCAGCACAATGTTTACCTATGCGCTGTCAGTCAGCGCCGCTCCCCCGCCTCCTCCGCATCGGCGCTACCCGCCCGCGTCACTTCCCTCCTATCAGCGGGAGGGAAGGGACACGGGCGGGTAGCGCCGATGCGGAGGAGGCGCTACCCGCCCGTGTTTATTAAAGGGGGTCCCTCTGCATCCTGTTTAGAACAACCTAAGGAAAAGCACCTTCAGATTCCCTTCCTATGCCCTATCTGTAAATCAAAGCATGGCACGCTCCCGGCTCTGCCCTGAAAACACAGACGGTGCGCAGTGCTTAATTACAATTCTAACTTCTAAATATGATGGTAAATAATTCCCCCTTTTCGCTCCGGAGCTCCTGTAATGTAATTGTAATGGTTCCCCTTAGGAGGCACCAGTTTCCCTCCAATCTGTTTGAGCATTTTCTCATTTCCATGCTGTCATTACTATGCATTAGCGGAGGGGGTCTGGCAAGCTGCCTGCCGGAGAGGTCCGCCTGGAAATGGCGGGAGGAAATGGAGTGCAGCAAGAAATGCCGCTCTCTGTACGAGGGAACATTTCTAAAGGGGGAAAAAACTTTCACTACAGTTACAGTATAGAAATGATGTTCTGCATCAAGCCCTGTTTAGGCATATGTATGGTTCCGGCAGCAGTCGGCTGGGCACAGGGGAAAGCCGAGAGACGGCTCTCCCTGCACTAGGCAAAGTAGGAGAAGATAACAAATATATTCCCCTACTGATAACCTAATTTATCCCCCTGGTAGCGTAATTCGGGGTCCAGCTATGCAGACGTAAAAACAGTGCAAGGAAATTTGGGCACAGGGCGAAGCTGAAAAATGGCAAAACTCTCCTCATCCGCCCACATTATTCCCTAGTAGCTTAATGCTCCCCCCCCCCCCCCCCATCTCCCCACACTATATTTCCTAGTTTCCTTGTGGCTCCCACCCCCACTCCCCGTTCCCCACACTGTATTGCCTGGTAGAATAATGATCCCCCCATCCCCCTCATTATTCCCTGGTAGCCTAGTGCCCCCCCACACACACACACATGCACCACAATATTCCCTGATAGCCTAGTGGTTCCCCTATCCCCCCCACCATTTAGTCCATGATAGCCTAATGTTCCCACACACACACACACACCATATAACCCCGATAGTATTCCCTGGTCACCGAGTGCACCCCTACATACCCATACCATATTCCTTGTAGCCTAGTGGTCCCCCATCCCCCGATAGTATTCCCTGGTAGCCTAGTGGTCCACCCATGCTAGTTGTCTTATCCTCCCGTATTAGGCATTCAGGGACATTTTCCAGTCATGGGGAAACGGAAACAAAAAACAAAAAAATTGGTTGTCCCCCCCCCCCCCTTTCCACGGGCCATGAACTAAAGTAGCATCATTTTCCTAGAAGTGGACTTTAAAAAAAAAATAAAACACATTACCCGGAGTTGTTCTTTAACAGATCTATAAACAAACCAATCTGCAGAAACAAGCTGACAGTCCTCGTGAGGCTTCTGGGAAATCTGCCATAAATAATGTCTTTGAAATTATCTCGGCTGTCGGATCGGTTTTGCTTTGTAGTTCTGACATGTCAAGAATAGACTGTGGGGTTGTCTTGTGTGTGTTGTTGTGTGTTTGTAGCTATGATAGATTTGACATGTATAAAGCTGGCTTTATGAACTATGTATGGCATATTCAGGAACCGAGCCAGAGATCAAATGTACTCTGTCTCTGTATGATTAATATCTCTCGAGATTTCCTGATAGAGAGAACATATTATGTCTTTCAAGCAATACTGACCAAGTGCTTTGGGGGGAAAGTTGACTGTACATATTAATAGACAGCTTTGACTAATGACTATTGTTTCCCCCAGGGTAGTGTTGAGCCGAAATTTTCGAAATTTCGTGTTTCCTTAATTACGGACGCGAATTTTGCCACTACAACACAAATTCGTAATTTCGTAATTGCCATACAAACCGTAATTTGGAATTCTGTAAGCGAAATTTCGCGTTTTGTCGCAAATTCGAGTTTAACATGAAATTTTGTAATTTCTATAGAAACAAAGTTATTTCAGTTACAACAATGAACGTAATTTCATTTCTACTAGTAATTATGCACAAATAGCTAATGACTAAACTCAGTAACGTCACTCATTGATTGCAATTACCGATTGCAATTACTGATAATGCAAAGGCACCTGTACATGCTGTCGCTTTAAATGTATCAGGAGGCTCTATCTGCAGCCACTTCTAAGACAGGTGCTCTTTGCCGTGGTGCACTTAGCAGTCTTGTTGAGACACTTGGTTTTGGGCCTTGCAATATCTGATAATGCAAAGGCCCCTGCACTTGCTGTCACTTTAAATTTATCAACAGGCTCTACCTGCAGCCACTTCTAAGACAGGTGCTCTTTGCCAAGGTGCACTTAGTGGTCATGCTGAGACACTTGGTTCTGGTACTTGCAATATCTGATAATGCAAAGGTACCTGCAAGTGCTGTCGCTTTAAATGTATCAGGAGCCTCTGGACTGGAACACAATTTTGAGAAAGGTTGAATTTGCGTGTTAAACATGAAATTCTGATTTGTTTGTGTTACGTAAACGTTCGTAATTACGAAAAAGATCATAATTACGAAATTTCCCATAAACACGAAATTCCGCGTAATTTCATGAAATTCACGAAATTTTGGCTACGACCATAATCGTGATTTCGTGAATTTTGTGTAATTGTAATTGGGTCATTAATTTTCACACCCCTTACACCAAGGGCCAAATTCCTGGAAAGGTCACCGAGTTCTGGGCCTAGGGCGGCAGCTAGCCAAGGGGCGGCAGGACATGGAAGAGGGAAGAAGAAGCTGCAAATGCAATATAGAGGTTGCAAATAAGGAGCAACACATGGAAACAGGGAGCTTGCTGCCCAAGGGACCTGTATAAAACTGAAGGAGGTTGCTGTACATGAATGTTAGACATGGAAGAGGGGGCTGCACATGGAAAGAGAGCTGCAAGAAAGTTGGCCTATGGGTGGAAAAAGTCTAAATCCAGTCATGCTTTTACCCAGGGCCGCCTTCAGAAATCTCTAGACTTTGATGTACACTTAGAGACTGACTACAAACCTTTGTATCATTCCTTATCAGTGGCTAAGCAGACGCAGTCATTAGAACACTGTGCAAAGAGCAGAAAGCTTTTTTCTCTCCCGACCCTTAGTTGCCAGGTGCTCTGGACAGAGAAAATAAACTATTTTTTTCCTGGACTGCCAGAAGTTTTACAGCCTTTCTCGACAGCTCTGCACTCCAGGGGATGTCGGGATGGTCTGAGTGACTGGAAAGCTAGTGCTGTTTTTTGAATGTCATTCAGAATGTGCATTATACTAGCAAGCATCTCCCTCCGAACTTGCAGTTCTAGTCAAGTCTCTGATAAGTGCTTCATATTCTTTATGGTAAGACTCCCCTGGCGGGGCCCCAGAATCCCCTGGGCCCCATATACCAGTCCCCCCACTGATGGTCTATCGGTGGCCCTGCTTATACCTCTCAACTTAAGCATGGCACACTGTGTATCACAGCCAATGAATACATGCAAATGTTATTAAAAAAAAAAAAATACTGACAGATGTTTTGCCGTATAACAGGAAAATGTGCACCGTCGCAGATACATTCATGGTGAATTGCCGAGCACTGAAAAAAATGGAAAACCGTCGTTGATATTGCAGTGACAAGTATGCTTTAATACTCTATTGATTGCGCTATTTTGTTTGACTCCTGTTGTTAACTGGTTAATTTATTTAAGTATTATTTATTTATTTAAGTATTTATATAGCGCTGACATATTACGCAGCGCTTTACAGAGTACATTGTCTTGTCACTAACTGTCCCTCAGAGGGGCTCACAATCTAGACCCTACTATAGTCACACGTCTATGTGAATGCCATATTACGATGATGGTAAAACTGATATAGACTATAATATTATCACAGTCTGCTATGTGTATTTTAGTCTGAATTAAAAAAAAAAATTTGTGAACGTAAGAAAAAGAGAAACATAAAGACTTGTACATGTGCAATGCACCTCCAACTCTGCAACATCTCCAGGATCCGCCCCTTACTGTCCCCTGACCCCACCAAACTCCTCATCCATGCCCTTGTCATCTCCCGCCTGGACTATTGCAATTCCCTTTTATCAGGCCTCCCCTCAAACCGTATTCACCCCCTTCAATCAGTAATGAATGCGGCAGCCAGACTGATCAACTCCTCTCATCGCAGCACCTCTACCACTCTCCTTTGTAAAGCTCTTCACTGGCTCCCGATCCGCTTCAGGATCAATTTCAAAGTTATGTGCTTGGCCTACAAATCTGTGCACAGGACCTGCCCAACCTACATCTCCGATCTTGTCTACAGGCGCATACCGATCTGTCCCCTCCGATCCTCCAACTACCTGCGCCTGGTCGCACCGCACATATCGCACTCCCATGCACGAATTGCAGGACTTCACTAGGACTGGAATTGAGCCCCCACTCTCTGGAACTTGCTCCCACCAGCCATCAGACTCACCCCCTCCTTTAAAACACCCCCAAAGAGCCCTCAAAACATACCTTTTCATGCTCGTCTGACCCCCAACCCACACACACACATCAGTACCATAATATGCTGTGCTGGGCACCCTCTCAACAGACACCTATTGTCTCTACCCCCTCACTTTAGCGTGTAAGCCTCTTGCAGGAACCTTCCTTTTAGTGTTTCCAGCTTGATTATGCAATCTCACTGTCTGTCACCCCTCTTGGGGACTAGAACAGACTCTATTTGACCAAAGACACTGAACTACTTTTATGAAATCATTTGCATGATCTTGTTTTGTTGTGAGCTCCTTGCACGTCATGTATGTGTATATAAAGGAGACGGTACACTGTTCGCTTCTTCAAGTAAACTGTATTGTATTAAAGAACAAGCGACACCCATGCTAACCTAGAAATAAAAAACACATATATAAGTAGATAAATACTACTTCTACTTACATAACAGATGTATTGTGCTATCCACGTAATGATTCCTGTGACTTTTATAAAGGAAGAGCAGAAAATCCTATTCTAGGCAGTGGCCATCTTGCCAACAGTGTTGCCAACCGCCCGTAAATTTACGGGCAGCCCGTAATTTTTTAGACAAATTAAGCTGCCCGTGAATTCCGTAAGGAATTCAGCAGCGTCCGTAAAAGGGCGACCGATTGGCCGCCCGCCCTGTTTCAGGAGGACAGCGGCGCAGTGGAGGAAGAGCTGTTGGCAGCGGTGGAGAAGGGGGGCAATCTCCCCCCCCCCTTCTCTCACCTTTGTGCTCTCCTTCCCTCGCTGACTGTCCCCCTCCTAAGTGACTGGCAGTGGTGCTTGGCAGCGGGCGGGACTTACCTTCCGTCTCGCTCCTGCGCCGGAAGTTCTGCTGCTCTGGTCTGGACCAGACCAGAGTAGCGGCAGATCATCCCGCGCCGGCGACGAGAGAAGACGCAGGTAAGTTCCGCTCACTGCCGCCTGCCACTGCGCTACATCTACTGGGGACATATACCTCTGGCTACATCTACTGGGCACATATACCCCCTGGCTACATCTACTGGGCACATATATACCTCTGGCTACATCTACTGGGCACATATACATCTGGCTACATCTACTGGGCACATATACATCTGGCTACATCTACTGGGCACATATACATCTGGCTACATCTACTGGGCACATATACATCTGGCTACATCTACTGGGCACATATAACCCTGGCTACATCTACTGGGCACATATAACCCTGGCTACATCTACTGAGCACATATACATCTGGCTACATCTACTGAGCACATATACATCTGGCTACATCTACTGGGCACATATACCCCCTGGCTACATCTACTGGGCACATATATACCTCTGGCTACATCTACTGGGCACATATACACCCTGGCTACATCTACTGGGCACATATACATCTGGCTACATCTACTGGGCACATATACCTCTGGCTACATCTACTGGGCACATATACCTCTGGCTACATCTACTGGGCACATATAACCCTGGCTACATCTACTGGGCACATATACATCTGGCTACATCTACTGGGCACATATACCCCCTGGCTACATCTACTGGGCACATATAACCCTGGCTACATCTACTGGGCACATATACATCTGGCTACATCTACTGGGCACATATACATCTGGCTACATCTACTGGGCACATATACATCTGGCTACATCTACTGGGCACATATAACCCTGGCTACATCTACTGGGGACATATACATCTGGCTACATCTACTGGGGACATATACATCTGGCTACATCTACTGGGTACATATACATCTGGCTACATCTACTGGGTACATATACCTCTGGCTACATCTACTGGGCACATATAACCCTGGCTACATCTACTGGGCACATATACATCTGGCTACATCTACTGGGCACATATACCTCTGGCTACATCTACTGGGCACATATACCTCTGGCTACATCTACTGGGCACATATAACCCTGGCTACATCTACTGGGCACATATACCTCTGGCTACATCTACTGGGCACATATACCTCTGGCTACATCTACTGGGCACATATAACCCTGGCTACATCTACTGGGCACATATACATCTGGCTACATCTACTGGGGACATATACATCTGGCTACATCTACTGGGCACATATACATCTGGCTACATCTACTGGGCACATATACCTCTGGCTACATCTACTGGGCACATATACCTCTGGCTACATCTACTGGGCACATATATACATCTGGCTACATCTACTGGGCACATATACATCTGGCTACATCTACTGGGCACATATACATCTGGCTACATCTACTGGGCACATATACATCTGGCTACATCTACTGGGCACATATACATCTGGCTACATCTACTGGGCACATATACATCTGGCTACATCTACTGGGCACATATACATCTGGCTACATCTACTGGGCACATATACATCTGGCTACATCTAAGGGGCACATATACCCCCTGGCTACATCTACTGGGCACATATACCCCCTGGCTACATCTACTGGACACATATAACCCTGGCTACATCTACTGGGCACATATACATCTGGCTACATCTACTGGGGACATATACATCTGGCTACATCTACTGGGCACATATACATCTGGCTACATCTACTGGGCACATATACATCTGGCTACATCTACTGGGCACATATACATCTGGCTACATCTAAGGGGCACATATACCCCCTGGCTACATCTACTGGGCACATATACCCCCTGGCTACATCTACTGGGCACATATACCCCCTGGCTACATCTACTGGACACATATAACCCTGGCTACATCTACTGGGCACATATACATCTGGCTACATCTACTGGGCACATATACATCTGGCTACATCTACTGGGCACATATAACCCTGGCTACATCTACTGGGCACATATAACCCTGGCTACATCTACTAGGAACATATAACCCTGGCTACATCTACTGGGCACATATACCTCTGGCTACATCTACTGGGCACATATATACCTCTGGCTACATCTACTGGGGACATATACCTCTGGCTACATCTACTGGGCACATATATACCTCTGGCTACATCTACTGGGCACATATACATCTGGCTACATCTACTGGGCACATATACCCCCTGGCTACATCTACTGGGCACATATACCTCTGGCTACATCTACTGGGCACATATACCCCCTGGCTACATCTACTGGGCACATATAACCCTGGCTACATCTACTGGGCACATATAACCCTGGCTACATCTACTGGGCACATATACCTCTGGCTACATCTACTGGGCACATATACCTCTGGCTACATCTACTGGGCACATATACCTCTGGCTACATCTACTGGGCACATATAACCCTGGCTACATCTACTGGGCACATATACCTCTGGCTACATCTACTGGGCACATATAACCCTGGCTACATCTACTGGGCACATATAACCCTGGCTACATCTACTGGGCACATATAACCCTGGCTACATATACTGGGCACATATACCCCTGCCTACATATACTGGGGACATATACCTCTGGCTACATCTACTGGGCACATATATCTGCTGGCTACATATACTGAGGGCACTGGCTGTTTGCCATTATGTGCATTTACTGGTGAAAAGCTGTCTCTTATTATGTGCATTTACTGGTGAAATGCTGTCTCTTATTATGTGCATTTACTGGTGAAAAGCTGTCTCTTATGTTCATTTACCGTTGAAAAGCTGTCTCTCATTACGTGCATTTACTGGTGAAAAGCTGTCTCTCATTACGTGCATTTACTGGTGAAAAGCTGTCTCTCATTACGTGCATTCACTGGTGAAAAGCTGTCTATCATTACGTGCATTTACTGGTGAAAGGCGGTCTCTTATGTGCATTTACTGGTGAAAAGCTGTCTGTCATTACGTGCATTTACTGGTGAAACGCTGTCTCTCATTATGTGTATTTACTTGCCATGCCCGCTTTAGTTGCCGCAAATTTCCTCGAACATGTTGCCCCCTACCCATTTGACTGCCCCCCTCATATGTGCCAGTCTAGAACCGGCCCTGTACCCCTGCCTACATATACTGGGCACATATACCCCTGGCTACTTGTTCTGGGGACATCTCTCCCCCTGGCTACCTGTTCTGGGGACATCTATACCCCTGGCCACCTATTCTGGGGACACCTATAGACCTGGGGCTACCTATTTTTGGGGAACCACTGCTGTCAGATTAAATGTATTTTGGGGAACTGCTGCCAGATTATGTGTATGTTGGGGGAATCGCTGCTGCCAGATTACATCTATTTTTTGGGAACCACTGCCATATTATCTGTATTTTGGAAGAACCTCTTCCAGATTACGTGGATTTTTGGTGAAATGCTGTAAGATTACATGTATTTTGGGGGAAGGGGGGGAAACACTATGGCAGAGCTCAAACTTCCCTGGCAGACCTTTCACAGCAATATTAAAATCATGTATATTTGGCTCCACCCATGACCCATTCTGTTGCGTGGCCACGCCCATTTTTTCGGCGCTACGCGCGGCGCAGGGGGTTTTGTCAGTAAAAAGAATCTTTTGGCAGTAAATTTTTAGGTATTTGTCAGTAAAAAATAACGTGAAAGGTTGGCAACACTGCTTGCAAAGCTAATGCTGACATCATATCCTCCTCCCTGACTCTTGTTTTCCCCCCTCCCTTCTCTTGCTCATTGTGTATTCATTAGCTGCCCTCCTCCCAGAGTCTTCAGACACTCCCACTGAGGTCTATACTAGAAACTACACTGTCTTTTTTTTATTTACACCTCCAATCGCTGAGTCACCTCAGCCTTGCTTGTAAACACAAGTAATCAGAGGGGGTTTCTGATAAGCAGCCAGGCAGGGCAACAAATGGAAGAGGAAGAATATATTATAGATAAAAAGAACTCCCAGCATTCAACTGTTTGGCACTAGGGCCAGTGCTCCTAAATTATGTGATAACTACAAACCATAACAGCAGAAAAGGTTTTGCAAGTTTTGAATGCAAGATTAGCATCTTTATCACTTAATACGCTCAGGCCAGTTGCTGTTGAAATTTGATTTTTATGGTGACAATACCGCTTCAACAGCATACAGAGCAGACAAAACACACTACTCCTTGTATGTTAACCCATGTATCTATTGTGCAGCACTGCGTAATATGTTGGTAATTTATAAATACAATAAATAATAATAATAATACCACAGATTGCACTGCTTCACTGTGACTTTCATTGGCCCATTTGTAATAGGAAAAAATTAACAGTTGCAGTTTGCGATGGGGAGTCAGCGTGTTTTATAGCTTAATAAAAAAAAAAAACCAAGAGCTAATACAGGAGACTTTATAGGGGATACAGATGATTACCTGTCTGAGGTCTTGTTCACACTCGGGGATGTACTGGCTCTATGTTGTGCACAGCGTATGGATGACGCGTGCGTGAAAAAGGGGTGCAAGGAAATTTGGTTGCCCAATCTCAGCTAATAGAATCTCAGTAAAATTTACAGACGTTCTACTTTATAAAAGTGTAAATTACCATAGTAATGCTCAGTATAATTTGCCTTCTTAAAACAGAAGGTATTTGGGATAATTCAGCTTTAAAGTGGGATTGTCACCATAAAAATCAAATTTCATCAGCAACTGGTCTGAGTGTAACAATTGATAAAGATGCTAATCCTGCATTCAAAATTTTTTCTGCTGTTATGGTTTGGAGTTATCACATACTTTAGGAGCACTGGCCCTTTAATTGGCTGTCAAAACAGTTGCATGCTGGGGGGTCTTTTTATCTATAATATACTCCTCCTCTTCCCTTTATTTCCCCCTCCTAATGACATAAGACAGTGCACTTCCTAGTATAGACCTCAGTGAGAGTGTCTGAAGACTCTGAGAGGAGGGCGGGTAACGAATACACAATTAGCAAGAGGAGAAAAAGAGTGAGGGAGGAAATGATGTCAGGATTAGCTTAACCAAGATGGAAACTGCCTAGAATAGGATTCTCTGCTTTTCGTTTATAAAATTCACAGGAATCATAATGTGGACAGGGCAATACATCTGTTATGTAAATATAACTAGTACTTATCTACTTATATATGTGTTTTTTATTTCTAGGTTAGCATGGGTGTCGCTTGTTCTTTAACCCTCCTGGCGGTAACCCCGACCTACACTCGGGGTAGCCGCCGCAGAGGATTGCATGGCCCCGGGAGGGATTTTTTTCATACAACTTTTTGTATTACTTGTAGCTAGCACTAGGCTAGCTACCTGTGTCCCCCAAGTCCCTCTACTCTTCTCCGATCCCCCCGATCACAGCCGTAATACATACCCCCCCAGGGATCCCACGATGGCGCAGCCTCCCAATCAGCTCCAGGCTTCGCTATGGGGAGGATCGGGACTGCGCATGACGTCGATGATGTCATGTCCGATCGTCACCATAGCGACGACTGAAGCTGATTGTGGAGGCTGCGGCTCTCGCGGGATCGCGGCTGGGTAAATATAAGCAGCGATAATCGGGGGGATCAGAGAGGTGCGGGGGACTTGGGGGACACTGGTAGCTAGCCTAGTGCTAGCTACAAGTATTGCAACAAGTTTTATTTAAAAAAAAATCCCTTCCCCGGACGCAGCCACCGAAACTACGTACCGCCAGGAGGGTTAAGTGAACATCTGTGGTTACCCACAATGCACCGCTAATGAATATGCAAATGATCTCTTATCTCTGTTTTAAGAAGACAAACCACACAGCATGTTGGCTTTTTAGTAGGAGGGCTTTTCAGTCTCTTTTAGTCCCCTATACTTTCCTAGTGGGTCACCCCGAGCTGCTTGCTTACTCTCTTACCGTAGTAAAGTATCGATAAATAATGGGTGACTGCGAGGGTCCTCCGACTTATATCGGGATGCTTGGGCACCCAAATTTTACAGTATAGCCACAATTTATAATGGTGCCTGTGACGGCGGCCATGCTTCAGCTGGTAGCAGGTGCTCAAATTTCCTGCTTTCATGGTTGCCTACAGAGCTGCCCGTGATGCTGACCCCCATTTGATGTGGTAGGACATCGATATGGACCGACATGCATTCATGCCGCAGTGTCTTCTAGCCATGCACTGGACTGCGCGATTGGGGACTGTGGATTATGAATGTTGCTGTCTGTGCAATGCCGGTTAATCCTTTATATCATACACTTTGGGGTTGTTTCACAAAACATACATGGGGGTCAGCAAAACAAACATGGGGTCAGCAAGCCCTCAAAACCCACCTCTTTATGATGGCCTACCCACCTCCTACCACACAGTAGCTCTCTACTAAATATTTCACAGCCCCACCTAGTGTTTCCACCCCACCCTTTAGATTGTAAAGGTAGCCAGCCATACACTGGCTCGATTCCCGGCCGTTTCGACAGCAGATTCGATCCTGGGATCGAATCTGCTGCCAATCGTTCGCGGTAAACGCAGCCGCTGATCCGATTCCCTCCCGGAATCGGATCGGTCCGTCGATCGCGCCGTGCGGGAAATTACCCTCGATCGCCCGCGGGTAAAGTGCGCGTCGCTAGCGGCAGCCGATCCGATCAGGTATACATTACTAGAGTTGGGCCGAACGGTTCGCCGGCGAACGTGGTTCGCGCGAACTTAGGTGGTTCGCGTGCGGGTACCGCACTTGAACGTTTTGCGGAAGAAGTTCGGTTCGCCCCATAATGCACCTGAGGGTCAACTTTGACCCTCTACATCACAGTCAGCAGGCCCAGTGTAGCCAATTAGGCTACACTAGCCCCTGGAGCCCCACCCCCCTTATATAAGGCAGGCAGCGGCGGCCATTACGGCCACTCGTGTGCCTGCATTAGTGAGAGTAGGGCGAGCTGCTGCAGTCTCTCATATAGGGAAAGATTAGTTAGGCTTAACTTCTTCCTGGCTGCATACCTGTTCTGTTCAGTGAGCCCTCAGCCCACTGCATACCTGTACTGTGATCCTGCCACTGCATACCTGTTCAGTGATCCTGCCACTGCATACCTGTTCTGTGAACCCACCCACCACCACTGCATACCTGTTCAGTGATCCTGCTGCCAATGCATACCTGTTCTGTGAACCCACCCACCACTGCATACCTGTTCAGTGATCCTGCCACTGCATACTTGTTCTGTGAACCCACCCACCACCACTGCATACCTGTTCAGTGATCCTGCCACTGCATACCTGTTCTGTGAACCCACCACTGCATACCTGTTCTGTGAACCCACCCACCACTGCATACCTGTTCAGTGATCCTGCTGCCACTGCATACCTGTTCTGTAAACCCGCCACTGCATACCTGTTCAGTGAACCCGCCACTGCATACCTGTTCTGTTCAGTGGACCCGCCACTGTATACCTGTTTAGTGAACCCGCCACTGCATACCTGTTCTGTTCAGTGGAGTTTGGTGTGTCAGTGTGAAGCAGTACCTTAATTACACTACCTGATTGATGTATACACATGCAAGATGTTTTAAAGCACTTTAGGCCTGTCATTTAGCATTCAATGTGATTTCTGCCCTTAAAACGCTGCTTTTCGTCAAATCCAGATTTTTCCCGGGGACTTTTGGCGTGTATCCCACTCCGCCATGCCCCCCTCCAGGTGTTAGACCTCTTGAAACATCTTTTCCATCACTTTTGTGGCCAGCATAATTATTTTTTTTTTTCAAAGTTCGCATCCCCATTGAAGTCTATTGCGGTTCGCGAACTTTAACGCGAACCGAACCTTCCGCGGAAGTTCACGAACCCGGTTCGCGAACCTAAAATCGGAGGTTCGGCCCAACTCTATACATTACCTGAGGCTGGCTCCCGGGCATCTTCTCCGTGCTGCACGGCTCTGTTCCGGCTCCATCCATCCCGGCGCTTCCTGTGTCACTGCAGTGACCCGGAAGTTTTAATAGAGGGCGCTCTATTTGAACTTCCTGGTCACGGAGTAACACAGGAAGCGCCGTAATGGATCCGGAACAGAGCCGTGCAATGCCGAGAAGAGGACCCGGAGCCAGCATCAGGTAATGTATACGGGGGGGGGGGGGGGGACAGGCGGCAGGAGCAGCTCAGCAGATGGTGAATCGGTTTCAGGCTGAAATCGATTCACAATCTGTTTGCAGTAAAGGCAGCCATACGATCCCTCTCTGATCAGATTCGATCAGATAGGGATCTGTCAGCTGGTCGATCTAATGGCACATCGACCAGTGTATGGCTACCTTAAGCCTCTGGCAGGGTCCTCCTTTCCCTAGTGTAATCTACATGATCATGTGCTCCTGTCCTATGACTGCCTGTACTTGTATTACTGGACCTACCTAACCAGCCCATATTGCATGATCATGTATTTTGTACAATTTGCATGTATAACTTTGTCCTATCTATGTTGTATAACCTTGTTATGTCTGTCATCCTTGTATCATTGTGTATATTTATTGTCCAGCGCTGCGTAATATGTTGGTGCTTTATAAATACAATAAATAATAATAATAACATATTTCATAAATGATCTCGCCTTATGCTGGGAGTACACAGTTTTTTCAGATTTTACTGCCCGATCGATTTTCTGATCGCTTTTGTGATCGATTTTACGATCGTTTCTTCATTAGTTTTCCATTCACTTCTATGAGAAGATTGATCAGAAAAATGATCGAAATCAGATCGGACCTGTTGGAAATTATCTATCGAGCCATCTATCTACCAAAAAAATCACGTGCATGAAAAAATGGGCACCGGGAAAAAATCTGATAACGATTAACATCGCTGTCAAGCTTTGTTAACGATAAATACCGTTGTAAAAACAGATGAGAAATAATGAAAAGATATTAATGTTAAATATCGTTACGTAATTCAACAATACAGCTTAACCCAACCCTACTCTCACGCAGAACCCTCCCCTGGTGGTGCCTAAAACTAACCCCTCCCCCTAACCACCCCCCAGTGGTTCCTAACCCTAACCCCCCCCCCCCGGTGGTGCCTAACCCTAACCACTCCCCCCTGTGGTGCCTAACCCTAAACCCCTGGTGGTGGCTAACCCTAAAGACCCCCCTCTGGTGTTGCCTAAAACTAACCGCTGCCGGGGTGGTGCCTAACCCTAACCACTCCCCCTGGTGGTGCCTAACCCCAACCACTCCCTCTGCAGAAACACCCTTTTAAACATATTAACGATATCTTTGATAAAGTAAAAAAGTAAAATTTGTAATATAAACAAGATAATATGACAAAAACTATAACGTGGCAAGCACCTAAAACGATAACATACTTCAAAAACTATAATGTTCTAATGTTGTTAACGATATTTATCACAGCGCCCTTTTTTCTGCTTTTTTCGCCGTATTAACTACAATTGCATTAGAATCTATGGCGGCGCCCTTTTCTTTCACCCTCAGCCGGTTCCCTTTTTTTTCCTGCTATTAAAAAATCTCATGGTGTATTCACAGCATTACTTAACCTATTTTGGTTCCTGGACGTAGAAACTACGTCCAGGAACCATGCGCGCTCCCGCGGCCGTTCACGCGCGTGCACGCGCGCTCCCGGCCGCGGATTCGGTAGCCACGGAATCAATGTATCGTGCTATGGTGCCCGATCACCGATTCCTCTCCCCCGCTGAAAAAGCGACAGCTTCTCTCGAAAGCTGTGCTTTTTCTGGCTGTTGCCTCCCCCCTGCGTCACTCTAAGCGTGTGTTACGCTTAGAGTGACGTCATGTAAACAAACTCATGGCCGCCATCTTGTGGCCAAAAAGTAAAACTAGTTTGCTAGGCAACGTGAACAACAACATAGGAAATCCCATCATGCTCTGCACAGCATCAGGGAAAAAATGTCCGAGCTTTTTTTCTTTGATGGGTGGAGCTTAGCTAAAAATGCAGCTAAAAATGATGCTTTGGTAAGAAAAACAAAGTTCTGATGCTGTGAAACTGTTAAAGAAACACCAAGCCTTTTCAGTGCTGCTGAGTAGATTTTTAGTCCGGAGGTTCACTTTAAGGTGGCTATACGCCTCTCAACCTGCCACCAGATCACCCACCAGATAGATCCCTCTCTGATCCAATCCGATCAGAGGAGGATGTATTGATTTGCCCCACACTGCAAACAGATTTTTTAGTAGTTTTTAGCCTGAAATGTGCTGGAAATCATCCTAGCGCCACTGTCTGCTGGGCCACCCCCAAGTGTGTCTAGCACACTTACACCTTACACTTACCCTTAGCCACCGTATGACTTTTGCGGCAATGGGCAATGTATACTGTTTGAAAAGGGCCTAAAGCTTTTTGTGCACAGAGTAGAAAAGAAAATGTTTTTCAACATGCATGCCTATATATTATTGCATATTAATGCTATTGATTCGTACGAAAATAGTACATTTCTATGAAAAGGATGGCGAAATGAAAATGACTATATTTGCCCAATCTTTACTCTACCAGAAGATGGGACATTTTGCAGCAAAAGAGGCTGCTGTAATTATAGTTATTGTTTTGAGATGAACTATACAACAAGCGTTGTTTCCCTTATGGTAGAATATCCCAATTAGAGTTTGTCCATCTTCTTCGATAGACATAGATCTCCATGCCCTTGTCATAATTTTTGTACTCTCCATTGTCTGTTGGCTATGCCCTTCGGAAGTCCAATGTGGCCTATAAGAATTTTTTTTTTTTTTGCAATACTCTTACTAAGCAAGTGGCAAACAAACCTCTCTGTTGCCATTTGCCATCTTATTCAAGCTCATTTTTTTTATATCTGTACCCATAAATCATTTAGGCTTCTGTATAAGATTTACACTCAGCTGATTTATGTACATTATTTCTCAGTGTTTCCTTTCTTTATGCACATGTTTCCTTTTTATAAAATGTGACAAGTTTCACCTACATGTGATACAGTAATCTCTGTTTGTTTTTGTACTATATCACAAATTCTTCAATAAAAATGTATACGTAATTGAAATAAAAAAAAGAGATATACAACAAGCACCTATGGGTTGAGTGTCCCGTGTCCACATGCGTACCTGGATTTTTGCCGCCCGGACAACAGGGCCGGATTTAAGGCAAGGCTACATAGGCCATGGCCTAGGGCACCACAGGATCAAGGGCGGGTGGATAGCAGACTATATTTAGGTGGGGGCAGGAAGGGTCACCTGGCTACCTATACTGGAGCGAAGGAGGGGTCATCAGGCTATCTATAGGTAAGTGGAATCTGGCTTCTTATACTAAAGGGGAGAGGGTAAAGGGTCATCTGGCTGCTTTACTAGAGGGAAGGGTCAACCGCTACCTATACTAGAGGGAGGCGGCTGCTGACAGTGGCCTTGGGCGGTAAGGAGTACAAACCCGCCCCTGCTGGTCAGTTGAACACAGGGTAAGCCGAATGACAGCTCACCCGGTTGCCACTGAAATTCCAGGCGGCGTTAATTACTATTCCTATAGATGCAAATAATTGTACGCATTGTACATGAATTACGCATCATTACAGGTGTAATTAAAATTCACAAACGTAGCATGCTATACGTGACGTAATCGCAATTACGCAATGAGTGAAATTTTGCGTAATCGCAATTGACCTATTAGGAGCACCACTAGTCCAAATACGGTAGCTCCGGCGACGTGTTACCTATCGTATTTCCTCTGTGCTTTCGCCTGTTTGCTGGCAGTTCATCTTTGACGTCTTTCCATAACCGGTGCATCATCTATTTTATATTATCCCATTTTTCATAATTATATTTTATTGATTTTTTTTTTTTTTGCCAAAACAAACGTATCATTTTTTTTTCACGCTGTAACAAAAGCTGCCTGCTTCGGATGCAGAAATATACATCATTTTTATTTAGTAACTAATACAAATCCAAACTATCATTTACGGCTTCTCCCTGCAGGAAACTTTCGAATAAGTTATTTCCCCCCCCCCTTACTTTATTGTCGGAAGGCCATAAATTCCTTTTTTCAATCTTCTTAGCTGGCCGCAGTCCATGCGGCTTTGCCTCGCGGGCAGTTGTGCGCCTCGTAGTGTTTTCTCTTTTTTTATCCATTTCTTAATTTGCATGGGAGGAAATGGGAGATTGCCGTCATTTGCGTTAATTGCAGAGCCACTGGCTATCCTATTATTTCCGATAAATTTGGTTGAGGTCTTGATCGCTGTAATGTTCTTTATGGTGCCCCCCTCTGGGTAGGAGGTTACAAGCTAGAATTCCTACAATGGTTTAGCCACCATCATTAAAACAAAACAAAAAAAGTTTACAGTTTTTTTTTTTTCTTTTTGCTTAAAATTGCCCTGAAGAGACAAATGTAATCTATTCCTGGACTAATACAGCATTAATTATTAAAATTAGCAATGTAATTTTAGAGTACATTAACAGAAGTTTTACCCTGGACAAACTTTTTTATTTAACGCTTTCCAATCCTATGTTGGAATATGTACAAAAATGGCCTTTTCCTGCATAGGTCCAACATCGCACATAGATCAACATAGGAAAACTTTGCTTGCCGCCGGTCCCATCCTCCGCTGGTGCGCCATGTAATATGAATGAGTTATACCGATAGCCGCTACACAGCCACAGCTGTACACTGAAGCTCGGAGGCTGAAAGTATGGAGCTGCAAAGGACAGGAGAGTTGCAGCGGCATAATTATTGGCACCAGCGCAGCGGATAGCTGAGCCACAGCAGTACAATTACAGGGCACCCAGGGCCCGTTGCCGGTAATTACATTGTGGCGCCCCAAATTGGTGGCAGCCAAATTAGCCTGCATGCTCTGTTCCCTTTTTTGTCCGATCTAGTTTGGCCACGCTCCCGTGTGTACAAGTACATGTTTGAGTGTGGGCTGCACATGTGCAATAGCACAAATCCGCTCATACATGGGAGCGTGGCCCTGAAGAGAAAGAGGGTCAAGGAGGATTGGAGAAGCCTCTGGAACATCCACAGACTTCTATCTACTGTGGTAAGTATAACGTTTTGTTTTTGTTTATTTTTTTATCTGAGTCCAGATTTGCTTTAAGGAGTAACTGTCAGGCTACAAAAGCTAATATAAACCTCTATTCTCCTGTGTTAAACACTTTAGAAGGAAGCCAAAAAGGCATTAGTGAAGATAAAAATCTCTCTTACATTTGATGTGTGCTTATCAGCAAAGCTGTTATTCCCAAGCAGACGCAAGCCGCATACCATACTGCAAAGCATTCTGGGGCTCTCCCCTCGGCTGCTAATGAGAGGTTACAGGGTCAAGTAACAATAGCATGTAACTCAGTCCAGTGCACAGCACTGATAAATCTCCGGGCAGAGTACACTGCAGGAGTCAGCTATTGTTCCTAGCCACATGGCTAATTAATATTCACTGCACACTAGTGTTATTCAGTACGAGCTTTTCTGTGATCAGGAAGCAGGGAGGACATGACGACACATTTGGCTTCATAGGAGACAGACAAACATGGAACCTGCTATGAGCTGTCAGGAGCATCAATCTCTGCAAATACTATATAAAAATTCTGTGAAATCCAAACGTGGACAGTGAAATGCATATGTAATGTAAGTACAGCCTATATTTAGCTACTGATATATGTGTTTATTTTCTCTGAGACCTTATACCTAACAGCTCCTCTTTAAATGTGCACAGAATAGGGCCGGGCCAAGGCAGAGGCGAGAGAGGCTCCAGCCTCAGTGCGCAGTGTAGGAGGGGCGCACAACTCACTCAGCTATCATCCCCCTATTGTGTTTGATTCAGAGAGAAATAAGAAAATGGAATGCATGGCAGTGACTGCAAGCCAGATAACTAGAGATTAAGGTGTTTAAGGGTGGTGGGGGCCCTGGGCCGCTTCTTAGTCTAATAGCAATCAGTGTGTGACGGCTGGATTGGGAGAGATGGGGGGTGCACTTTGATGTCTCCAGGGGCGTATCTGGGTAATATAGTGCCTGTGGCAAACACTGAAATGGCGCCCCCCTCGTCAGAGCCTTCTTCCCCTATAAAAACAGTATCCTTTCTCATGTACATGTGTTATGGTTGCCTGTGTATTTTGGCTCGGGATATTGCTGAAGTTAACTTTTTGGGGAAATATCTCTTCTTATTCCCTCTCTGTCCTCTTTTCTAACACTAAGCCAAGTGCTCCCTACATACATAAATTAAGTTGCCATGTCCCCCAGTATAACAGCATTAATATGATCTGAGGTCTGAGTGACGGGACAGGCATAGGGGGAGGCACAGAGCAGGCGCCCATGGTTCTGTGGCGCCCATGGCACAAGCCATGCCTACACCCCTCTAGATACGCTTCTGGATGTCTCAGTCTTTGGTGCTGGAGGCAAAGCTGGGACAAGGTCCTCCAGCACCCAAGGCTGAGACACCAAAGTGCGCCCCTCCATCCCTCCCACCCCAGCTGTCACACACTGATTGCTATTACACTAAGAGGCGTCCCAGGGACCCTAACCCCTCTAACACCATACTCTCTAGTTATCTGGCTTGCAGTCACTGCCATGTATCCCCTTTTCTTATTTCTCTCTGCTTCAAACACAATAGAGGAATGATAGCTGAGTGAGTTGTGCACCCCCTCCTGCACTGCGCCCTGAGGCTGGAGCCTCTCTCGCCTCTGCCTTGGCCCGGTCCTGGCTGGAGGACCTTGTCACAGCTCTGGCTCAGAATGACATGATGTGAAGTTTGTTGTTTGCATTGACAAATTACATCCATGATAAATATGCCTCTCAGCGTTGGATGTGGACGGGGCTTTTTTGAGGACGTGGCTTCAATATCTAAAACATCCCTGGCTAGAAAACCCTCATTAATGAATAGAGGGGGAATGATTAATGTGCCGTATCTGACCCTGACCGGATTGCACAATCTCGTGTCTGTTTATTGGATCCTGAGGCTGATGATGAGGAGGTGTCGGTATTCGGCATCCATACTGCTGATTTGTGTCTCATATACATGTTTTCATCTTCATTTCTAAGTGTGATCTGCGTCACGATGCGTCCGTCATGGATCTTCCGCCACTCAGAGGGGAGAGAGGTCGGCAAAGGTCATGTGAGATATTAGAAATTGATGTTTGCTTCTATTTATCTTGTAGGTTATTTGGTGGCATGGCTGCCCCTGACATCCTTCTCGCTAACAAATTTCATGGACCTGAAGTCTTGCACAGGACAGAAGGAAAACGTAGAGAAATGCACCCTGTATGTATTTAGAGAGTTTAGCCTGTCTAATCCCTCCCTCATCTGTAACTAAGCACAAGTTGTAATTTGATCTATCAGCTGTGTCACATGACAGCCTCAGCAGAGCAACTAATTTTTAAACGGAGGAATTTAACCCAATGTGTGCTTCCATGAAAGCACCATCTTCTGAGTCCCATGCCTCCTATGTTTCCGCTGCTAACTGACCCTGGTGTCACATGACTGGGGTGCCAGGGCACAGAGAAGAGCTGACAGAAAAAGTTGGCATGGGGGAGTAATATCCTGTTGATTTTAGGGTTCACTGTCACATTTTGAAGAAACATGATATGTTAAAAAAATAATATTTTTGCTGGTATCCATCTTTACTGTTTCTCGTTGATGCCAAAAGTAACATAATTTATGCCCTTTTCTTTCATCCAACTCAATGTTCCCTCTCTATGGCCACAGCTTACTGTCCCTCCCACAGCGAACATCACCTAGACAACAGGCCTACATCACTGTGGAAACTCTTCTAAAGGAGGGAGGGATTAAATGACCTTTTGGACATAATGTCCTTATCTAATCTGAAATGGAAAGCTTTCTATTATTTGCATGCTTAGATAAGCTGATACTGTAGCTGAAGCCTCATACACACGCTAGATTAAAGTAACCTGAGGTGGCTGATAATGACCATCTAAGCCGATAATCTAGCGTGTGTACAGTGGCCCCAAATCAACTCACTCCCTTGACCAATGATTCCTTGGAACACACCACTACCCCTCCTGCCATGTGATGTCACTCACCCGCCTTTACGTAGACCCTGACCCTCCACCTCTTTGCATAGCAACACAGTGCACCATCAGTTACACAGCTGACTCGTGCCTGTGCAGCCCGGCCCAGCGATGTCGCCCAAGGAGTTCGGGTCACGATCCTCAACGGGCAACTTTGCTTAACCACTTAAGCCCAACTGGACAAACATTCTTGTCCAGTTGGGCTGCGTGCACTCCCACGGGCCACGCACACTCCCTTATTGGTGGTGGAAAAAACAAGCTATAGACCAATTCATTGTGATGAGTAGTGATAAATCTATTGGCAAATGAATGGGAGGTGAAAGCTGCTCAGATGCAAAAAATAAACAACCCTTCGTGCTTTACCACTTAAGGACCGCCCCCAGCCGATGGGCGGCGGCAAAGTCCGGGCCCAAACGACCGCAATACGCCCATCGGCGGGGGCGGCTGCGGGAGTGGCTATGCGGCGATCGCGTCATTTGTGACGCGATCAGCCGCCGGGGACTGGCTCCGCCCACCGCTCGCTGTAACCCGCCGGCCGTTCGGAAGCGCCGGCGGGTTACTAGCTGCCTGATCGCCGCACGGAAAGTGTATAATAGGCTTTGTAATGTATACAAAGCCTATTATACTGGCTGCCTCCTGCCCTGGTGGTCCCAGTGTCCGAGGGACCACCAGGGCAGGCTGCAGCCACCCTAGTCTGCACCCAAGCACACTGATTCCCCCCCCCTGCCCCCTGATCGCCCACAGCACCCCTCAGACCCCCCCCCTGCCCACCCCCCAGACCACTGTTTGCACCCAATCACCCCCCTAATCACCCATCAATCACTCCCTGTCACTATCTGTCAACGCTATTTTTTTTTTAGTCCCTAATCTGCCCCCTATTCCCTCCTGATCACACCCCCACCCCTCAGATTCTCCCCAGACTCCCCCCCCCATACCCCCCCCCCCCCCCGTGTACTGTATGCATCTATCCCCCCTGATCACCTGTCAATCACCTGTCAATCACCTGTCAATCACCCGTCAATCACCCCCTGTCACTGCCACCCATCAATCAGCCCCTAACCTGCCCCTTGCGGGCAATCTGATCACCCACCCACACCAATAGATCGCCCGCAGATCCGACATCAGATCACCTCCCAAATGCAGTGTTTACATCTCTTCTCGCCTCTAAACACCCACTAATTACCCATCAATCACCCATCAATCACCCCCTATCACCACCTGTCACTGTTACCCATCAGATTAGACACTAATCTGCCCCTTGCGGGCACCCAATCACCCGCCCACACGCTCAGATTGCCCTCAGACCCCCCCTTATCAATTCGCCAGTGCAATATTTACATCTGTTATTCCCTGTAATAACCCACTGATCACCTGTCAATCACCCATCAATCACCCCCTGTCACTGCCACCCATCAATCACCCCCTGTCACTGCCACCCATCAATCAGCCCCTAACCTGCCCCTTGCGGGCAATCTGATCACCCACCCACACCAATAGATCGCCCGCAGATCCGACATCAGATCACCTCCCAAGTGCAGTGTTTATATCTCTTCTCTCCTCTAAACACCCACTAATCACCCATCAATCACCCCCTATCACCACCTGTCACTGTTACCCATCAGATTAGACCCTAATCTGCCCCTTGCGGGCACCCAATCACCCGCCCACACGCTCAGATTGCCCTCAGACCCCCCTTTATCAGATCGCCCGCAGGTCCGACATCAGATCACCACCCAAGCGCAGTGTTTACATCTATTCTCTCCTCTAAACACCCACTAATTACCCATCAATCACCCATCAATCACCCCCTATCACCACCTGTCACTGTTACCCATCAGATTAGACCCTAATCTGCCCCTTGCGGGCACCCAATCACCCGCCCACACGCTCAGATTGCCCTCAGACCCCCCCTTATCAATTCGCCAGTGCAATATTTACATCTGTTATTCCCTGTAATAACCCACTGATCACCTGTCAATCACCCATCAATCACCCCCTGTCACTGCCACCCATCAATCACCCCCTGGCACTGCCACCCATCAATCAGCCCCTAACCTGCCCCTTGCGGGCAATCTGATCACCCACCCACACCAATAGATCGCCCGCAGGTCCGACATCAGATCACCTCCCAAGTGCAGTGTTTATATCTCTTCTCTCCTCTAAACACCCACTAATCACCCATCAATCACCCCCTATCACCACCTGTCACTGTTACCCATCAGATTAGACCCTAATCTGCCCCTTGCGGGCACCCAATCACCCGCCCACACCTCAGAACGCCCTCAGACCCCAGCCCTGATCACCTCGCCAGTGCATTGCTTGCATCTATTTCCCCCCTCTAATCACACCTTGAGACACCCATCAATCACCTCCTGTCACCCCCTAGCACACCTACCCATCAGATCAGGCCCTAATTTGCCCTGTGTGGGCTCCTGATCACTCTACCAAACCCTCAGATCCCCCTCAGACCCCCTTCCGATCACCTCCCCAGTGCATTGATTGCATCTATTTTCCCCTCTAACCGCCCCCTGAGACACCCATCAATCACCTCCTGTCACCCCCCTAGCACTCCTATCCATCAGAACAGGCCCAATACATCCTGTCATCTAAGAGGCCACCCTGCTTATGACCGGTTCCACAAAATTTGCCCCCTCATAGACCACCTGTCATCAAAATTTGCAGATGCTTATACCCCTGAACAGTCATTTTGAGGCATTTGTTTTCTAGACTACTCCTCGCGGTTTAGGGCCCCTAAAATGCCAGGGCAGTATAGGAACCCCACAAGTGACCCCATTTTAGAAAGAAGACACCCCAAGGTATTCTGTTAGGTGTATGATGAGTTCATAGAAGATTTTATTTTTTGTCAAAAGTTAGCGGAAATTGGATTTTTATTGTTTTTTTCACAAAGTGTCATTTTTCACTAACTTGTGACAAAAAATAAAATCTTCTACGAACTCACCATACCCCTAACGGAATACCTTGGGGTGTCTTCTTTCTAAAATGGGGTCACTTGTGGGGTTCCTATACTGCCCTGGCATTTTAGGGGCCCTAAACCGTGAGAAGTAGTCTAGAAAACAAATGCCTCAAAATGACCTGTGAATAGGACGTTGGGCCCCTTAGCGCACCTAGGCTGCAAAAAAGTGTCACACATGTGGTATCGCCATACTCAGGAGAAGTAGTATAATGTGTTTTGTGGTGTAATTTTACACATACCCATGCTGGGTGGGAGAAATCTCTCTGTAAATGGACAATTGTATGTAAAAAAAAATCAAAAATGTGTCATTTACAGAGATATTTCTCCCACCCAGCATAGTTATATGTAAAAATACACCACAAAACACATTATACTACTTCTTCTGAGTACGGCGATACCACATGTGTGACACTTTTTTTGCAGCCTAACTGTGCTAAGGGGCCCAAAGTCCAATGAGTACCTTTAGGATTTCACAGGTCATTTTGAGACATTTGGGTTCAAGACTACTCCTCACGGTTTAGGGCCCCTAAAATGCCAGGGCAGTATAGGAACCCCACAAGTGACCCCATTTTGGAAAGACTACACCCCAAGGTATTCCGTTAGAAGTACGGTGAGTTCATAGAAGATTTTATTTTTTGTCACAAGTTAGCGGAAATTGATATGTATTGTTTTTTTTCACAAAGTGTCATTTTCCGCCAACTTGTGACAAAAAAAAAATCTTCTATGAACTCACCATACTCCTAACAGAATACTTTGAATCCTAAAGGTACTCATTGGACTTTGGGCCCCTTAGCGCAGTTAGGGTGCAAAAAAGTGCCACACATGTGGTATCGCCGTACTCAGGAGAAGTAGTATAATGTGTTTTGGGGTGTATTTTTCCACATACCTATGCTGAGTGGGAGAAATATCTCTATAAATAGACAATTGTGTGTAAAAAAAAATAAAAAATTGTCATTTACGGAGATATTTCTCCCACCCAGCATGGGTATGTGTAAAAATACACCCCAAAACACATTATACTACTTCTCCTGAGTACGGCAATACCACATGTGTGGCACTTTTTTGAAGCCTAACTGCGCTAAGGGGCCCAAAGTCCAATGAGCATCTTTAGGCTTTACAGGGGTGCTTACAATTAGGCACCCCCCAAAATGCCAGGACAGTGAACACACCCCACAAATGACCCCATTTTGGAAAGTAGACACTTCAAGGTATTCAGAGAGGAGCATAGTGAGTCCGTGGCAGATTTCATTTTTTTTTGTCGCAAGTTAGAAGAAATGGAAACTTTTTTTTTTTTCTTTTTTGTCAGAAAGTGTCATTTTCCGCTAACTTGTGACAAAAAATAAAATCTTCTATGAACGCACCATGCCTCTCACTGAATACTTTGGGATGTCTTCTTTCCAAAATGGGGTCATTTGGGGGGTATTTGTACTATCCTGGAATTTTAGCCCCTCATGAAACCTGACAGGTGCGCAGAAAAGTCAGAGATGCTTGAAAATGGGAAAATTCACTTTTGGCACCATAGTTTGTAAACGCTATAACTTTTACCCAATCCAATAAATATACACTGAATGGTTTTTTTTTTATCAAAGACATGTAGCAGAATAACTTTCGCGCTCAAATGTATAGGAAATTTTACTTTATTTGAAAAATGTCAGCACAGAAAGTTAAAAAAAATCATTTTTTTGCCAAATTTCATGTCTTTTTTGCTGAATATAATAAAAAGTAAAAATCGCAGGAGCAATCAAATAGCACCAAAAGAAAGCTTTATTAGTGACAAGAAAAGGAGCCAAAATTCATTTAGGTGGTAGGTTGTATGAGCGAGCAATAAACCGTGAAAGCTGCAGTGGTCTGAATGGAGAAAAAGGCTCTGGTCCTTAAGGGGCGAAAAGACTGTGGTCCTCAAGTGGTTAAGTGCTTAAAGGTGTGTATGCACCTTAAGAAAAAAATCTTCCCACAGTCCTGCTGGCACAGCACAGTTCTTGAAGGTTAGGCAATGGCACCCCGACCAGGTAAAAATAATAATACAAAAAAAAAAAGGGTACATAAAGTAAAGGGAAGTATTTTTAGAAAAAAAGGGGTTTACATATATATTTGGGGTACTTACTATTTTTTGGCAGTTTCTTATTTTTGGATGTTACAAGCTAAGTCTGTGCTCTGCCACCTCATAGTCTGAACCATGCAATCCATGCAAAAGCAGCTCCTCCTATAACCTCCCTCAGATCAGATCATGTAACCACATGCTTAAGGCAGGTTTCATAGCTGCAGATGCCATAACAAAAAGGTTAGCATAACAATCTGAATACCAAACGTTTCCCTTGCCCATTGACTTTTTGGGTGGAGCACTAGATCCAGTATGGGAGGAGGAGGTGTCCTGGACTACCACTGTGCTGGACCTTGCCTGGCAATCTGATGCATTGTGGTCACTGGTCAAGGCCATATTTATAGTTTTCCATCCCTAGGCCAACTTTCTTGAGCTTTCCTTCCATGTGCAGCACCCCCCTCCTATTCCTTGTGCAGCCCCCTTTCATATCTAAACTTCATGTTCATGTACAGCACCTTCTCCTATTCCTTGTGCAGCCCCCTCTTCCATGTCTAACCTTCATATGCAGCACCCCTCCTATTCCTTGTGCAGCCCCCTTCTATGTCTAACCTTCATGTTTATGTACAGCACCTCCTCCTATTCCTTATGCAGCCCCCTTTTCCATGTCTAACCTTCATGTTCATGTACAGCACCTCCTCCTATTCCTTGTGCAGCCCCCTCTTCCATGTCTAACCTTCATATGCAGCACCCCTCCTATTCCTTGTGCATCCCCCTTCCATGTCTAACCTTCATGTACAGCAGCCCCCTTCAGTTCTATACAGGTCCCTTGGGCAGCAGCTCCCTGTTTCCACATTTTGCTCCTTATTTGCAACCTCTGTACTCCATTTGCAGCCATTTCTTCCTAATGTAGCAATCCTTCTTCCACGTCCAGCCGCCCCTTGCCCAGCTGCCACCCAAGACCCGGACCGTGGTGGCCTTTCAAGGAATTCAGCCCTGGTTGTGGTGGTCACATTATACTCTGCACTACAAAGGTATTTCATTTAAATCATGAAAAAATAAGGTTGCAGAAAGTGTCATCTATGCAAAGAGTATATTTTGTAATGTCATTTCCAAAGTTCTTCTATGGAGACCATATTTTCTTCACTCTGGCTCTCAGCCTGATCTCCAAAATGTAGCTTGAGGTGGTAGAGAGCCAATATTGATTGAGAAAACGGCACAGTCGTAACCCTTGGATCCAAGGCTTAGCAAAAATATATCCCTTAAGATGAGTAAAAACTATTTCCTGCCTTCCTAAATCCTCTTTATAAAATGTCATTTGAAAGAAACAGAAGAAAAGAATCATGATGATGTCCTAACCTTCAATGACATTTCCAAACTTTGCCCACAAATCACAAAAGAGTTTTCAAACTTTCTTTTTACACGTTTTCCGAAAAGCAGTTGAATTATTTTTGGCTACTAACGGAATAAGGTTTTTCAGTCATGTGAAGGTCTAAAGATGGTCATACGATTTTACCCATCAATATTTGGCAGACGTGATCACTATGATGGAATCTGCTGGAAATCGATGCAGCAAACAATGCCCAATCGAACGACTTCCAGAAAATGTTCCTTGATCGTCAGTGGGTCAGGAGAGAGCGTGATGCTAGCGGAGTTCAATTTGGCAATGACCGATGCAGAGTGTTGGCGGCAGAGATTATTACTCTTACCTCTCCTAGCGCCACACCTCCTCCCATGTCCTGTGTCTTTACTTCTACCGGTGTCTTCCCTCCCTATCATGTGACAAAAGCTGTAGATCAAACACTAGAGGTAGTGCTGCTCGGATACCCCTTTTCAAAATCTGAATTGATCCGGATCCGGATACCCAGATATCCGGATCTGAATCAGATATCCGAATCCAAACTTTTTAGTATCCGAGTAAATTCGGATATCCGAACCCAATATCCGTCCGGATTCGGATATCCGGATAGAAAACCGGAAGTGACCTGAAAATGGCTTAAAATGCTTCCTAAAGTCTGTTCAAATGGCCAAAATCCCTTTCGGAGGTCTCTCTCTCTCTCTCTCTCTCTCCCCTCTCTCTCTCTCTCTCTCCTCTCTCTCTCCCCTCTCTCTCTCTCTCTCTCTCTCTCTCTCTCCTCTCTCTCCTCTCTCTCTCTCCTCTCTCTCTCCTCTTTCTCTCTCTCTTTCTCTCTCTCTCTCTCTCTCTCTCTCCCCTCTCTCTCTCTCTCTCCTCTCTCTCTCCCCTCTCTCTCTCTCTCTCTCTCTCTCTCTCTCTCTCTCTCCTCTCTCTCCTCTCTCTCTCTCCTCTCTCTCTCCTCTCTCTCTCTCTCTTTCTCTCTCTCTCTCTCTCTCTCTCTCTCCCCTCTCTCCCTCTCTCTCTCTCTCTCTCTCTCCTCTCTCTCTCTCTCTTTCTCCTCTCTCTCTCCTCTCTCTCTCTCTCTCTCCCCTCTCTCTCTCTCCTCTCTCTCTCTCCTCTCTCTCTCCTCTCTCTCTCTCTCTTTCTCTCTCTCTCTCTCTCTCTCTCTCTCTCTCTCTCTCTCCCCTCTCTCTCCCTCTCTCTCTCTCTCCTCTCCTCTCTCTCTCTTTCTCCTCTCTCCTCTCTCTCTCTCTCTCCCCTCTCTCTCTCTCCTCTCTCTCTCCTCTCTCTCTCTCTCCTTCTGCTCGGATATCTGAACTAACTATCCGCCCAGATTTCGGATTTCAGATGGTAAATCCGAGTTTGTCCTATAGTGCTATTCCGATTTTAAAATATCCGAATTGCTATTCAAAGTTCGGATAGTGGAAAAAGTTCGGATTATCTTGGTAGTTCGGATATCCGGAATCCGGATGAGCACCACTGACTAGAGGTTCAGCTTTTATGCTGTCAAACCTCTAGTGTTTGAACTCCACCTTTTGTTAGCTGGAGCAGCCAGCCAGGTGGTAGTTCCATAGTTTTTTTTAATCAATTTTGTGCTGAAATCAATTGAAAATCTTTGTACATTTTTAAGCAGCCAACAGATCCCTCTCTGTTGAGATTTGATCAGAGAGGGATTTATCCAATGGTCAATGTGGTGGCCACCTATACATGCACGGCCACCTTTAGTTGAGGACTAGGCGAGGCCTGAATCCCTGTCTGAAATCAGACAATAATAGGAAGGGGGGTAGTTAGAGGAGGTATTCCCATCTTGTTATTCTGGGTCTTGGTATAGCCAAAGAGAAAAAGAGAAAAAAAAAATTTGTGTTCTGGATCTGGAAGGTGTTCATTGGAGCTTATCTAGGTTGATTGAGGTGAAGTAGATCCTTACAGATCCTTGGAGGTTCCACTTCCTTCAGCCAGCAGTCTCACAGCGGCAAAGCTGGATGCGTTATACAGCCTCACATAACACTATGGACAACTCCTCCTCGGCATAGGACCCCAGCTAATTTATATGGTAGGTTGTGGGTTGGATGGATAAGGTAGTGATGCAGCTGAGTGCTGCAGGAAGAAGGCTCTTCCCTGATTGACTAGCACACTAGACTTGGGTAAATGGGCATAGGGTGGGGGTTGCAAAGTTTTATATTGTAATGTACTCAAAATTTCCAATAGAATTCCAATTTTTAACAAAGAGATCCTGAGAGGAACACTCTACATTTTTCAGCAATGTGTGCTTAAGTAGCTCTCATGTTGATCAACCCCTTCTGACTGCCTCACGCTGATACTAGGTGTCGGGAAGGTGGCAGCCCCAGGACCACCTAACGCCGAAAGACATCAAGAGCGGTGGGCAGAGATTAGCAAAGATCGCGCTAGCCGATACGCACACATCCCCACCTTATTTATGGAGCTCTGCTCCGTAAACAACCTGCTAGATGCGATCGCGGCTGGCAGGTTGAAAAAAAAAAAAAAACTGCCTGCAATCACTTGTACAGCGATCTAGTGCATCTCTGTACAGTGGACAGCTCTGTCACTGAGCTGTCCCCAGGGTAGGCACACAAAGTGATCCCTCTCGTAGGCAGTAGCCTACGCTGATTGGATCACGGGGGGGGGGGGGGATTGGAAGGAGGGGGTGGAATACAAAAATGTAAAAAAAAATGACATTTTATAAAACAAACAAACAAACAAAAAAAACACACATATAAATGAATAAAAAAAAAAACAACAACCCAGCAGCAATCAGATGCCCCCAACAGAAAGCTCTGCTGGTGGCAAGAAAATGGGGGTGATTCATTTCTGTGCCAAGCTGTATGGCCCTGCAGCACACAGTTAATGCTGCAGTGGCCTGAATTGTAAAAAAATAGCCTGGTCACTAGACGGGGTGTAAGCCTGTGGTCCTCAAGCGGTTAAACCAGACATGCTAACGTTCACCAGCCTGTGCATCAACGGTCTTTGAGTGCCCATGACCATGTCGCTGGTTCACCAGTTAATCTTCTGAACCATTTTGGGCCAACACTTACCATACTGGGAGCAGCTCAGAAGACCTGATGTTTGGGTCATGCTCTAACCGTCCAACAATCACCATTTGGCATAAAGCAGCTTGGATTCTAACGCTTGCCCATTTTAGCTGCTCTCGACCCTTACTCTATTCACTGTTTCTCCTAAGTTTTCTCCCAGGTGATATTTTCACAGTCAATAAAAAGCCACCAGCAAACAAAACAATAATTTCAACAGTATTTTTTCACCTACTTTTCGATACTTTTTCAATTGCAGAGCACTGAAAAGTTGTTTTAAAGAGAAGATGAAAAATTATCTCCTATGAGAAATGACTACACCACCTCCTGTTTGTTAGGTGCCACAGTAATTAGATAATCCATATTGCTCACTTCACCTGTCAGTGGTGGTGATGCCGGAACCGATCGGTTGATACAATTACGTCTGATAAAATGAAGTACACATTTCGGCAGAAGGAAAATCCCGACTCATCAGATTGCAGAGCCGTGCGGAATCAAGCAGATAGCAGCAGAGCGCGTCCTTCTTGATTTACTCTACTTGAGTTCCAGGCTTCTACCGTATAAGCAGCTGTTTTTGGCTAGAGTTGACCTTCAGTAAATAACATCTACTGACACCTCCAGTTGGTTCCTGCTAATAACAATTCTGATTCTTCTCTCCTCCGTCGAGTTGTAAATTCTTCTCTGCTGTACACTAGCAAATCAGTGAAGATTAAGTCAACCGACACTCAATTAACGTGACAAGTTCTGCAACAAGACACGTGATGAACAGCCGTAACTGTCTAATTCCCGAAGAGCGATGACTGGCAATTCCTGAAGTTGCTTCCTAATAAGACTATCACAGAAGGCCAAGCATTTTATCTTGAAAACAATAAGTAGTTTCATTACGGCTCTTTCGAGGATAACAACAAAGTCATATGACGGAGGAACGGAGTATGAAAAGCGAATTGTCATCCTAATGATTATGGCATCTCATCGAGCACCAAACTTCCGTCTTGACTTGTCAGGCCGGTAAATAATTGGTTGAGTCGCTTTATTTCTTGCTACAGAGATTGTCAAGATCTAAACTACTTAATGCAACTATGCAAGCAGAACACACATTGGTTTATAGATTTTGGTAGGTTCAAAGTCCACTAAGAATAGGAAGGAGCCGTATTTGCCGTGCAGTTGTTGTGTTCAGTAGTCACTGATGACAAATAACTGGAACTAGGTTTATTTACAGGCTTCAGCAGATCTCCAGCCAGACAGAAATAAGAACCGACGATCCACAACAGTCTAGGTAATCCTATGCCTTAAACAAGTATAACAGTGCCATCTACAGACCAGAAGTATGAACACCAAATATTCCCCTCTTGTTACAAAAGCTTCTGTAAAGAGACTCTGTAACAAAAAAAAAAAAAAGTTCCCCTGGGGGTACTCACCTCGGTAGGGGGAAGCCTCAGGGTCCCAATGAGCTGCAGTCAATCCAGGGCTGGCTCCCCCGAAGTCTCCTGCAATCCGGGCTCGACAAGCCTGACAAGGCTTGCTATATTTACCTTTGTTGTGGCTCTCACCACGGAGATAGGCAAAAATAGCCGATCTCCGTTGGGTCTGCTCTACTACGCAGACGCAAGAGACTTGTGTCTGCGCAGGACAGCGAGCCGACAGTGATTGGCTATTTCCACCTATCTCCGGGTGGAGAGCCAATACTGCGCCTGCACTGGAGCTGGGAAGATAAATATTTACATCCCCGCTGTTCGGAGAGGCACAGTGAGACCGCCGTGGGACACAGGAGGATGGGGGAAGCCTCGATAGGATCCGGAGGCTTCCCCCACCCGAGCTGAGTACCCCCCAGGGGCACTTTTTGTTGTTACAGGTTTTCTTTAAGCAAATGTAACATATACTAATATTCAACTACTAATAGTAGTAATGAGGACTCTTATGTTTTCATTCTGCCTATTTATTTGAGCAAGCCTTGCTACGATGACAAGCTTGGTTATGATCGAAGAGCTTAGGTCACTTTAAAATTCTGTTAGCCGAAAAGTAAGTGAGCCGCACTCTCTGGCTCGGCTGCACTTCCTGCTGGGGCTTCCTTCAGACGTGATGAAGTATTACAAGCTCCAGTTGTGTACAATAAAAGCGGGCTTTGCTGTACGAGAGCCGCCACTGCTCTGTATTAGATTTGCCAATAAATGATACAAGCTCAATGAAATGATGGGAGTGGGAGGCCTCCGTGTACACATCTCCCCCAGGGGGGTTCCTGGCCAAACCAAATCATCTGTTTGTAAATGACTTGAGAGAGATTTCCTGTGGCTGGGTAATGCTGTTCCTGTGTATGAGAGGAATATGGAGGAGGCTGAGCAGTGAATACATCGCGTCTGATCAGAGAGCGGCTTCCTGCCGTCTTGTGGATAAACGTCTGGCTCTGACGAGCCTCAGATGTGATCTCCATCTTCTGGAGTTCCGCTAAAATGCTAAGCAGCATGGCAGCACGGTGGCGTAGTAGTTACATACCTCCCAACTTTTTGAGATGAGAAAGAGGGACACTTAAGCCACACCCCTGATCACACCCCGGTCACACCCCTAGTCACGTATACATAAAGATTTCATAAGAAAAATATGTTGTTTTATAATTCAAGCCACACTGGTCCTTTCTATCCTGGTTCATTTTCCTTCATATTAACATTTTACAATTAGTAATGTATCAATTTAAAGGATAGGAATAAAGTTTAGAGTCAATCACATTTTTTAGTAGAGAAATATATATGTTTACATAGAAAGATGGACAAAGTCCTGAAAGAGGGACAAATGAGGAAGAAAGAGGGACAGAGGGTCAGGGCTCCCAAAGAGGGACCGTCCCTCCGAAAGAGGGACAGTTGGGAGCTATGGTGGTTAGCACTCTCGCCTTGCAGCGCTGGGTCCCCAATTCAAATCCCAAACAGTGCACTATCTCACGGAGTTTGTATGTTCTCCCCGTGTCTATGTGGGTTTCCTCTGGGCACTCTGGCTTCCTCCCGCATCCCAAAAACATACAAATAAGTTAGTTGGCTTCCCTCTAAATTAGCCCTAGACTACGATACACACACTACACAATACATACTTAGACATAGGACTATGGTAGGGATTACATTGTGAGCCCCTCTGAGGGACAGTTAGTGACAAGACAATGTACTCTTTACAGTGACATAGAAGATGTCTGCGCTATATACAGTGGGTTGCAAAAGTATTCGGCCCCCTTGAAGTTTTCCACATTTTGTCACATTACTGCCACAAACATGCATCAATTTTATTGAAATTCCACGTGAAACACCAATACAAAGTGATGCACATGTGAGAAGTGGATCGAAAATCATACATCATTCCAAACATTTTTTACAAATAATTAACTGCAAAGTGGGGTGTGCGTAATTATTCGGCCCCCTGAGTCAATAGTTTGTAGAACCACCTTTTGCTGCAATTACAGCTTCCAGTCTTTTAGGGTATGTCTCTACCAGCTTTGCACATCTAGAGACTGAAATCCGTGCCCATTCTTCTTTGCAAAACAGCTCCAGCTTAGTAAGATTAGATGGACAGCGTTTGTGAACAGCAGTTTTCAGATCTTGCCACAGATTCTCGATTGGATTTAGATCTGGACATTGACTGGCCCATTCTAACACATAGATATGTTTTGTTTTAAACCATTCCATTGTTGCCCTGGCTTTATGTTTAGGGTCATTGTCCTGCTGGAAGGTGAACCTCCGCCCCAGTCTCAAGTCTTTTGCAGTCTCCAAGAGGTTTTCTTCTAAGTTTGCCCTGTATTTGGCTCCATCCATCTTCCCATCAACTCTGACCAGCTTCCCTCTCCCTGCTGAAGAGATGCACCCCCCGAGCATGATGCTGCCACCACCATATTTGACAGTGAGGATAGTGTGTTAGGGTGATGTGCAGTGTTAGTTTTCCGCCACACATAGCGTTTTGCATTTTGGCCAAAAAGTTCCATTTTGGTCTCATCTGACCAGAGCACCTTCTTCCACATGGTTGCTGTGTCCCCCTCATGGCTTGTGGCAAACTGCAAACGGGACTTCTTATGCTTTCTGTTAACAATGCCTTTCTTCTTGCCACTCTTCCATAAAGGCCAACTTTGTACAGTGCATGACTAATAGTTTTCCTATGGACAGAGTCTCCCACCTGAGCTGTAGATCTCTGCAGCTCATCCAGAGTCACCATGAGCCTCTTGACTGCATTTCTGATCAGCGCTCTCCTTGCTCGGCCTGTGAGTTTAGGTGGATGGCCTTGTCTTGGTAGGTTTACAGTTGTGCCATTCTCCTTCCATTTCTGAATGATCGCATGAACCACTGATCGCATGAACCACTTGTTCTCCGTGGGATGTTCAAGGCTTTGGAAATCTTTTTGTAGCCCAAGCCTGCTTTAAATTTCTCAATAACTTGATCCCTGACCTGTCTGGTGTGTTCTTTGGACTTCATGGTGTTGTTGCTCCCAAGATTCTCTTAGACAACCTCTGAGGCCGTCACAGAGCAGCTGTACTTGTACGGACATTAGATTACACACAGGTGCACTCTATTTAGTCATTAGCACTCATCAGGCAATGTCTATAGGCAACTGACTGCACTCAGATCAAAGGGGGCCGAATAATTATGCACACACCACTTTGCAGTTATTTGTAAAAAATGTTTGGAATCATGTATGATTTTTGTTCCACTTCTCACCTGTACACCACTTTGTATTGGTCTTTCACGTGGAATTCCAATAAAATTGATTCATATTTGTGGCAGTAATATGACAAAATGTGGAAAACGTCAAGGGGGCCGAATACTTTTGCAACCCACTGTAAATACTAAATAATAATAAGCCGATGGAAAATATTTCTGATCAGCAGATCAATTATTTCTGACATGACCATGATCCATTTCCGATCAAGAAATGGATTGATTTTGCAAAGTTATCATCGGGAAATCAATCTCTATATCGATCGGGGGCAGTTTGGACACATGCAGGGCCGGGCCGAGGCATAGGCTGGAGAGGCTCCAGCCTCAGGGCGCAGTGTAGGAGGGGGCGCAGAATTCATTCAGCTGTCATTCCTAATTGTGTTTGAAGCAGAAAGAAATAAGAAAAGGGGATACATGGCAGTGACTGCAAGCCAGATAACTAGATATTAAGGTGTTGGGGAGGTTGTGGGCCCTGTGGCGCCTCTTAGTCTAATAGCAATCAGTGTGTGATGACTGGGGTGGCAGGGATGGAGGGGCGCACTTTGGTGTCTCAGCCTTGGGTGCTGGAGGACCTTGTCCCGGCTCTGGACACATGGAACATCTTCCTGTCAGATCACCCGTCGATCGGAAGGGAAATTGCATTGTGTGTTCCCAGCGTAACAGTTGTCTGACAGCTAACAGGTGAATTGTACTGCTAATTAAATAAGAGTAGTATTTACAATTTATACCTTTTTTTGTCCTCCACAGATATCTGAGTTTCATTTATTGAAGTATTTATATAGCGCCAACATATTACGCAGTGCTGTACAGAGTATATTGTCTTGTCACTAACTGTCCCTCAGAGGGGCTCACAATCTAAGTCCTACCATAGTCACATGTCTATGTATGTATTATAGTCTAGGGCCAATTTAGGGGAAAGCCAATTAACTTATTTGTATGTTTTTGGGATGTGGGAGGAAGGAAACCCACACAGACACAGGAAGAACATACAAACTCCTTTCAGAGGTTGACCTGGTTGGGATTCGAACCGGGGTACCCAGCGCTGCAAGGCGAGAGTGCTAACCACTACACCACCGTGCTGCCCATCACTACGCCACCATGCTGCCCACCACTACACCACCATGCTGCCCACCACTACACCACCGTGCTGCCCACCACTACGCCACCATGCTGCCCACCACTACACCACCGTGCTGCCCACCACTACGCCACCGTGCTGCCCACCACTACGCCACCATGCTGCCCACCACTACACCACCGTGCTGCCCACCACTACACCACCGTGCTGCCCACCACTACGCCACTATGCTGCTCACCACTACGCCACCATACTGCCCACCACTACGCCACCATGCTGCCCACCACTACACCACCATGCTGCCCACCACTACACCACCGTGCTGCCCACCACTACGCCACCATGCTGCCCACCACTACACCACCGTACTGCCCACCACTACACCACCGTGCTGCCCACCACTACGCCACTATGCTGCTCACCACTACGCCACCATACTGCCCACCACTACGCCACCATGCTGCCCACCACTACGCCACCATGCTGCCCACCACTACATCACCGTGCTGCCCACCACTACGCCACCATGCTGCCCACCACTACACCACCGTGCTGCCCACCACTACACCACCGTGCTGCCCACCACTACGCCACTATGCTGCTCACCACTACGCCACCATACTGCCCACCACTACACCACCGTGCTGCCCATCACTACGCCACCATGCTGCCCACCACTACACCACCGTGCTGCCCACCACTACACCACCGTGCTGCCCACCACTACGCCACTATGCTGCTCACCACTATGCCACCATACTGCCCACCACTACGCCACCATGCTGCCCATAAGTTGAATCTAAAGTGTGTTATTTTACATACCTGGGGCTTTTACGAGCCCCTGTAGTCTTGTAGGTCCCGTGTTGTCCTCCCTGTCCTCATCCATTATTCGCTGTGTGGCCCAGTAAAGCGTGCAACTTGGCGATGGCCCGTTGGTTTGCTACCTTGATCTGGCTCCCATGACCGGGAGAGTTCTGCACATGCGCGGTCTCTAGCCTTATCACACTTCGCTAAATAAGTTCAAGCCAAAGTACAAGAAAGAGGAAATCGAATCAAGTGCAAACCCCATTTACCCATCAGGGGCAAACCCAGAATTTTCAAGGGGGAATACCTAACGGGACTCCCTCAAGCCACACACAATACAGTATAATAATATGATAGGACATCATGTTGGGTACACATAATGAAATTTAGGTCAAGGCCCCTAGGCCATGGCCTAGGGCACCACAGGAGCAAGGGCACCAAAGCAGCAGGCTAAACTGGTGCAGCATTTGCAGGCTTGCAAATGCTGCAATGCAGGGAGCTCAACCAAGCACCTGACCGGAGTACTCTGCTCCTAGCCGCCTGTGCAGCAGCCACCTTGCTCTCTGTGCATGTTTGCATTGTGGCCAGCGGCTATGGACTTGGGCAGCATTGGAGACGGAAAGGAAGAGGAAGCTTCTGCACTGGAGACAAGCTGAGAAATGAGTGACGCCGATGGCTGCTGCAGTGTGAAGGTGAGCTGGCTACCTATACTGAAGGAGGGGGGGTGGGTGGAAAAAGGATGGATTAAGGGAGTCATCTGGCTACCTATGCTGGAGGGAAAGGGGGAGGAGTTACCTGGCTACCTATACTGTAGGGAAAGGAGGGAGGGGTTCTCTCGCTACCTATACTGAAGGGGGGCGGCTGGTGACAGTGGCCTTGGGAGGTAAAGAGTACAAATCCGGTCCTGTTGGATACACATAATAATTAGAACAATCAACATTGGTAATGAAGTGGAAACTGAAGCAGTCACACAGCAGGGCACAGGGCTGTGCTCATACCTGACTTTGTTAAGTTTCCCAGATCTGCTCCATGCTTTGTACACACGCTGCTGCTCCATGCTCTGTACACACGCTGCTGCTCCATGCTCTGTACACACACTGCTGCTCCATGCTCTGTACACACGCTGCAGCTCCATGCTCTGTACACACGCTGCTGCTCCATGCTCTGTACACATGCTGCAGCTCCATGCTCTGTACACACACTGCTGCTCCATGCTCTGTACACACTGCTCCATGCTCTGTACACACACTGCTGCTCCATGCTCTGTACACACTGCTCCATGCTCTGTACACACGCTGCAGCTCCATGCTCTGTACACACGCTGCTGCTTCATGCTCTGTACACACGCTGCAGCTCCATGCTCTGTACACACGCTGCTGCTCCATCCAAAGTCAACTGTAGCAGCTGTGAGCTGCAGGATACCTGCAGATATTCTGGTGTCTCAACTTGTGCCTGTCTCCAGACACTGCACCAGCCCTGGTCTGAGGGGGGATTCCGGGCAGCTGTAATCCCCCCCCCCCCCCCCCTGCGTTTGCCTATGCTACTGTAAAGCTACATTGACAAAAAAATTGCTGTTATCTCTTAACTCCTGCAGAAGTTGGTAATAAGATCAACATGGTGGTACTTCCTATAATAGGATGACAACAGTGAGTTAAAGAGGAACGTTAACCCAGAACTGAACTTCATCCGAGTAACCGATACCCCCATTCCCACGAGAAATCCTTACCTTTTCTCAAATAAATCAGGGAAGTGTGGATGATATTGTGGTGAAACCCCACCCACAGTGTGATGTCAGGAACGTTGCCCTGGCAGTTTCCTGTCTTTGAACCTCATTGCATTGTGGGAAATAACAGCTGTTGCTAACTGCCAAACAAGCTGTCAGTCTGTGCATAGAACTTATAGTACCCAATCGACAATGCAACTAATTTTGGCCCAAGCATGTCGATTGGAGATGCTGAAAGACGTCGGGCAGTTGTGGTCGATCAGGTGCACGGCTGTAGTGGCGAGCAATATCGGGGGAGCGTCGATGGCGATGAAACCTCCGATGCTTGCTAATCCCCTGCTGTATAAATGTATCTGTACATGTGTGCATGTATACATAACCTGTCCTGTGTCGCGGTGCCCATCGGTCTTCCGAATCCACTGCTCTGTCTTTAGCGATGGCATGTATACCATCAATGGAAGAGCGGTGGATTCAGAAGATGGATGGGCACCATGACACAGGACAGGTAATGTATAAATGCACACATGTACAGATACATTTATACACTAGGGAGGCAGCGGCGAGGTCAGGGCTGCATTCACCATAAGGCACTGTAGGCAAGTGCCTACAGGTGCCTGATGATAGAAAGGCAGCTCACTCCACTTCTTGAGAGCCTCCCTCCATCCTTCCCTAGGCAGAGTCCTGATGAGAATGTAAATGAGAGGTTACTCACCCTGCTCTCAGCATTCCAATGCTAAGATCTCCCTTCAGTCAGGGGCACCTCTAGCTACCTAATAATTAGGGGCCCCTCTAGTTACTTAAAGAGGAACTCCAGTGAAAATAATGTAATAAAAAAAGTGCTTCATTTTTACAATAATTATGTATAAATGATTTAGTCAGCGTTTGCCCATTGTAAAATATTTTAAATCTCTGATTTATATTCTGACATTTATCACATGGTGACATTTTTACTGCTGGCAAGTGTTGTAGCTGCTGCTTTGGCAGTTGGAAACAGCTGTCAACAGCTATTTCCCACAATGCAACAGGGTTCACAGACAGGAAACTGCCAAGAGTACGTATTCAGAATTTCTTTGTGGGAGGGGTTTCACCACAATATCAGCCATACAGCGCCCACTGATGGTCTGTTTGTGAAAAGGAATAGATTTCTCATGTAAAAGGGGGTATCAGCTACTGATTGGGATAAAGTTCAATTCTTGGTTGGAGTTTCTCTTTAATATTGATGGTACTTCTGGCAACCTGATAGTAAGGGGAACCTGTAGCTACCTATGTCAGGCAAGGGAAGTAAGGGAGAAGTGACAGCTGGGACAGCTAGCACACTTGCGGTGCGGTTCGAGGTTTGTAGGTTTATGGAGGGTGAAGTCTAAGGTGCCAGGACATCAGTGTCTATAGGCTCCTGTGATGGAAATCCGGGCCTGGGCGAGGTGGCAGATGTAGCAGACTCGGCCGTTTCCCGAAAGATTTCATACTGATATCGATCAGGAATCAGCCTGAGATTTATGAGCAGCCGACAGATCTCTCTCTCTAATCAGATTCGATCAGAGAGTGATTTGTCTTTTGGTCGAATCTGCCCATCATCACTAGATGTAAGGCTACCTTAAAGAGACACTGAAGCGAAAAAAAAATGATGATATTATGATTTGTATGTGTAGCACAGCTAAAGCAGCCCATACACTCAGCCGATTTTCCGGCCGACCGATCGATCCCGATCGATCGATCGATCGATTGCAAATCGGTTGGCCAATCGACCGATCGATGGCCGATTTCGATCGATTTCGATGGATTTCCATCGAACTTGCAGGGTGGAAAATTTAGGTCGATCTGAAGAGATTGCTTATCAGTTTGCATTGGCCTTAATGGAAATCTGATGGCAAAAAAATGCCATCAGATCGAATTTCAATAGATTTCAAACTGAAATCTGTTGGAATTCTATCCTGGTAAAAAATGTTCTAAAAACGCATCAGATAGACCATCAGATGCATTTCTTATCTATCTGCTGCCAATCTGACGAGTGTATGGGCACCTTAAGAAATAAAACATTAAGATCAGATACATCAGTGTAATTGTTTCCAGTACAGGAAGAGTTGAGAAACTCCAGTTGTTATCTCTATGCAAACAAGCCATTAAGCTCTCCGACTACGTTAGTCGTGGAGAGGGCTGTTATCTGACTTTTATTATCTCAACTGTTCCTGGGCTATTTACTTTTCCTCTGCTAGAGGAGAGGTCATTACTTCACAGACTGCTCTGAAAGACTAATTTTGATGAGTGTTGTGTAATCTGCACATATTATAGAATGATGCAATGTTAGAAAAAACACTATATACCTGAAAATAAAAGTATGAGAATATTTTCTTTGCTGCTAATCTTCTAGTAATTATTCATAGAACAACAACCAATTCACTATATCATATTTTTTTTTCGCTTCAGTGTCTCTTTAAAAGTGTTTCATATTCATTTTTTACTGTCTTTTTGCATTAGGACAAAAATGTAATTTTGAACATAATCCCACTTTAATTAAGAATAGTCGCCGTGCTGGAGGAAGCCTTGAAGATCCGGCTGAGGGAGAGCAGATTATACCCAGAGACCTGGAAGCCTCAGTGACGGCACCACGTCCACCTGAGTCCAGTAAGGAAATGAAAATTGATTTTTCCTCTTCTCCTGTCAGAGAACATTCGAAGAAAGTCTTTTGCTTACTGTTAGCATTAGTGTGTCTGCAGCTGCCATGTGCCCCTCTAAAAATAAACCATACTGAGGACACTGCAGAGTCTACAGAAAAATATCATCTCGCTTAGCTGGGAAGAACTCTTTGTTTTTTGAGTTCTAAGTGGGAAATTGAAGCTGGCAAGGTTGTAGTAATACTAGTAAATCTAAAACTTCCTGAAAAGTCTTATAAGGAAGAATGCACATGCCACTAGGAAGGTAGGGAAGGTTCTGTTGTCCAAACATTCAGCTGAAGGAAATGCATAAGGTAGCTAGCTATCATGTTTCCCCAAAAATGAGACAGTGTCTTATATTAATTTTTGCTCCAAAAGATGTGCTAGGGCTTATTTTCAAGAAGCACAGAAGCGAAAAAAAAATTATGATATAATGATTTGTAAGTGTAGTACAGCTAAGAAATAAAACATTAGGAGCAGAGGCATAAGTCTAATATTGTTTCCAGGAGAGGAAGAGTTAAGAAACTCCAGTTGTTATCTATGCAAAAGAGCCATTGAGCTCCACGACTTTCAAAGTCGCAGAGAGCTCTGTCTTCTGAAGTTTATTATCTCAAGTGTCTCTAACTGTATTGTTTGTTTTCCAGCAGAGGACAGTTCAAAAGTTCACAAGCCTGCTCTGTAAAATCATTTAAGCCCCATCAACACAATACGATTCTTTGTACCATTCGATTACGGTTCTATTTACGATCCGACTAAATCAGACATGTCCGATCAGGATTCGATTCAATTCGCCATTGTTTTTTAATTGGATCGTAAATAGAATCGTAATCGAATTGTACAAAGAATTGTATCGTGTAGATTGGGCTTTAGAATGCTGAGTAGTATGTAAACTGCAAATATTACAGAATGATGCAATGTTATAACAAACTATATAACTGCAAATAAAATGGGGGGGGGGGGGGGCGCTTTGCGCCAAAAATGTGGTGCCTTTGCTATTCCGAGATCTTCCTCCTGCAGTCTCCCGCGCTGACAAGCAGGGCTAGGGGAAGATGGCGCCCGAAGCCCTGTACTGGAGACACAAATAGTCTCTAGTACAGGGCTTTGGCAGCCATCTTCCTGTAGCCCTGCTCTGCCTGCCAGAGACTATGCAGGCTGGAGCGGGGCTGCGGTTGCAATTAAGGTGGCCGTGGCTAAAAGCGGGACGTCTCCCGGGACCTCATGCTGCCTGGGACAGCGGACCCCGAATGCGGGACGCGTCCCGGGTGTAATGATCTGCTCTGCTGTCTGCACAGACAGACAGCTTTTTGACCATTTTGTAGGTCTGAGTGCTGCAGGTCCCTGGAAAGGAGACCTGTCTTCACTCTGCAAGTTTCAGAGTTGCTCTGCTGGTGAGGAATTTGCATCCACTTGTCATGCAAATTGTTTAGCTGCTTCCTTTGATGGCTTGCAGTATAAATACCTTTTCCTCCCAGAATTCCCTGCTGGTCATAGAGGTTTGTTCCTGGTAACTTACCTGGAGTCTCAGCCTTTGCTAATTGTTTGCTAAGATTATCTTAGAGTAATTACTTGGGAGTGCACTGGCATTCCTTCTAGCGTAGTCAGGTTGTTAATTATCTGTATTGCCCTGTACTGTCTATCTGTTGCGATTGTCTTGTCGCCAGCGGCAGTCGACAGGAAATCGTTCTGTCTGTTCGGATCGCATTCGCCCTAGCGGTAGAGGTGGGGGTTCCTTCTGTACTCTGTCTTAGGGGTGCAAGCCAGAGCAGCGGTTGCTACTGGTTGCTCCATCTCTCTGTCTGTCTGGATCGCATCCGCGCTAGCGGTAGTGGCGGTGGTTCCTTCTGTACTCTGTCTGGGAGTGTAGGCCAGAGCTGTGGTTGCTACTGGTTACTTTTTCTGTCTGTCTTGTCTGGAACGAACGCTTGCTGTAGGCTCGGTGAGGTAACAGTTTAGCAAGCGTTCGCGTTCTCTATTCATTTTCGTGTTACATTGGTTAGTTAGGGTTGCCGCGTTTTGTCTCTGTTGCGCTTCTCGTGCAGAGACCACGCCATTAGCGTGTTTTGTCGCTGTTGCGCTTCTCGTGCGGCGACCACGCTTAGCGAGTGCGTTTGTTATTTTCCTTGGCGTTCTGATCATTTTTGTTTGCTGTGTCTTTCTTATTACACTTATGCTCTGTCTTTACTCGGTCTTGTGTCACTGTTGGCAATCGCCATTCTTGCGATTGCATTCCCACTTGGTTTCCGCTGTTGTGTGTTCACCGTCGCCGGGTGGCGACTAGATTGGTGGACACACATACATTCTGTCTCTCTGCTCACTTTCTCTCTACAGGTGCATTGCACCAAAGCTGGGTTCTGTTGTTTATACGCTTGTGGAGGATTTCCGCAGTGTCAGCGCACATCTTGTGCGCTGACCACCGAGATAATTCCACAATCGTTACAGTATGACCAGCCAAACCAAAATTCCCAGTGTAGAGGGAATTTCCGATTTGTACGACTTTTCTCAGGTTTAATTACCCAAAGCAAAAGCATATGTGGATCCTATTATAGGCAGAATTATACATTATATTAAAGCAGTAAAAAAATATATGCATGTTCCTGATCCCAACTTGTTTGAGGGTTTCTTTGATATAGGGTTGTTTGAGCCTCCAATCGCTCCGTGGGAGATTGGGGCTTTGATTGAGGAGTTTGATTGGAAGGCGTTTAGCGATTTTTACATCACAGAAAGCGAAGAGATTCTTAATGCTTGTATCGATTCTGTGTATACTTTGATTGACTCTGACGAGTGTGACGAGTGTTTTGTGGATTCGGTGATTTGTGTGTGGCAGACGATTTTGGATGAATTGCACACACACCAACCAATTGACTCCAATAAAGAGAGACCGTTATCGGATGATTGTTCCTGCCTTTCTGGGGTAAAGCAAGTGAGTTTTGACACTGCGATCTGAAATGAATGGGTGTAACACCGTTGTTGACACCTGTGTGAATTCTGAAAGATTTTCTTCTGCTTGTGTGGAGTTTGAATCTGTGCGATATAATGCCTGTTTTTCAGGTGTTCCTGTGAGCTTGCCCTGTACCATGAATCAAACTATGATGTCCACTCGCACTGACATTTGTGAGTCCCTTTCTTGCTCTGAGGAAAGTACTGACGTTCCACCCTGTACTCTGGATGAGTCAATGTTGCCTTGCAATAAATCTCCTGCAGGGAGCCCAGAGGCTCGTCTAGGTATTGCAGCTAATTTCATCTGTTTTTTCTGCCTGCAGTGAAACTAGACTCAGGGAGTCAGTGTTGGTTCCACTAGATATTCCTGTGCATCCTGTTCATGAAGATGAAATTCAGTCCCAGCGTATGGTAAAACCATCCCTGGGACCTCTACCCTGTCCGCAGAATGTATTTGATGTTCGGCCCTGTAACATGGATAGTTCAGAATCCTCGACTGCTTTATCAGAAAACTTGGGAAATGATGCTCCTGAAGTTTTCTTTGATGTTCTGGAGGTCTCCGAGTTCCTCCCAAAGGGTGCAAAACTTTTAGGAGGTGCCTCCTGCCCCGCAGGGCCGTTTGAGGTATTGCCCACTTCAGTAGGCATTGCTGCTATACTGACTACTTTTGCAGCTCTTGTGGAGCTTCAGTCAGTGCTCTGTCTTAGGGGTGCAAGCCAGAGCAGTGGTTGCTACTGGTTGCTCCATCTCTCTGTCTGTCTGGATCGCATCCACGCTAGCGGTAGTGGCGGTGGTTCCTTCTGTACTCTTTTTGGGAGTGTAGGCCAGAGCTGCGGTTGCTACTGGTTACTCATTCTGTCTGTCTTGTCTGGAACGAACGCTTGCTGTAGGCTCGGTGAGGTAACCGTTTAGCAAGCGTTTGCGTTCTCTATTCATTTTCGTGTTACATTGGTTAGTTAGGGTTGCCGCGTTTTTTCTCTGTTGCGCTTCTCATGCAGAGACCACGCCATTAGCGTGTTTTATCGCTGTTCTCGTGCGGCGACCGCGCTTAGCGAGTGCGTTTGTTATTTTCCTTGGCGTTCTGATCATTATTGTTTGCTGTGTCTTTCTCACTACACTTATGCTCTGTCTTTACTCGGTCTTGTGTCACTGTTGGCAATCGCCATTCTTGCGATTGCGTTCCCACTTGGTTTCCGCTGTTGTGTGTTCACCGTCGCCGGGTGGTGACTAGATTGGTGGACACACATACATTCTGTCTCTCTGCTCACTTTCTCTCTACAGGTGCATTGCACCAAAGCTGGGTTCTGTTGTTTTATACGCTTGTGGAGAATTTCCGCAGTGTCAGCGCACTTCTTGTGCGCTGATCACGGAGATAATTCCACAATCGTTACACCGGGTAAAGCGGGACGTCTGGTCACTCTATCTAAGGGGGAATAAGTCCCTGTAACCAATTAGCAACCCCCCTGCGGATGAACTGTTTGCTACAGCGGTGATCCTTTATCTCTCCCCCTCTGTGCAGAGATCTGTTTAAAAAAGCATGCTTAGCAAGCCTGGTTCACCTTTCCTTTTTCTAGCGACGCTCCTGCAGCAGCAGTCCCCTACACGAGTCCCGGCTTGATGATGTCATCAGGCCGGGACACGTGTACGGGGCAGTACGGAAGTGGCTGTAATGCTGAATACAGAGGCTGCCGTTGTATGATCGTTGCTGGAAAAAGGAATGGTGAGCCAAGCTTGCTAAGCATGCCTTTTTTTTCAGATCTCTGCACGGAGGGGAGGGGCTTCTAATGTACAATCCTGGGGGGGGATACTAATTATGAGGGCACATCTGGCTATCCATACTCCAGGGGGACCAGAAATATTAGCTCTCTACACTATAAATTGTGAGAAGAGCTAACACCAGGGGCACATCTGGCTAGCTATGCTTTGGGGGAGGAGGGCTAATAACAGGGTCTCATCTGGCTATCTATACATGAGGGGCTAACCTAATACCAGGGGCACATGTGGCTATATACTAGGGGGGCTAATTCCAGGAGCACATCTGGCTATCTATACTGGGAGAGCCTAATACCAGGGGACACATCTGGCTATACTGGGGACACATCTGGCTATCTACCCTGCCCTGGGGGGGGCTAATACTGGTGGCATGTTTTTTTTTTATACTGTAGCACTTTTTATTTTTAAACTAGAATTAATAAAAACTGAGGAATAATATTTTTTTCCATTTTTTCCCATTTAAATTCATAAAAAACTAAATTTTTCATGAGACAAAATACCCCCAAATGAAAGTCTAATTTGTCCTGAAAAAAAACAATATCTAAATCATTTAGGTGTCTTGAGTGAGGATAACGTTATGGCCCATTAAATAGGGATATAGCTAAAACATCAAAACTGCTCTGGTCCATAAGGGGAAAACAAGGTCTGGATGTGAAGTGGTTAAATATGTTGCCATGGCTCCCCATTGGTCTATTAACAGAGCAATGGGAATCCTCCCATTTGTATTTGCCAGAGATCCTTATCCTGCAATATTGTGGCTGTCCAGCAATCCCTGGCAAAAGCCTTGAAACTTGTTTTCGGTTTCCAGGTTTACATATATTGCGGATTTACCACCAGGCAGGAAATTCACTGCTCTTTCTGTAGATACATGTAAATCTTCAATACTGATGGGTAGATCCATGATCTGTAATTGAACTGCATTTTAACCACTTTCTCCTATCTGGACGACTAGCATATACATGTCGAGTGTTGCTGCGGCGGGTGCATGCTCATTCGTGGCTAGATTTACATAGCAGCAATTGGTAAAGGGAAACATGTGTTCCCCAAGCTAATGAGATCAGATTTCTTTGCTGGATAAACTGCTTCCCTTCACACAATTTTGATGCCAACAACCTGAAAGCTCACAGACTTGGTAATTGTGTGACTGGGTGTCAAGGTTACAAAAATTATGCAGATCCAAATACAAATTTCACTGGGAAAATTTCAACTGCAGCCATTCTTACATTGTTAATTGCAGGGTTTTCAAACTTTGCACCGTGGGTCACTGGGTAACTGGACAAAATATTCAGAAAAGTGGATGGAGCCTACAAAAGCCAATCAAAATTCTTGCACTGTTAATGGCTCAAGCATGGGCGTAGGGCCCGCGGTCGCAGGGGTTGCCGTGGCGACCGGGCCCGCCTCCTAAAGAGGCGGGGAGGGGCCCGGGGGCCTGGACCCCCCAGGTGTTGAAATCCCCACAGCGCACTGCGGGGACTGGCTCCCGGAGGCAGAGCAGAGCTACGGCAAGATGGCTGCCGAAGCCCTGCACTAGAGACTATTTGTGTCTCCAGTACAGGGCTTCGGGCGCCATCTTCCCGTAGCCCTGCACTCTGCCTGTCAGCTAGAGTTGGGCCGAACCTCCGATTTTAGGTTCGCGAACCGGGTTCGCGAACTTTCGCGGAACGTTCGGTTCGCGTTAAAGTTCGCGAACCGCAATAGACTTCAATGGGGATGCGAACTTTGAAAAAAAAAAATAATTATGCTGGCCACAAAAGTGATGGAAAAGATGTTTCAAGGGGTCTAACACCTGGAGGGGGGCATGGCGGAGTGGGATACACGCCAAAAGTCCCCGGGAAAAATCTGGATTTGACGCAAAGCAGCGTTTTAAGGGCAGAAATCACATTGAATGCTAAATGACAGGCCTAAAGTGCTTTAAAACATCTTGCATGTGTATACATCAATCAGGTAGTGTAATTAAGGTACTGCTTCTCACTGACACACCAAACTCACCGTGTAACGCACCGCAAACAGCTGTTTGTACTAGTGACGGCCGTGCTGGACTGGTGCGCACCATGGCGAGAGTGCAGGTTTTTGTGGCTTTACAGCCCATATGGTCGGCCTGGCTGATGTAGCTGAATGACAGAACAGTGACTGTCCAGCTGATCAAATTTGGTCTTTCCACAATGAAGCAACGACCTTATTATCTTTTGTGTGCCCCCCGAGACACTCACCTAGGCGCCGGTCATTGCTTCATTGTGATACGCAAGCCCCTTAACCACGGCAAGGTAATGATCACGAAGGGGAATGGGCGCATGTACATGCCTTTTCTTTTGTTGTTGCAGCTGCCCTCAGTGCAGCCAGAAAAATTAGGCAGTCATGTACACGCACCATAAAAATTATTACAGCGGCCGCTGCTAGCAGCGGCCTAAAAAATTCAGCAATCCGCCTGGAGTCCCGGACCCTGTTGGTGGTGGCGGAGAAGGTAGTGAAGCGGCCTGCAGGCAGACATGCTGTGTGGAGGGACTGGGAGCGACTTAGTCTTTTTGGGGCAGGCCAGGCAGCCAGTCACACGGCGTGCAGGCAGAGATGCTGTGTGTGCGGGGACTGACTTAGTCTTGGGGCGGGCAGCAGCCCTCCGGGATCCATGCCTCATTCATTTTGATAAAGGTGAGGTACTTAACACTTTTGTGACTTAGGCGACTTCTCTTCTCTGTGACAATGCCTCCAGCTGCGCTGAAGGTCCTTTCTGAGAGGACGCTTGCGGCAGGGCAGGAGAGAAGTTGGATGGCAAATTGGGACAGCTCTGGCCACAGGTCAAGCCTGCGCACCCAGTAGTTCAAGGGTTCCTCATCGCTGTTCACAGCAGTGTCTACATCCACACTTAAGGCCAGGTAGTCGGCTACCTGCCGGTCGAGGCGTTGGTGGAGGGTGGATCCGGAAGGGCTACGGCGAGGCGTTGGACTAAAGAACGTCCGCATGTCCGACATCACCATGAGATCTCTGGAGCGTCCTGTCTTTGACTGCGTGGACACGGGAGGAGGATTAGTGGCAGTGGTACCTTGCTGGCGTTGTGCCGTCACATCACCCTTAAAGGCATTGTAAAGCATAGTTGACAGAACAGGTATACAGTGGCGGGTTCACAGAACAGGTATACAGTGGCGGGTCCACTGAACAGAACAGGTATACAGTGGCGGGTTCACAGAACAGGTATGCAGTGGCAGGATCACTGAACACAATAGGTATGCAGTGGCGTGTTCACTAAACAGGTATACAGTGGCGGGTCCACTGAACAGAACAGGTATACAGTGGCGGGTCCACTGAACAGAACAGGTATACAGTGGCGGGTTCACAGAACAGGTATACAGTGGCGGGTCCACTGAACAGAACAGGTATACAGTGGCGGGTTCACAGAACAGGTATGCAGTGGCAGGATCACTGAACACAATAGGTATGCAGTGGCGTGTTCACTAAACAGGTATACAGTGGCGGGTCCACTGAACAGAACAGGTATACAGTGGCGGGTTCACTGAACAGGTATACAGTGGCGGGTCCACTGAACAGAACAGGTATACAGTGGCGGGTTCACAGAACAGGTATGCAGTGGCAGGTTCACTGAACACAACAGGTATGCAGTGGCAGGTTCACTGAACACAACAGGTATGCAGTGGCAGGTTCACTGAACACAACAGGTATGCAGTGGCGGGTTCACTGAACAGGTATACAGTGGCGGGTCCACTGAACAGAACAGGTATACAGTGGCGGGTCCACTGAACAGAACAGGTATACAGTGGCGGGTCCACTGAACAGAACAGGTATACAGTGGCGGGTCCACTGAACAGAACAGGTATACAGTGGCGGGTCCACTGAACAGAACAGGTATACAGTGGCGGGTTCACAGAACAGGTATACAGTGGCGGGTCCACTGAACAGAACAGGTATACAGTGGCGGGTTCACAGAACAGGTATGCAGTGGCAGGATCACTGAACAGGTATGGAGTGGCAGGATCACAGTACAGGTATGCAGTGGGCTGAGGGCTCACTGAACAGAACAGGTATGCAGTGGCAGGATCACTGAACAGGTATGGAGTGGCAGGATCACAGTACAGGTATGCAGTGGGCTGAGGGCTCACTGAACAAAACAGGTATGCAGTGGCAGGATCACTGAACAGGTATGCAGTGGCAGGATCACTGAACAGGTATGCAGTGGCAGGATCACAGTACAGGTATGCAGTGGGCTGAGGGCTCACTGAACAGAACAGGTATGCAGTGGCAGGATCACTGAACAGGTATGGAGTGGCAGGATCACAGTACAGGTATGCAGTGGGCTGAGGGCTCACTGAACAGAATAGGTATGCAGTGGCAGGATCACTGAACAGGTATGCAGTGGCAGGATCACAGTACAGGTATGCAGTGGCAGGATCACAGTACAGGTATGCAGTGGGCTGAGGGCTCACTGAACAGAACAGGTATGCAGCCAGGAAGAAGTTAAGCCTAACTAATCTTTCCCTATATGAGAGACTGCAGCAGCTCGCCCTACTCTCACTAATGCAGGCACACGAGTGGCCGTAATGGCCGCCGCTGCCTGCCTTATATAAGGGGGGGTGGGGCTCCAGGGGCTAGTGTAGCCTAATTGGCTACACTGGGCCTGCTGACTGTGATGTAGAGGGTCAAAGTTGACCCTCAGTGCATTATGGGGCGAACCGAACTTCTTCCGCAAAAGGTTCGCGTGCGGTACCCGCACGCGAACCACCTACGTTCGCGCGAACCACGTTCGCCGGCGAACCGTTTGGCCCAACTCTACTGTCAGCGAGGAAGAAACTGGCTGCTCCGCTGCAGGATCATCGCTGGAGGAGCTGCACGAGGGAGGCCGGTTGCACGTCAGGGAGCTCACATCAGAGGCTGGCCAGGTGAGTGAATTTTTTTTTATTTGTACAGGTTTATTTTCACATAACGATTATTTTCTGGTGACTGCCCCCACATAACGATTATTTTCTGGTGACTGTCCCCACATAACGATTATTTTCTGGTGACTGTCCCCACATAACGATTATTTTCTGGTGACTGTCCCCACATAACGATTATTTTCTGGTGACTGTCCCCACATAACGAATATTTTCTGGTGACTGCCCCCACATAACGATTATTTTCTGGTGACTGTCCCCACATAACGATTATTTTCTGGTGACTGTCCCCACAACGATTATCTTCTGGTGACTGCCCCCACATAACGATTATTTTCTGGTGACTGCCCCCACATAACAATTATTTTCTGGTGACTGCCCCCACATAACGATTATTTTCTGGTGACTGCCCCCACATAACGATTATTTTCTGGTGACTGTCCCCACATAACGATTATTTTCTGGTGACTGCCCCACATAACAATTATTTTCTGGTGACTGCCCCCACATAACGATTATTTTCTGGTGACTGCCCCCACATTGCGTTTATTTTCTGTTGAAAGTTCCCACATTGCGTTTATTTTCTGGTGAAAGCTGTTGTTGCCAGGAGGGGGGGGGGCACATCCAGATTCCGCATCGGGGCCCAGAGGCTTCTAGCTACGCCACTGGGCTCAAGCTTCAAACCTGGTACAGTTGGTCATTGGGAGACTGGGGTTCAAATTCAAAATAGGGGGTGGAACCACAAACAGCCAATCATATTTGTTTCATTTCAGTCGGAAAATACAAATTATTGATGTCAAGGACCCCAAAGCTCACAAACTTGGTCATTGAGTGTTCCTGTGTTAGGGTTAGAAAAAGTGGGCGGAGCCAACAGCAGCCAAATACATACCTGGGCAACGCCGGGTCATCAGCTAGTAGAAAATAAAGTTATTACTAAAAACAAGTATTGCCCACAGAAAAGCCTAATTTGTGGCAACATAAAACAAGATATAGATTATTCATGTGTGACAAGTAGTGATAAAGTTATGGCCAAATGAAAGAGAGGGGAGCTGATAGGTAAAAATGGCTCTTGGCGGTAAGGGTAAAATGGCCTGTGTGGTGAAGTGGTTAAAATCATTTTTCCTATCGTAACTTTAAAAACAATTGCATTAACTTTAGTTCATTTTCACTATTGTTTCTATGATAGATGATTGACATGTTTGCGCGCAATGACTTTTTAGATAGTACTACTTCACATGCGGGTATCTTATTAATATTCATTAATTATTCCCTGTTGTATACCTGATGTGGATCACCACACAGAAATGACAGCAGAGCTATTGACATCATATTATTATTTTTGTATTTGATGTACTGAATCATTTTATTATGACCAAAAAGCTTTGACTCATACTGTGAATATTTCTATTGTATCTATTTATAGAATTTTAGATTATTAGATTATCGTGACAATTTTTTTGACAGAACGTGAGGTTGAATATGAGTTTTAAAGCAAAACTAAAGTGAGGAAACTTACTTTCGGTTAAATACATACTTATGCAGGAATGTATCTGGGTAATATTGCGCCTATGGCAAACACTGAAATTACGCCCCCCCTCCCCCCAGTTATTTGGTCAGAGCCCCTTTCCCCTTTAAAAACAGCATCCTTTCTTGTGTACAAGTGTTGTGGTTGCCAGTTTTTTTGGGCTCGGTATATTGCCCGTGTTAATTTTGTCTTCTTATTCCTTCTCTCCACTCCATTGTAACACTAACCTTCCACCATGGCAGTTTCCAGGCTAAATTGCACCCAGGGCGAGGATGTAAAAATTGTGCCCCCCCCCTACCCCCATGGACTCACATACCCTTATTCTTTAGGGACAGTCACACAGCCACAGGTCACAAGTAGAGATGTGGCGAACGGTTCGCCGGCGAACATCTCTAAATCCATGGGGGTTTTACTACTTCCGGGTCGCTCTGAGCCGGAGTAGTACGCCTGCGCTGCCCGGCGAACCGCGTCTGAGATCGCGCTCCTGTTGCCGGGCACTCTCTGCGCATGTGTGTGACGTCATGAGTGACATCACGCTCATGCGCAGAGAGTGCCCGGCAACAGAAGCGCGATCTAGGACGCGCTCCGCCGGGCAGCGCAGGCATACTACTCCGGGTCATTGCAACCCGGAAGTAGTAAGAGGCCCAGAGAGGTTCGCCAGGTGAACGGTTCGGCCCATCACTAATCACAAGTAGATCTGCCTACTTACTAGTGACCAGTCGCTCATCCAGCAGGAAGCAGGAACCAGGAAAACACACAGGGGAAGAGAGCCCGGAAAGCCGACTCCTCCATTGGCGCCGCTCACTGACAGCCTGCAGTACCGCTACAGGACATCAGGCGTCATCACACGGTGACGTGATGATGACTTGACGTCAGGCCCAGGAGGAGTCAAGGAAGGTGATTGTGCTGGACATCTTCTTCCATTTGGCTGCACCGCACATCACCAGCTAGCGGTTATGTCCTTCTGTCTGTGCCCCCCTTTCTTCTACTTGCCAGTCTGCACCCAGGGCGGTCGGCCTTCCCGCACTGCCCAAGAAACGGTCCTGCCTCCCACTCTGATCCTAACCTTCCCCTATTGACTCCTAATGCTAACCTTACCACTCGCCATCACAGCTATTCAGTATGAGCATCAGATAAGACCATACAGAGGCCCAGGAAGACCAATTAATTTGTGCCCTCTCCTTTTATCCCGCCCTCCCTGATTATTGGTTGAAACGGTGTTAAAGTGTAACTGTCAGGCATAAAATCAAAAATCTATTCTTTATTTTTATCTGGTAAACAAGAAATAAGGATGCTAACCAGGCAATCCTTACTTTTCTTCTCCATAAAACATCATTCCCTAGTTTCCCTGACTCTTATTTGGTATATTTGGCTGCACAAAGGAGGTTTCAGGGCATGCTGGGTTTTCTTTTCTTTTTGTCTTCTTTACTTTCCCCTCAGACATAGCTAATGCAGCCTGATTGGCTGAAGCCTCTTTCCCTCCCGTTTTCCCCTCCCACACCTCTGCTCCTGTCTGATTGGCTAATATTTCTCACGCTGAGACAATGCACTTTCTATTGCAGAGCTAGGTGGGAGTGTCTGAAAACTGGAAGGAGGGCGGGCACTGATACACAGACCTGTAAGGGAGGAAATTATGTCAGGATTGGCTTCAAGATAACGATTTTTTTTTTACTATAGAAAAATCACTAAAAATCTAAATGTGGACACTGGACAGTGCAATACATATGTTATGTAAGTAGAGCAAGTATTTATCTATACTATGGCTGACAACCCCTCATTAAGACAAGTTGGAAGATCTCATTCCAACAAGAAATGGGAGACCACAATTCAATACTGCCAGAAAAATAGTTTAACTTTTATCTATAGGCATGGCAACGCAGCACAGGGGCAGGCATGGCAGCGCAGCACAGGGGCAGGCATGGCAACGCAGCACAGGGGCAGGCATGGCAGCGCAGCACAGGGGCAGGCATGGCAGCGCAGCACAGGGGCAGGCATGACAGCACAGCACAGGGGCAGGCATGGCGGCGCAGCACGGGGCAGGCATGGTGGCGCAGCACAGGGGCAGGCATGGCAGTGCAGCACAGCACAGGGGCAGGCATGGGAGTGCAGCACAGGGGCAGGCATGCCAGCACAGCACAGGGGCAGGCATGGCAGCGCAGCACGGGGCAGGCATGGCAGCGCAGCACAGGGGCAGGCATGGCAGAGCAGCACAGGGGCAGGCATGGCAGCGCAGCACAGGGGCAGGCATGGCAGCGCAGCACAGGGGCAGGCATGGCAGCGCAGCACAGGGGCAGGCATGGCAGCACAGCACAGGGGCAGGCATGGCGGCGCAGCATGGGGCAGGCATGGTGGCGCAGCACAGGGGCAGGCATGGCAGTGCAGCACAGCACAGGGGCAGGCATGGGAGTGCAGCACAGGGGCAGGCATGGCAGCGCAGCACAGGGGCAGGCATGGCAGAGCAGCACAGGGGCAGGCATGGCAGCGCAGCACAGGGGCAGGCATGGCAGAGCAGCACAGGGGCAGGCATGGCAGCGCAGCACAGGGGCAGGCATGGCAGCGCAGCACAGGGGCAGGCATGGCAACGCAGCACAGGGGCAGGCATGGCAGCGCAGCACAGGAGCAGGCATGGCAGCGCAGCACAGGGGCAGGCATGACAGCACAGCACAGGGGCAGGCATGGCGGCGCAGCACAGGGGCAGGCATGGCAGCACAGCACAGGGGCAGGCATGGCATCACAGCACAGGGGCAGGCATGACAGCGCAGCACAGGGGCAGGCATGGCAGCGCAGCACAGGGGCAGGCATGACAGCGCAGCACAGGGGCAGGCATGGCAGCGCAGCATGGGGGCAGGCATGGTAGCACAGCACAGGGGCAGGCATGCCAGCGCAACACAGGGGCAGGCATGGCAGCACAGCACAGGGGCAGGCATGCCAGCACAGCACAGGGGCAGGCATGCCAGCACAGCACAGGGGAAGGCATGGCAGAGCAGCACAGAAGCAGGCATGGCAGCACAGCACAGGGCAGGGGAAGGCATGGCAGCACAGCACAGAGGCAGGCATGGTGGCGCAGCACAGGGGCAGGCATGGCAGCGCAGCACAAGGGCAGGCATGGCCGTGCAGCACAGGGGCAGGCATGGCAGCACAGCACAAGGGCAGGCATGGCCGCGCAGCACAGGGGCAGGCATGGCGGCACAGCACAGGGGCAGGCTTGGCGGCACAGCACAGGGCAGGGGAAGGCATGGCAGCACAGCACAGGGGCAGGCATGGCGGCACAGCACAGGGGCAGGCATGGCGGCGCAGCACAGGGGCAGGCATGGCAGCGCAGCACAGAGGCAGGCATGGCAGTGCAGCACAGGGGCAGGCATGGCAGCACAGCACAAGGGCAGGCATGGCCGCGCAGCACAGAGGCAGGCATGGCAGTGCAGCACAAAGGCAGGTAAGGTGCCTGTGGTGCTGTGGCGCCCATGGCATGAGTCACACCTGCACCCCTCTAGATATGACACTGGGTCACTGGCTCTATAGCAGCAGCCAGTGGCGGGTCTGGTAGAGGTAGGGTGGTAGTACCGACTGGGAGCGCCAGCCGTGGTGGAGGTGGGGAGTGTAATGTGTATCTTCAAGCAAGATTGCAGGTGAAAAAAGAAGGAAGACAGAAGTATACAGAAGAAGATAACAGCAGAAGAGGGAAGAATACAGATGATAAGCAGAAAAATATAGATGTAGATAAAGATTAAAAGTGATCACCGGTCACCTGTCCCGCCGCCATTTGCCCCCGCTCCATCCCTTTATTTTCAGCCCGGAGGCCGGCAGGAGCATGGGGCTCTCCCTTGGCTGCATTAGACCAATTCTCCCTAGCAACAGGGAGAATTTCCATTGGTCCAACATGAACCAATGAGAATTCTCCTGGTTGCTGAGGATTCTCACTGGTCTTTTGCAGCCCAATGGAGATCCCCATGCTTATATTCTGACTCTGATCCCCAGGATGCCAGGTATGTGCTGCTCTGGCGCTGCATCACTCACCCGCTCTCAGCAGATTAGCGATGGGATCAGCAGCCACACATGTGAACTCCTGCTTCCTCTCTGACTACAGCTGTGCCTCATGTGACCTGGCAGCATGTAACAGGTCACATGAGGCACTGCTGTAGCCATGGATACAGGACGCTGGATGTGCGGATGGAGATACTATCGCTAGAATGCTGAGAGCAGGTGAGTGAAGTGATGCCGCACATCTAGGGAGGGGGAGACGGGGAGGAGGGGGACATTTGGGGAGGGAGTTGCCTAGTGCCACCCTTGAAGAAAACTTTGCTGAAGAAACTTTGCATAGAGGTGGAAAAAGTATTTATTGGCCTTGCTTAGAATGTGAACAGAACAATGCCCCACATTTTGATATTCAGCGACTGTACTCCGCCTCTCTGGAGTAAATCCAATTTTCAGTTCACCCGCTTATGTAAAGTAACAGGAGCACAAGAGCCAAGGCAATAATACAACACAAAATGCAGAAAATGAAGAGGGATAAAAATAACAGACCGGGCCCCGAACACTTCAATCCGCCAAGTGCCGCAAACACGGACGCCGAACGAGGAAATTAAAATTGATTCGCTAACGCGCCGCATCATATCGTGACACATAAAAAGAAAGTATTCTGTTTACCGCCTCTAAGATGATTGTGTCTGCCAAGCGCCTGTCTAAAAATAAGATCCATCGGCCTCATTGTGGAACTCGCAGATAAAATTAATCCCAATCGCTTACTTAAACAGAATCAAAGCGAGAATTAATAAAAGCGGTCGGGGTTTTGCTGCTCTGAGCCAGAGACGAGAGTGGAGAATGAACATTACAGGCGCTAATCTAAAGTGGAAGACCAGATGAAAAAGTTTTGCCCTCAGACGACCCCCATGGCACTCAAAACAATCAAACAACTTTTTTTAGCGACTACCAACCCCTGCTGGGTGTAGTCAGGTATGATCTCCATCACGCGATCAAGTGGTGGGTTTAAAGTGTATTTGCATCATAGGATCTTGCTTGCCTTCAAGTGTAACTGTCAGGCATAAAATCAAAAAACAATTCTTTATTTTTATCTGGTGAACAAGTAATAAGGATACTAACCAGGCAATCCAAAAGTTAAAAATCACTCTTACTTATCTTATCCATAAAACATCATTCCCCAGTTTCTCTGGCAGCACAGCACAGGGCAGCGCAGCACAGGTACATCTGCTGCACATAGGAAGTTGCAGGGCATGCTGGGGTTTTTTTTTTGCAGCCTGATTGGTTGAAGCCTCCTTCCCTCCCGTTTTCCCCTCCCACACCTCTGTTCCTGTCTAATTGGCCAATATTTCTCATGCTGAGGAACTGAGAAAAGCAGCTTCTGAAATGAAATCTGATCCATACAAATAAACCAGCTCTGCAGTCACGCAACGACAATGCACTTAATATTGAGGAGATGGGTGGGAGTGTCCGAAGACTGGGAGGAGGGTGGCCAATGATACACAGACAGAGTAAGGGAGGAAATTATGTCAGGATTGGCTTCAAGATAGACAGAGTCAACATGGAAAATCCTAAGAAGGATTTTTTTACTATAGAAAAATCACTAAAATCAAAAGGTGGACAGTGCAGTACAAATGTTATGTAAGTAGAGCAAGTATTTATCTACCTATATATGTGGTTTTTTTTTTTTCTGAGATAGTATGGCTGACAGCTCCTCTTTCTTGTGTACAGGTGTGTTTTCAGTAACGTCTCCCAAGCAGAAGGTGCCACATGACCTCATCACATGATGCAGCATTCAGCTCCTCCCATTCTCTCCTACTGCGCTACTCGGAAAACTGCTCAGGAACAGGAGGGGGTACAATTAAAAACGGCATAGGGTGAAAATGGCACACCATTCCGCCAATAAATATATCATAAAACGCTATTTACCATTTTAATGTAAATACATTGTTTAATGCATTAAAACAGTAAATAGAGGTTTATTATATTTATCGGCGGAACGGTGCGCCATTACAAAATGCAAGGGGAGCTAGTATTAGGCAGTGGGGGTGAGAGGGGAGGCATCGGGACACTGGAGGGAGTAGGTTTAGGTGTAGGGAGGATGTGTGCATATGCATACATTACCTTGTCCCACTCCCAGCCAGTGATCGCTCCTTCACTTCCTAGTTAGTTTGCTGTACTCCTGCATCCAGCCAATCACCATGCGGGGACTGAAGCCACATGGGGATTGGCTGGATATAGGAGTACAGCAAACTGAGGAAGTGAAGAAGCGATCGCCGGCCGGGACAAGGTAATGTATGCATATGCACACATCCTCCCTAATCCTTCTCCCTCCAGTGTCCTGCCGCCTCTCCCCCGACCCCCACTGTCTAACAGTAGCCCCCTGAATTTTGTATGTCTTCTAACATTTTTTAGCGTTATAAGTGTAAGGCACACTGCATGCACAATTTTTTTAACACTTATAACGCCAAATAGCGTTATATAATTGAAGTCAATGCGGCAACATTTCTATTGGCCCGGCGCTGTGCACCATTTTTTTCTGTCCCGACAGGAGGAGGGACTTGATGGGGAGCTGCAAGTATTTGTAAATATAATAATTAGCATATATGCAACCATCAATCGTTGAACTTGATCAATCATTCCCATTTATAGTATTAATAAATGTCCTAGTCCCGGAACCAATGTTCAGTGCCAGGCAGTCATCACATTGGCGTGGCAGTTTGAGAAATGGAGACATATTTGGGGAGTATTGCTTCTGGCATTGAGTACATCGTTTTTGCGGAGTGCCGCCTAAATGTACATTCATAAACCTGAGGAGTACCATACACTATCAGGAAGCCACTAGGTCAAGTAAATCATCAATATTTGACTGATATAAATAATTTACCTGAAAACCCAGCATGCACCACTAACATTCCATTAGATTTCAGCAGAAACCTTATGGAATATTTATCTTACCAGTAACATTGGCAGCTTTACAGAGCTCTTCTCCACTTTCCCTGACCACTCACACACCTGCCCACTGAAAATAGATAAGGGGGATACTTATGTACTCCCTGAATGGTCAGACATCTGGGGTTCACATGGTTATTTAAAGGGAATCAGAGCGAAAATAAAGTAATGATATTATGCAGGGCAGTTTCTAGACTAAATTGCACCCAGGGCGAGGGTGTAAAAATTGTGCCCCCTCCCCCTCCCACCCCTGTGAACTTGCAAACCCTTATTTCCTAAGCCCACTAACGCAGTTGTGTCCGCTTTTCAGTTACACATCAATGTTACAGATGCTGAAAAGCGGACAGAAGCGGACACAACTGCGTTAGTGGGCTCAGGCACTGACAGCCTGCAAATACCGCGACAGGACATCAGGTGGCGTAACGTGGTGGGGACGTGATGATGACTTCATGTCTGACGCAGGCAGCCCAGGAGGAGTCAAGGAAGGTGATCACGCTGGTAATCTTTCTTCTTCCATTTGGCTGCACCTCGCGTCACCAGCTCCCTAGCTTGTTATGTCCTTCTGCCTGCACTCCCCTTCTACTAGTTGCCGGGCTGCGCCCAGGGCGGTCGCCCTGCCCGCACTGCCCAAGAAACGGCCCTGATATTATGATTTGTATGTGTAGTACAGCTAAGAAATAAAGCATTAGAAGCACAGAAAAGAGTCTTCAATTGCTTACAGTACAGGAAGAGTTAAGAAACGTCAGTTGTTATCTATGCACAAGAGCATCTCTGAGCTCTCCGACTAATATAGTCAGAGAGCAATGCTATTTTCTGAAGCACTTATCCTGTCTCTCACTGTTGCTTATTTGTTTAAGGTTTTACTGCAGAGCTAATGAGCCTTTGAACTTGCTGCTCTGTTTCATAGTTTAAAATACAGAGTATAGTTTGAAAACTGCAAATATTAGAGAAAAAAAAAGTATATAGCTAAAAAAAAAGAATCTTTTCTTTGCTATTAATGTTCTATTTATTATCCGTACTACACATACAATCAGGTCTGGATTTACATCCTAGGAGCCTATAGGCACATATGTCTTGGCACCCTAGAATTCACCCACAAACTCCCACCGAACCGCACTGCAAGTGTGCTGGCTGGCCCAGCTGTCATCTCTCCATTAGTTCTAATGTCCGTCATAGGTAGCTAGAGGTGCCCCAAGTATTAGGTAGCTAGAGGTGCCCCTGACTGAAGTGAGATCTGGTCAGTGGAATGCCGTGACCCGGGGGAGTAACCTCTCATTTACACTCCGCTCGGGACTTTGCATAGGTAAAGTGGGAAGGAGGGAGCAAGGCACTTGGGAAGGGGAGTCAGCCGCCTTTCCATCATCAGGCGCCTGTAGGCATGCGCCTACAGTTCCTTATGGTAAATCCTGCCATGCATACAATTCATTATATCATACTTTTTTTTCACTTCAGTGTCACTTTAAAGGGACCTTCCAGATTCTACTAAAAGTCATTCCCTGGGGCCTACTGTATGGTAGCAGTTACCTCCATCTCCTGACTTGAGTAAAAAAATATTGTTGGTTAAAGCTTAGGGATACTATTGAACCCCAAACTGCCAATAATGATAGGAAAGTATATTCTGTGAAGGTCAGGGAGGCTTTGTTGCCCCTTTTTGCAGTATACAGCGTTGTGTACCATATGGATAGGCATTGGGATACATTGCGGTATATACATTGCATGTATATAGCTGTCTGTACCACCAGCCTGCATACTAACAGGATGTAAGCCCGACGAAGGCTGCAAGGCCGAAAGCTTGCTTATTTTTATTCATTTTTAGTTAGCCAATAAATGGTATCATCCTGATTTAAAACTTCTTGCATTGGGATACGCGTGTTGTTCACCTTATTCATCCAAGCAACTTTCACCACCCATTCATTCGCCAATAACTTTATCACTACTTACCACACTGAAATGATCTATATCTTGTTTTTTCCGCCACCATTTAGGTTTTCTTTGGGTGGTACATTGTGCTAAGAATTATTTTATTCTAAATCCATTGTAACTGGAAGATTAAGAAAGAAATGGAAATAATTCATTATTTCTCAGTTTTTGGCCATTATAGTTTGAAATTAATACATGCTATTTTACTTGCCCATTTGTCCCGTTTAAATGATGTCCCTATCACAATGTATGGCGCCAATGTTTTATTTGGAAATAAAAGTGCATTTTTTCAGTTTTGTGACCATCACTTATTACAAACCCATAATTTAAAAAATAACAGTAACATACCTCACTACATACATATTAGAAAAGTTTAGTCCCTAAGGAAGCTATTTATGTATTTTTTTAATTATGTATGTATATATATATATATATATAAGTACAGAGGGGCTGCAGCACACAACAGGAAACAGTGACAGGGGCTCTTGGTTACGCTTTAACGCGCTTAAGCTCACCAACTGCGCCAAAGTGTCCCCAATCTGGTGAGTCCTACTCTAACCAGGCAAAAATGCTAGTTTTAATCAGCGTTCTAGTGGGAACCATGCCAAAAGCCCAAGGGTCAACTAAATGGCAGAAATGAAATTAAAAACACCTCACCTTCTACTAGCTACTAACTGAACTATGAGCACCGCTCATTTATATGCTTAGAAAAAATTTTGGTTTGTGCTGCTCACCCATTGGTAATATATATATATATATATATATATATATATATATATATATATATATATATATATATATATATATATATATATATATATATATATACATATATATATATATAATTTTTTTTTTTTTTTTACAAAAAAAATTAGGTGTAGCTATTGGGGAGTGTGGGAGGTAAGGGACTATTTTTAACAGTAAAAAAAAATTATTATCTGGAAATTTTTACTTCCAGATGTAATTTTACTATTTGGCCACAAGATGCCCTCGGAGTTTACTTCTGCACGCGTAGTATTACTACTCAAGCACTCAAGCGGAAGTAAAGCGTAGATGGGGCAGAAGGGGATTTATGAAAGATGGAGCCGTCTCGCTGACGGTGTCGGTCTTTCATATGGAGACTTAGGTCAATGAATGGGAACTGTGTTCCCATTCATTGATCTCCGTGCTAACGAATGGCAGCGGGAGCGTGTGATCGTGCGCCTGGTGCAGTGGCAGTAGGGCAGGCTATCTGGACGGATATATCCATCCAGATAGACCTAAGTGGTTAAAGCGGGTTTTAACAACCCCCCAAAAAATAAAAATTGCCAAAAATAGCGCCTTAAAAATATATGTAAACTATTTTTTTCCTAAAGTAGGTCCCTATATGTCCCCCGTTTTTATCTGTGTGGATTGTGGGAACCTTTTTTTAAGCTACATTAACAAGCTTATCGCAGCATGCAAATAACAGAAAGCTTCCTATTTCAGATAAGATACTGACACAATGACTAGAAGGTAATTGAATCCCCCAACCCTATGAAGATTCTACACGGTGACATAGGCTTGTTATCTAGGTAATGTTGTTCACTGTGGGAGGGACAGTAAGCTGTGGAAGTAGTGAGGGAAAATTAAGGGTCGGTATCCATGCGATACGCTTAAACGCAGGAAGCGGATCCTATGTTAAAAATAGATTTCACTTCCACGCAAAACATGGATCGTACACAGATCTGTGTGGCGGGGAATGTGAGACGGAGTGTAGAGTCACAACTTGGCACATTTTCCCAGACCGGACGGGAAAACGTATCCGATGAAAGCCTATGAGAATGGACACTGTCTGCAGTCAGAAGCTGCCCACTGAAGAAAGGAACTTTCCACTGCAGAACAAAGTGCTGTGTTTTACTGTTTGAATGCTGTTCTGCTACAATTTTTTTTTGTGGTAGTAGATTTTATGCTATAAATAATCTTTTAGAACAAGGAGGAAATGGTGAGTTTCATACCATTTTAAAGAGAACCCGAGATGGACTTATATGATTAAAAAAACCAACTAGGCTACCTGATACAAGGGGCTGGGCGAATCAGGTATCCGCCATCCTCGCCAATCTTGCTGCTCCGTTGGCCAGCAGTAAGTCACTTTTGATTTTGCGACCTCTGGGCCACGACGCTGGAAGGAGAGATTGATTCTCTCTCACAGCATGCAGGGAGGCGGGGGAGCGGCAGGGGGCGTGACCAGGGAGAGAGCTGCCCAATGACAGCTCTTGACCCTGCAGCGTTCACTTTACTCACTATCCCCCTCTAACAAACTCCTCCCCCCTCACCTACAACAACCTTAGTGGGATGTGGGTGTCAAAAACACCCTCTAGTGAAAAGATACAGGAGACAAAAGTGGGAGCCCAATAGTGTAGTATGTCAAAAACAATTGAACGTAATAAAAGTAAGACACTACTCACAAAGATGGGTTGCAGAGGGGCAACCGACCACAGGAAGCAGGTGGAGACAACAAACCCGACTCCGCTCGGGGTGGTCCCTAGGGACCTGGATGCGGTCGCTCTCCTTGGTAAAAGAAAGGGGACAGATATCCGCCGTGGTCGAAGCCACGTGTGGTCTGTACCCACCCCTCAGACGGGTGAGGTAAGGGGGTATGATTGCACAATAAGGGTATAAGAGGCGCCCTGGTGTAATAAAAGCATCTAAAAACAGTTTAAAAACGGGAAATCAATTTGGAGGAGGCTCCCTTTGCTGAATCTGTCATTTAGTTTGGCACTGTTATTGGCCTGAGGAAGCGGGCTCTGACCCGCGAAACGCGTTGCCTGTGCTACTAATAAAAACCTTTGTAAAATACAAAGATTTTTTCGTCACTGAGGTAAGCTACCTCAAATTTATTTCCCGTTTTTAAACTGTTTTTAGATGCTTTTATTACACCAGGGCGCCTCTTATACCCTTATTCCAACAACCTTACTTAACACTATATAAACGACGCTTACTACTTCTTGTTGGAATGATACAATATTTATTGTAACGGCCACAGCTCCTTTTAATAGAAAAATAGATATAAAACATGTCATAACACTTTATAACAATAACGTAACATCATCTTAAAATTATCAAACAATTGTAAACAAATGAGATAAACAAGTAAACAGCAAAATACAGTAATCTTCATCCCCTTGCTAGCAACCGGAAGAGGGGCCCCCAACCAAGCTCTCTCTGCATGAAACCAATACCCCCAGCCGCACCATGGGCTCGGGGGTCTTCCGGGCTAACATGCCTCACCATTGCCATAGCCGTCCGCAAGCTTATGGCCTCCACCAATCCTCTGGTTGCCCCTCACTCCTTCTTAACCACCACAGCTAGCAAGGGGACCACCGCCACCAACAGGGCTGCAGTGATTCCTTACTGCAGACCTGTCCGCCACAACACCACCGCAAATTCCATCTTATCCTGCAACAGCAGGTTAAACAGGTCGGTCCCGACCTCATTTAGATGGACACCATCCCTCCTGAAATACATTCTTTTACCTTCCAGGGTCAAGTGCCTGGCAACAAGGCCGCCCTGCGAGGGCACAAATTTTGAGATCGCCCTGTTAACCTTGATTCGCACTTTGTCGATTGCCCGGTGATCTCTCGCATGTCTCCAAGGAAACCGAGGGATGATTTCCGACCATATAATTCGCACATCCGGAATCGCGAGTATCATTGCTGACAAATCCGAGATCATAGATTTGATCAGCCGTCCTAAGTCATTCCCTGCCGCGTGAATAACAATAACGCCCTGCGCATTTTTCGATAGAATAGGGCAAGCAAATCGTCCCATTCTAGTCCACGCACCCCAGCCCACCTCAACTTCACCTGATTCTCCGAGAAGCTTAACTGGACACCGCTGCGCCGGACAGCAGCCCTCCTCTCAGCCCAGTACAGAAATAAATGGCCTTATAGCCATACCACACACCGGGAAGCCGCTGAAATAAACCAAAATCAGCAATTACCATTAATCCAACACCACCTAAATTATAAATCTCAACAACATATTTTTTTTTTTATAATACAAGCTGTTGCGCCATATGTGGGTGCACATAAAGCAGGAAGCGGTTGGATTTCCAGCGCCCAATTCTTTTTACCATCTCCCTGGACAGTCCGAGACGCACCGCTTCGGTCGCCACACCAATCCTGCCACACCAATCCTAAAGGAATGGGATCCATATTCACTCTGCTGGAAACCCAATCCCGCCAAAGCCTTTTTTAACACCGCTTGAAACTGAAATCGTGATAACGGCACCCCATCCTCATGCACCAGAAACTTGCTCCCCCCAGCTGGCCGCACCTTCATGTACCCCTCCCACACTTTCACTGGACATGTAACACAACCCGGTAAAGGGGACAGCTCCAACACCGCCCCCCTACCCATCTGATCAGTTTTTGAATGTCTGACCACCACTGCCAACACACCATCATGCAGGTAAACATCCCCCAAATCGAGGCCCCCCGTGCCTTGCTTATTCTGACTCACCAGTTCGCCTATTCGCAACGCCGCATAAAAGGCCAACGAAAACGCTTACTTAAAAAGGACCAACTCAAATTGTGAACTGCAAATACCCCCCAATAAGCTAAAAAGCCCCACCAGAATTTCCCACGTAATGGGGCGCCTGACGCTTCTGTCCCCTCCTCCAGCCCTTAAGTGCTTGCCGCACTGCAAAGTTTTTCGTGAAATCCCCCCACCCCATCAACTTACCTAAAAACGACAATGCAGCCATTTTTTTGTCAATCACTGCGGGTGACTCCTGGTTCTCAAAACACTGACCCACTAACCAGAACAATAGCTCATTCCTACCTTTTTCTGAATCCTCAAAACCCAGCTCCTCCCGCCACTGGAACCACCACCTCCATACCTTGTTATAGGTCCGCCATGTGGTTGGCGCCACCGACTGCTGAATCCATTCCCACAAACCTCCTAATGAATCCTCCAAAGATGTCCCGGGCATCTCTCTCCCTCTTCCTTGGCTCCCGGTGCCAGCTCCCTGAAACGCAGCCACTGACAACGAGATAAAGCGTCCGCTATCTCGTTATTCTTCCCCGGGATGTGCACTGACCGAAAAGTAATATTCAAACGCAAACACAGTAACACAAAATGCCTTAACAACTTAATAACCGGCATAGATGAGGAAGACAAGGAATGAATAGCTGCCACCACTGCCATGTTGTCAGACGGAACAGGACTGACCGATTCCTCAACTGCACCTCCCAAATTTCCACAGCTACCATCACCGGAAACAGCTCCAGGAAAGCCAAATTCCCCATAAAATCCCTACCCAACCAGTCTCCTGGCCAAGCTTCCGCACACCATTCCCCTTCAAAGTAAGCCCCAAAACCCAATGAACCTGAGGCGTCGGTAAATAATTGCAAAAACTCCCCATCCCCTGAAACTGCTTGCCAATAGGCTAACCCATTAAAATCCTCCAAAAATTCCTCCCAAACCTCTAAATCTGCTCTATGTTCGGTGGTAATTCTAATGTGATGGTGCGGGGCAGTGACCCCAGCAGTGGCCATGGACAGGCGCCTCGAGAAGACCCTGCCCATAGGAATTACCCTACAAGCAAAGTTAAGCTTCCCCAGCAGAGACTGCAAATCTACCAGCCAGTGGCGTAGCTTTGGAGCTGTGGGCCCCGATGCAAGTTTTACATTGGGGCCCCCCAAGCACTCTATACATAACAATTGATACGGCGCACCAAAACCTGCCAAGGACAACTACAGTGTCAGAGGTGCAAGAAGGGGATGGGGAACAGCTTGTTAATGATTACCACTATTCAAAGTGTCTATAGAAGTGATTATTACCAGTACAGGACCAATAGAGAGCTAATACTGCATTTGAGGGAGGGCCCTTTGGGGCCCCTCTGGCCCAAGGGCCCTGATGCGGTCGCTACCGCTGCAACCCCTATTGCTACGCCCCTGCAGCGTGACTTTCCTAGCCCTCCTTGCTAACCTGACATTTTGCAATAAATCCTCTAACTTGTCAGCGGGTAGCCGACAGACTCGCTGTACCGAGTCAATCTCAATACCTAAAAACTTAAAAACTGTCGATGGCCCTTCCGTCTTATCAGCAGCAATTGGTACCCCAAACTTCCTAAAAATCCTACTCACCTCCCCCAATAACAGATCACACCAACGAGATCTCGCTGCAGACACCCAGAAAAAAATCATCTACGTAATGCGTAATGGCTTGAAATCCTGTACTCTCCCGCACTACCCATTCCAAAAAGGTGCTAAAAGCCTTGAAGAGAGCGCATGAAATTGAACACCCCATGGGCAAAGCTCGATCCACATAAACCCCCCCCCCCCCTCGAAATAGCAGCCCAATAACCTCATGCTCTCCAGATGAACCGGAAGCAGGGCCGGCCTTAGGTTTCACAGCGCCCTGAGCGTAACCAGATTTTGGTGCCCCCCCCACATTCATCCTCTTCGCGTGTGAGTGCACCACACACATACACTAATGGGGGGGGGGATGGCGGGGGGATCTGCTGCCTAAATACACTAAAAGGGGATCTGCGACTGCAAGACTAGTAGCCTAAGCCTATATACACTAAAGGGGGGATCTGCCTACATATACAAGACCAGATCCCCCCCTTAGTGTATATGGGCTTAGGCTACTAGTCTTGCAGTCGCAGATCCCCTTATAGTGTATTTAAGCAGCAGACCCCCCCCCCCCCCCCCTTAGTGTAAGTGTCCAGCTACAGATCCCCCCCAGTATAGGTTAGCCAGATGAGTGCCCACAGTATAGGTAGCCAGTATACTTGTCCCAGCTATAGGTTAGATAGGTAGGTGCCCCCAGTACAGGTTAGATAGGTAGCTGCCCCCAGTGTATAGGTTAGATAGGTAGGTACCTGCAATATTGGTTAGATAGGTAGCTGCCCCAGTATAGATTAGATAGGTAACTGCCCCCAGTATAGATTAGATAGGTAGATGCCCCCAGTATAGATTAGATAGGTAGCTGCCCCCAGTATAGATTAGATAGGTAGCTGCCCCCAGTATAGATTAGTTAGGTAGCTACCCCCAGTATAGGATAGATAGGTAGCTGCCCCCAGTATAGATTAGATAGGTAGGTGCCCCCAGTATAGGTTAGATAGGTAGGTCCCCCCAGTATAGGTTAGATAGGTAGCTGCCCCCAGTATAGATTAGATAGGTAGGTGCCCCAAGTATAGGTTAGATAGGTAGCTACCCCCAGTATAGGTTAGATAGGTAGCTGCCCCCAGTATAGATTAGATAGGTAGGTGCCCCCAGTATCGGTTAGATAGGTAGCTGCCCCCAGTATAGGTTAGATCGGTAGCTGCCCCCAGTATAGGTTAGATAGGTAGCTGCCCCCAGTATAGGTTAGATAGGTAGGTGCCCCCAGTATTGGCTAGATAGGTAGGTGCCCCCAGTGTAGATTAGATAGGTAGCTGCCCCCCAGTATAGGTTAGATAGGTAGGTTCCCCCAGTATTGGCTAGACAGGTAGGTGCCTCCAGTATAGGTTAGATAGGTAGGTGCCCCCAGTATTGGCTAGATAGGTAGGTCCCCCCAGTGTAGATTAGATAGGTAGGTGCCCCCAGTATAGATTAGATAGGTAGCTGCCCCCCAGTATAGATTAGGTAGGTAGGTAGGTAGGTAACACCCCCCCCCCTAGGTAGGTAGGTAGGTAGCCCCCCCCCCCCCCCATAGAGGAGGGGGGAGCCGCGGGGAGGGCAGCCAGACCTCTCCCTCCCTTCCTCTCCGGGCACCCTCCGTGCTCCCCCCCTCCGATCCGATGCAGACTGCTAAGGGAACAACTCACCTTCCTGGTTCCGATCGCCGGCTCCTCTCACTTGCTGCTGGTCGCCTCTTCTACATAGCCGCTGATGCACAATAAACTTCGCGGCGTAGCAGGAAGTGACGTCAGTGGAGCGCAGGCTCGGGCTGGAACGAGGAAGAGGTGAGTCCTCCCCGCCCGTTGCCTCTTACAATATAGCTGCAGCCAGCGACCTCACTTCTAAAGCTGGAGGGGAGCGGAGGACGGGGGACCCAGGCGAGGGAGGGGGGGGTCCGACCCCCCTCCCCGCCGCTAGGCCCAATACCCCCTTCCTGCCCGCTATCCCCTCCAGCTCGGGCGGCCCCCCACACACACAGACGGGCGGCTGCCGCCCCTCCAGAAGTGCCGCCTGAGGCAAAAGTTTCACCCCGCCTCATAGGCGGGCCGGCCCTGGGGACGACCTAAACTTCATTTCCGACGGGATTCGAAAACCCTCCCAGAAACCATCACATAGCAACTTTGCACCCTGAACGTTCTCAAAACGTTCGAGCCAAGGCAGCATCGCCTGTAGGCTCACTGGCGTCATCTCTTTTTCCAGAACCCTCCCCTTTTCTCCGGAAGCCGCCACTGTTTCCTTTACGGAAACATTTTGAGGCCGGGTGACTCCCCCCCCCCCCCCGCCTGAAGGGGCTGCGCTGCTCGGAAACGACGACTGGGAACCTGGCGTAGAGTACACCCCCCTTCGTATTCATCACCCTCAGCCATATCCCAATGTCCCTATGATGCCAGTCCAGGTCTTGCTGGACTGACATCCTTTGACGAAATTGTTCGTCGTGCCGAAGCCAAGCCATTCCTCCATACGTCCGATGTGCCTCCCAGATAGCATCAAGGTAACAGAAAAGAGGAGTGCATTTTTCAGGAGTCTTCTCCCCTATCACACTGCCTAAAATTGTAAAGGCCTGTAACCAATTTCCCGAATGTGCGGGGAATTAAACAAAAACGACGTCTATCCTCCTCCTCTTTTCTGTGCTCCTTGCCCTTTATCCATCGCTCAATGTTAAAACGTTCGAGAGGGAGCAGTGTGAAAATGTCCACGTACTCCCTCTTCCAGATCTTCTCCTTGACCTCAGTCTTTAAATGTGCACCCAGGGGACCTTCATAACACGTGTATGAATGCCCCTTTGCAAAATCCGATATGGGCACCCTCTTCTCCTTGTCTCCCGCCCCTTCAACCACCGCCCCTCTCGCTCCTCGCTCACCACCGGGACCTCCGCCACGCTGTGAGAGCTGACACTTACCCCGGACACCTCCCCGGAAGAACTACCACCCCAAACTCCACCCACATTCACGACCGTGCCACTAGTGCTCCCGGTTGTTTACCGCTGGCTCAAGCCTATCCAAAAGAGAACGTACCCCATCGATGAACCCCCTCAGCGTAGATCCACTACTATTAAAATCTAACGGTATAACCGCTTGTGGCATATGTGAAATTGTCTCACCTGAAAGATCCGCAGGTGTATCACTCCTGCCATCTGGGGCTCAACCTCCCAGCGTACTTGCCGCCTCTGTGTCCATCCGACGTCCAGGCCCGGACAGGGTTACCAGTGGGTTGAGGTGTCCGAGACAACTGGGCTGGACCTCATGCCCCCCCTACCTGACTAATTTGCCCTCCACCTGGCTGCCCTACACCTCCGCCCGCCCCTAATGACTGCCACTGGTAATTAGGCCCTGAAATGGCCGAACCCCCGCCCCCCAACTACCTCCTTGCCCGACCCCTGAGCCCCCCCCGTACGGGGGCAGAAAATTGCTTCCCCCCACTGCCAGCCAGCCAACCTGTCCACCTCCTGCGTCTTGCCCAAAAACTGGCTGCAACCCCCCTGCTGGTACCGCTGCATGGAGAAATCCTGTGTGACCTGAACTGGGCCCTGCTCCCCCCCTCCCCCCGCCGTCCCGCTGACTTGCTGCACTGACCCCTGCACCCCTGCTGTACTCGTCCCCGGGTGTCCCCCCCCCTGCTTGGGCAGACCTCCCCGCCCTGACCTGCTGAACACTCTGTGCCAGTGCCTCAGAGGGCCCGGAGGCCGCATCAGGCAACATGGGGGCTGAGGATGCCTCAGGCCTCCTCTCCTCCCCCCTCCCCCCGCTTCTGCCTACATTCGCTTTCCCCTTCTTGGGCCCTTTTCCTTTCTTCTCCCTGCCGCCTCTCCCAGCTGCCAGCCCAGCACGAGACCCAGAGCCTCTCCCCTGTGCACTTACCCCACCGCTGCTTGTGCCGGCCCCGGCAGACGTCCTGTCCGCACTGGCCACACGTGTTCTAGCGGCGGGTGGAGAAGGGGAGAGCCGGTCCGTGGGCCTCCTCGTGCGTCTGGGCCTGTCCTCCACTGCCTGCCCTGGAACCCCCGCACTGCTGGTCGTCGGGATGGCTGTGATCAGCTGCTGCAGCCACCCGTCTCCTCTCCTCGCGCTCTCCTCCTGGAGGTAGCGCGCTAGCTCCGCTGTGCCCCTGTCTGCCATGTCTCTCTGCTCTGCAGCTATAGTGAACGTCCGTTCACTTTCGCTGCCTAATGGAGGATAACGGCCGTTATCCTCCAGCCCTCCTACACTTCCTGCCGCTAACCCCGCCCCCCAGTCAATCCCCTTAAGCTTCTCCCAGCCCCAACCCCTCCTATGCAAAATGTAACCCTGTCGGGTTGGCAAGGAACCCGCAGAGGTCATGGTGCTGCTGTGATTAGACATATCGCACCTCTGGAAAGCCTGCAGGAACAGGCAGGGAATCCCTCTTCTCCCATTACCCTCCAAAGGAGCGATATACTGTTGCTAATTTCGGGGGGCTATAATGCAGCTGGGGGGGGGGGGCAGATATTGTGGTGGGGAACACAGAGGCATGTCATGAGGCAGAGAACATGTCTGTGTGTCCCATTGACCCCCCGTACCTCCTCGGGTTCTCTTTAAGCCAGCATGGTATTATATGTTTAATTCCCCACTTTAAAAAAAGGGAACCATAAAAGTTAATGATGAGATGAAACTTTCGAGCAAGCGGCTACGTACAGAATTTATTAAAAGCAATAAATAACCTGCGTGAACCCACAAGCTCTCCTAGCTACTATATTTATTTTTGCGAGGCATCGGAGATAAAGAGATTTTGATATTTAATTGCAGCAGAGAGATGTTGTCGCTCCCAGCCTGAAAGTAATTAAGTCAAGTATTACAATTTTATTTTATCTATCTATAGATGTATATTTTTATGGAAAGCAAATCACAAGTCAACAGATTATACCTCAATAAAGGAAACCACTGGAGAAAACACGCCAGGGATCAAAGGGGGCTTCTGCTTCTACATGTGCAGAGCAAGAATGATCATGTAATGGTCGCTGCTGCAGCAGGTGTTGCTGGACGTAGTAGTGCTGCAGCTCAGGCAGTTCTGATCTCTTTTCATGCAAGTTGCATAGCTTTGTCTGTCTTTCCCTGCTGTCAGCTTGTGACTGATTATTATTCACCTGTGTGGGAATCTGCATGTCTGCTCCCATTGGATGACCTCAGTATAAAGATCTGCTTCCTGCAGGGTTTCCTTGGGTTTTCATAGCTTCAGCTTAAGCCTGCCTTGCTGTCGCTTCAGCCCTCGATCGTGTTTCTTGTTCTAAAGATACTTTGCTGGTCTTTGCATCATATATTGGTTCATTGCCAATATATATGCATACCAGCACGTTTATTATTTTCCTTGTATTCGTGTTACGTTGATACATCAGTGTCGCTGATGTATACGTACACTAACTGTTTATATCCTGTGTGCAGTTAGTCAGCTTTCCAGCACGTTTTGGTAGGTTGCGCGTACCGTTACCACCCGTGCTGAGGTAGTTACCCTGCTCCTGGTTCTGTTTGTGGATTGCGTTCATCTCTGCGAAGAGATAACGAATCCTTCTGAATCCTGTTCTGTTACTGTTTGTGGATTGCGTTCATCTCTGCGAAGAGATAACGAATCCTTCTGAATCCTGTTCTGTTACCGTTTGTGGATTGCGTTCATCTCTGCGAAGAGATAGCGAATCCTTCTGAGTCCTGTTCCCTGTATTACTCCAGTCCTAGTCAGCGTTCCTGCTTATGTCATATATCGGTTCATTGCCGATATATACATATGTTAGTCAGACGTTACAAATAGTTTCATTGATAGCTGTAATTGTAATACGCTAGGAATACATACTTATTGTATATTTGTCTGTGTTACATTCATCTATCTTGATCCTGCTATTTCCTGACTATCCTGTCCTGTCTTTGTGAGGCACGCCATCGCCGCAACGCATTGGCTGCCTCATTCCAGTCTGTGTTATTGTGGACGCTTGCTGTCACTAAGTAGTGGCTAGTTAAGCAAGCGTTCATTCTGTTTACCTGTCCTGATCTCCTCAGTTCTGGTTTATGCGCTCAGCGCTACTTTGCGCTGAGACGTTATAACGAAAGCATTGTTTGTGGCTGTCAGATCTGCACCGGCTCTGTGCGCCACAATCTCCTATTGGAGTCAGTCCTCCCCTCCACTATACTAGGGATAGCCTGTTTCCTTGTGCTAGTGTGTGTACCTCCTCCACGTCAGCTCATGCGTTGCATGCTGACTGTGGAGAATACACCACCAAGCCTCACAGATCATTTATAGAGGAACTAGATTCTAGTTCATCTATAAATGATCATTCTTGCTCTACATATTCTAGTTACTAGAATCTCGTATCTCAAATCAATGAGCAGATTAGCAAGCTGGCAGGATCCTGTTCAAAGTCAGTGAAAAAAAGGGTCACCCAGGTCGATTGTTTTAGGCTGAAGGGGAACTTCAGCCTATACAAACATATTGTCATTAAGTTACATTAGTGCGCAGAACTACTGCGCCTGCGCAGTCCGCTCCGGCCCACGTGGCGGGAGGTCGGCCTGACGTCGTCGCCAGGGACCGGGAGTGAGCTGCGGCGAACGGCTGCAGGGAGAGCTGCTGCGAGGGACATGCCTGGGAGCTTGGGGCTGGAGGAAGCCCCTGGTAAGTAGAACTTATTTTATTAATTTCTCCCTGATAACTCCTTTAAATAGAAACTCCAACCTAGAATTAAACTTTATCCCAATCAGTAGCTGATACCCACTTTTACATGAAAAATATAATGCTTTTCACAAACAGACCATCAGGGGGCGCTGTATGACTGATTTTGTGCTGAAACCCCTCCCACAAGAAGCTCTGAGTACCGCGGTACTCTGGGTAAACTGCCACAATGTAACAAGGTTCACAGACAGGAATTAGCTGTTTACAGCTGTCTCTAACAGCCAAAACAGCTAGGAGCAGCTACATAACCTGCCCACAGTAAAAATGTCACCATGTAATAAATGCCAGAATGTAAATCGGGGAGAGGAAAGATTTTACAATGGGCAAACACTGACTAAATCATTTATACATAATTATGGTAAAAAATGAAGCACTTTTTTTACTACATTATTTTCACTGGAGTTCCTCTTTAAGTTAAGGTGAGCTCTCTAAACGTTAACTTTTCATTCCTTAAAATAACTCCAGAATGACAGGCTGTTAATTAACTGTGTGTGAAAATAACTACAAAGGAGGTAACTTAACTACAGAGGAGGTAACTTAACTACAGAGGAGGTAACTTAAGGAATGATTAGATAAGATAACTCTCTCACTGTGTGGTGGCAAGTTATCTCTTGCCTTATTATCTCCAGCCTGATCTTAAGGGGCCCATACACTGGTCAATTTCAGCCATCAATCGATTGATCGATTCTATAGAATTGATTGATCAGAAATCGATTCTTTCAAATCAGCAAATCGATCGATTTGCGATCGATTTCGATCAATTTCGATTAATTTGATCTATCTGACAGGATGGAAAATCTAGGTCTATCTGCTGCTGGCAGCAGATCAATGGCCTATAGAGTTGCATTGGATCTAATGGTGCAATAATGCATTGAGATCGATTTTCAATCGATTTCCAATAGATTTCACTCTGAAATCTATTGGAAATTTGTTCCTAGTGTGTGGCACACATCAGATAGATTCCTGTCACATTCGACCTGAGAGGCATCTGACAGAAATCTATCTCTTGATTAAATCTGCTGCAAATCTATAAGTATATGGCCACATTTAGTAAATTGAGACTCATTGGAATGAGATGACACGAAAATAACACAAAATTGCTAAATTACAATTCCTGATTTCGATTACATGCAAAATTTCTCATTACGATTTTACATGTTAATTGCTAATTACAATGTGAAATTATGATTATGCGAAATTCATGCTCCTTACCATTGGTGAGTTGTCACACTGTTTAGAACTTTGAATTCCTTGGAATTTGCTGTAAGCAGGCTGAGCCTTTGCAGCTCCACGCACCGCGCACCAAACACAAATGTCAGATTATTACAGCCCAGGCTCTGGCCAATACCCCACGGATCATCAGAGGCATTATTCTGTGTCAGGCTCAGCGAGAGTGACTGATGGGATCCCCGTCAGAATAATCCCAGCCACTTGCTTGGGAACACATCCGTCTCCCCAGCCATAAATATTATCTGCCCATAAACTCCATCATCTCGGCTAATTGGTCCTCCTATTGCTGCACTGCGGAGAGGTGTGTGCCTGTAATGGTAACTCCAGACTGGAGATTACACGCAAGGCTGGATTTATACATTTTTTCCACCCCTAGGCCAAGTATGTTGGGGTCTTCCCTACCAAGTTCAGCAGCACCCCTCCCATTCCATGTGCAGCCCCCTCTGGCATGTGTATAATCCATGTACTGCAGCCCCTCCCATTTCATGTACTGCCCCCTCTTCCATGTGTATCATTTCTGTACTGTAGCCCCTCCCATTCCATGTGGAGCTCTCTCATGTATATCATCCGTGTACTGCAGCCCCCTCCCATTCCATGTACAGCCCCCTCTTCCATGTGTATCATCCATGTACAGCAGCCCCCCTCCCATTCCATGTACAGCCCCCTCTTCCATGTGTATCATCCATGTACTGCAGCCCCTCTCTCATGTGTATCATCCATGTACAGCAGCTCCTTCCATTCCATGTACACCCGCCATTTCCATGTGTATCATCCCTGTACTGCAGCCCCCTCCCATACCATGTGCCATCCCCTCTCTCATGTGTATAATCCCTGTACTGAATCCCCTCCCATTCCATGAGCAGCCCTCACCTCCATGTGTATCATCCATGTACAGCAGCTCCTTCCATTCCATGTACACCCGCCATTTCCATGTGTATCATCCCTGTACTGCAGCCCCCTCCCATACCATGTGCCATCCCCTCTCTCATGTGTATAATCCCTGTACTGAATCCCCTCCCATTCCATGAGCAGCCCTCACCTCCATGTGTATCATCCATGTACAGCAGCTCCTTCCATTCCATGTACACCCGCCATTTCCATGTGTATCATCCCTGTACTGCAGCCCCCTCCCATACCATGTGCCATCCCCTCTCTCATGTGTATAATCCCTGTACTGAATCCCCTCCCATTCCATGAGCAGCCCTCACCTCCATGTGTATCATCCATGTACAGCAGCCCCTCCCACTCCATGTGCAGTCCCCTCTTCCATGTGTAACATCCCTGTACTACAGCCCCTCCCATTCCATGTGCAGCCCCCTCTTCCATGTGTATCATCCATGTACAGCAGCCCCCCTCCCATTCCATGTACAGCCCCCTCTTCCATGTGTATCATCCATGTACTGCAGCCCCTCTCTCATGTGTATCATCCATGTACAGCAGCTCCTTCCATTCCATGTACACCCGCCATTTCCATGTGTATCATCCCTGTACTGCAGCCCCCTCCCATACCATGTGCCATCCCCTCTCTCATGTGTATAATCCCTGTACTAAATCCCCTCCCATTCCATGAGCAGCCCTCACCTCCATGTGTATCATCCATGTACAGCAGCCCCTCCCACTCCATGTGCAGTCCCCTCTTCCATGTGTAACATCCCTGTACTGCAGCCCCTCCCATTCCATGTGCAGCCCCCTCTTCCATGTGTATCATCCATGTACAGCAGCTCCTTCCATTCCATGTGCAGCCCCCTCTTCCATGTGTGTCATCCATGTACTGCAGCCCCTCCTAATATTTTCCATCTTTTTTTATCAAATAAATCTATTGATTGGCGTCGGGCGCACGCAGAGTCATCACATAAGACGGCCAATTCCAATGTCTTGCATTGGATTCAATACTAACATCTGTATTGGATCCAATATAAAAAATTCTGAGTTTAGAAAAAAAAAGCTAATCAGGAAGTAGAGTGAGCGGCACTGAAGACCGGAGCTCCATCACATGGAATGCAGAGCAGGTGGGTATGCGTTCCCTGCCCGCCACTGCTGTCATTTCTGGAGGGGGGAGCGCTGAAGGGTGGCCTGAGGTGAGGGAGGGAGGAGTCTGCAAACTCCCCACCCCCGACGGCTGTGTGTGCCAGCTTCTCCCGCCTCACGCTATAACCCTGGGGAAGCTATAACTGGCTACCTATACTGGGGGCACCTATTCCTGGCTATACTGGGGAAAGCTATACCTGGCTATCTATACTGGGATCACCTATGCCTGGCTATCTATACTGGGAGCATACATACCAGGCTAACTATATCAGAGGTGCAAGAAGGGGATGGGGAATAGCATGTTAAGAATTACTACTATTCAAAGCATATATAGAAGTGATTATTTCAAGCACAGGACCAATACAGAGCTAATACTGTGATAGAGGGTGGACCCTTCGGGCTCCAAGGGCCCTGATGCGGTGGCTACCTCTGCACCCCCTATAGCTACGCCACTGTATACAGGGGTTGGACAAAATAATGGAAACACCTTGAAAATCAACAAAATATATTTCAATATGGTGTAGGTCCACCTTTTGCTGCAATTACAGCCTCAATTCTCCGAGGTATTAATTCATACAAATTGTGAATTGTTTCCAAAGGAATTTCAGCCCATTCTTCAGTTAAAACACCCTCCAGTTCTTTTAGAGACAATGGCGGCGGAATTCGACTTCTTACTTGAATCTCTAAAAACGACCATAAATGCTCAATATTGTTAAGGTCTGGGGATTGTGGTGGCCAGATGAGATGCTCAACTTCATTAGAATGTTCCTTGTGCCATTCTTTAACAATTCTAGCTGTATGGATTGGGGCATTATCCTCTTGAAAGATGGCATTCCCCTACGGAAACAGTTCTTGAATCATAGGATGAATTTGGTTGCCCAAAATTCCTAAATAGTCTCGGTTGTTTATTCTTCCAAGAAGGGAAATCATTGGCCCAGCGGATTTCCAAGAAATAGTACTCCAGATCATTACAGAACCCCCGCCATGTTTTACGGTTGGGAGAAGGCAGTGTGGATGAAATGCTTCTTTCGGCTGTCTCCAAACGTACACTCGGCCGGAGATCGGAAATAAGGTAAATGATGATTTGTCAGAGAAAATCACATTTTTCCACTGCTCGAGGGACCAATTCTGGTGGTTTCTACACTACTCTAAACGGGATCCGTTGAAAAGGGCGCCTGAGCTGCCTGAGTGCCTGTATGATAAGGGCACCTCCATAGACATCAATGTTATTTCTGCAAATATCGGCTACAAGGTGGCGAAAAAGGGTGCCCAAGTTTTGATATTGGCTACAAGTGGGCGCCCCTTGGTAGGCCATATTTTATTTGGCTACTTTTGGCTACAGTAGGGCACCCCTTTGTAGCCCATATATTTTTCGGCTACAAGGTTTTCGGCTACAGTAGGGCACCCCTTTATAGCCCATATTTTTTTGGCTACAAGGTTTTTGGCTACAGTAGGGCACCCCTTTGTAACCCATATTTTCTATTCGCCTACAAGGCTTTCGGCTACAGTAGGGCACCCCTTTGTAGCCCATATTTTTATTCAGCTACAAGGTTTTCGGCTACAAGGTTTTTGATTCTGCTACAAAAGGGCACCCTTTTATAGCTGAGACTTTTGATTCGGGGGTGCAGGGGGGGTGGGGGTTAGGATTAGGCATTACAAGCGGGGGGGGGGGGGGTCTTGGGGTTAGGCACCACTAGGGGGGTTTAGGGTTAGGCACCACCAGGAGGGATATAGGGTTAGGCACCACCAGGAGGGATATAGGGTTAAGCACCACCAGGGGAGTCTTAGGGTTAGGCACCACCTGGGTGGTCTTAGGGTTAGGCACCACTAGGGGGGACATAGGGTTAGGCACCACCAGGGGAGTCTTAGGGTTTAGACACCACCAGGGGGGTCTTAGGGTTAGGCACCACCTAGGGGGTCTTAGGGTTAGGCACCACCTGGGAGATCTTAGGGTTAGGCACCACCCCGGGGTTCGTAGGGTTAAGCACCACCTGGGGGGTCTTAGGGTTAGGCACTACCGGGGAGTCTTAGGGTTAGGCACGACCATGGGAATCTTAGGGTTAGGCACCATCAGGGGAGTCTTAGGATTAGGCACCACCTGGGGGGTCTTAGGGTTAGGCACCACCAGGGGAGTCGTAGGGTTAGGCACCACTAGGGGAGTCTTAGGGTTAGGCACCACCGGGAGGGGGGGGTGGGTTAGGGGAGGGTTCTGTGTTAGAGTAGGGAGAGGTTAGGTCATAGTAATCACCAGGAGCTGTCTTAGGGTTAGGCACCACCAGAGAGGGGTTAGGGTTAGGCACCACCTGGGAGGGTTTGGGTTAGGCACCATCAGGAGGGTTAGGGTTAGGCACCATCAGGGGAGGGTTCTGTGTGAGAGTAGGGAGAAATTAGGTCATAGTAATCACTTTTCTCAGCTATATCTAGAGCCCTTTTATAGCGCAACAAACTTTGCCTATAACAGCATCCTTTTTATAAACTAAAACTAGCTTTATTAGCTACACCAGGAGCCCTTTGTAGCTGAATTTGGCATATGGGCTACACCAGGTGCCCTTTGCAGCTGAATCTGGCATATGGGCTACAACGGGCGCCCTTTGTAACCGAATTTGGCATATATCGACTACAACAGGCGCCCTTCGTAGCCAAATTTGACATATATGGGCTACACCAGGCGCCCTTTGTAGCCGAATTTGGCATATATAGGCTACACCAGGCGCCCTTTGTAGCCGAATTTGGCATATATGGGCTAGGGCTACACCAGACGCCCTTTGTAGCCGAATTTGGCATATATAGGGCTACACCAGGCGCCCTTTGTAGCTGAAGTTGGTATATGGGCTACACCAGGCGCCCTTTTTGTAGCCAAATTTGGCATATATGGGCTACACCAGGCGCCATTTTTTCCAGGCGCCCTTTTCAAATAGATGTACTCTACGCCTTGAAACATTTGTCAGTGAGAGCAGAGGTTTTCTAATTGCAGCTCTTCCGTGAAATCCAGATTTGTGCAGCTCCCGACGAACAGTTCTTGTGGAAACTGGGTTCTGTAGGTGTTCATTCAGCTCTGCAGTGATTTTAGGAGCCGTGGTCTAGCGAACTTTTCTAACAATTTGATTTAGAGTCCGACAGTATCTCTCAGACAACTTCGACTTTCGGCCACAACTGTGCTTTGCTGAGGACGTTTTTACTTCTCTTTCAAAGGCAGTCATTACTTTTCAGACAGTACCTCTAGAAATGCCAAGCATTCGGGCAGTTTCTGTTACAGTAGCGCCTGCCATACGAGCACCAACAATTTGGCCTCTTTGAAAGTCTGAGAGATCAAATAACAAAAATAATAAACAAAAATATGAAACATATGTCAAGTTTTGATTGCTTAAAACATGTTCAAAGATTATGATGCCAAAATGTTAGGTGTTTCCATTATTTTGTCCAACCCCTGCATATTTATTTATTTATTGTATTTATAAAGCGCCAACATATTACGCAGCGCTGGACATTAGTTTAGATTACAGACAATATTTAGAGGTGACATACAGCAATATGACAATACAGGAATACAAGAAAAAACAGATCATGCAGCACAGTATGAGTACAAGGTAATGCTTAGTCAGTCACTGGATGGAGCATGGAGAATACACAAGTTAGGTTCACTCAAATGCATAACATGGGTTCACAGTAATGGAGGTGCATGATCAGGTAGGAGACATAAGGAGGAGGACCCTGCCCGGAGGTTTACAATCTAGAGGGAGAGGCGGGGACACGAAAGGTGGCGGGGGGGGGGGGGGGGGGGTGTAGGCCAGCGTGAAAAGTTGAGTTTTGAGGGCCTTCTTGAAGATGTTGAAGGATATATATACATATGTATATATATATATATATATATATATATATATATATATATATCCTGTCTGTCCTGCCTTTCCAATTTCTGCGGGGAAAGTGACATTAATTGTGATCCCTCATACTGAGTGGGGCATTGTAGCAATGTGATAAATGGTAGTCAGAGCCCAAACGGGGAGAGAAAAAAAGTTCCTTATGGCTTTAAAGAGGATGTGGAAAACAGCTTACCCAAAGATTGCTTTCTTCTCAAGAAGTTCTCATTAACTTGAGATTCACCTTAAAAGTAACAGATAATTCTGTCTGATAATCAGGATCTCTCTTGAACTCCCCCTCCCTTCCCTCTCTCTGCCCTACTGCCATGCCCCAGATTTAAAAGTCATGTCGGTCTTTTCAAAGCGCTCTTCCCTCATGCATTAATAAACACATGTATTGTACATGATAGAGATTTCGTGACTACCTCGCGCCTTTTTATCTGCCAGCTGCTGAAGGTTTGTCCTCATTCTCACCCCTCTGCAGATAAACCGGAAAAAAATATATCAAGGCTCGCGGAAAATGTTTTGACATCCGCGATTGGGCCGCGCGGCGGTGGCGAACGCTGTCATGCGGAGTTCGCAAGGTGCCTTCGGGAAACGTAGAGAAAAGAACGCTGGCTTAACACACACAGAGATGCTGCTCTGTGAAGGCTGGCTAGTGATAACACACACACGTATATAAATTGCTGTCACCGTGGCAACAGGCTCAGCAACAATCAGACCTTGACCTTTTTTTTATTCCAATCTGCTGTAAACCTTCACAAAGCTGCGCTAATTTTCGCCCTTATAAAAGCTCACGTTTTACAGGCATGTGCTGCCGATGACAAAGATATCGAGGTATAAATGTCCACTTTATCCTCTCCAATGAGAGGCCGTCAGTGACCTTATTCACCCGATACCGCGTCACGGGTAACAATACTATCTGGTAATCGCTCCGCAGTCATGAACAGATTTGTTTTTGGTATGTACCATATGAGTTGAGCCCAAAAAGAAAAACAACCTCTTCCCCCCCCCCCCCTCCCCTTCCCCAAATTAACAGGACTGAATACGTACGTAAAACATTTATTTTGAAACATTTCCTAGCAACGTTCATCCTCTTCAGTTTACTGTCTTCCTGCACCACATGTCTCTGCACGTGCCTCTTCCATTGATCAAAACGTAAGTTCTTCCATAGTCTCCATCACAGCACAGTGGCATATCTAGGGCATTTGACAACTGGTGCTGGGTATTAGATGACACCCTTGCCCCCCCCCCCCCCCCCCCCAAAAAAAAGGAAAGGAATGAGTGCGGCGTGCTAAGCAGGCCAGGGTGGGTAATGCTAGGTATAGTTGCCCCCAGTATAGGTAGCCTGGAATATTTGCCCCCAGTATAGATAGCCTAGAATAGTTGCCCCCAGTATGGGTAGTCTGGAATAGTTGCCTACGGTATAGGTAGCCTAGAATAATTGCCCCCAGTATGGGTAGTCTGGAATAGTTGCCTGCACTATATGTAGCCTGGAATAGTTGCCCCCAGTTTAGGTTGCCTGGAATAGTTGCTTGCAGTATACTGAAATAGTTAGGTAGCCTGGAATAGTTGCCCCCAGGTAGCCTGGAATAGTTGCCCCCAGTATAGGTAGCCTGGAATAGTTGCCTGCAGTATAGGTATCCTGGAATTATTACCCCCAATATAGGTAGTCTGTAATAGTTGCCTACAGTAAAGGTAGCCTGGAATAGTTGCCTAGAGTATAGGTAGCCTGGAGTAGTTGCCCTTAGGTAGCCTGGAATAGTTGCCCACAGTATAGGTAACCTGGAATAGTTGCCCCAGTATAGGTAGGCAGCCTGGAATAGTTGCCCCTAGGTAGCCTGAAATAGTTGCCTGCAGTATAGGTAGCCTGGAATAGTTGCCCCCAGGTAGCCTGGAATAGTTGCCTGCAGTATAGGTAGCCTGGAATAGTTGCCTCCAGTATAGGTAGCCTGGAATAGTTGTCTCCAGTATAGGTAGCCCCCCCCCCCCTACCGCTTTACCTCTTCTACTGCTTCCCAGATCCCCCTCCACTGCCTGGCAGTATACTTCACACCACAGATCAGCGGTAACGGCACTATATACAGGAAGTAAACAGATGTCACTTCCTGTGTACAGCAGCGCTACTAGTCTGGGCACTGCTCGCTGGTCACCGCCAATCTGCGGTGTGAAGTTTTCGGCCAGGCAGTGGAGGGGGGATGGGCTTTCTAGAGGGGGAGACCAAGAGCAGAGAATTAGGGAATTTAAAGCAGCCCGGGGGTGGGGGGGCAGGTGTTAGGTGACCAGGCAGCTTTTCCTGTGTGTGTTTGTGTGTGGGGGGTTCTGGGGGCAGCAGTAACCCCGGCTGCAGGGGGGCCAGCTGTCATCCCCCTGCACGCTGATCCCCGGGGCGGGCCACTCCTGGTGCCACCCCCTTCAAACGCCACTGTCGCAGCAGAGACGTAACTGGGGGAAGCAGCCCATGCAGAGAGCAGGGCTGTGGAGTCCAAGTCGAGGAGTTGGGGCAATTTTGGGTACCTGGAGTTGGACTTGGTTGTTTCATAAACATCGGAGTCGGATGATTTTTGTACCAGCTCCACAACCCGGGTAACTGGTAAGTATTAGACTAAGGAGTCAGAGTCGAGGAGTCAGATCCATTTTGGGTACCTGGATTCAAAGTTGGAGGATTCATAAACTGAGGAGTCGGAGTCGGTTGAATTTTGTACCAACGCCACAGCTTTGATTAAGATCATACAGGGCCGCAGGCTGAGCAATGAATTTGTCCATCAGCCCCACCTCTACCCTCCTCCAGCCGCCCATAAAAGAGTGCTCAAGCAAGTTGGAACTTCCCAACTACTGCTAACACATAGCTGTGCGGTCCCGAGCAACCACAGGGGGGACAGAGCTGTGAGGAGGCCCTAACTTCTATCCTTTCCTTTCTCCAATAAAGGGGTCCAACCTTCAAATACGGTGTTTGTGGCTACACTTGTTATGGGTGTGAATTTTATGATGGACACACTTGTTTTAGGACTCTTACAAGATGGGCCTCCAAGCTGCAAGGGTCACCAATTGGAGGCAAGGGAAAGGGTGTGAACATTAGAGTGGCCCCATTAAAGTTTTGCTATGGGCACCCTGATTTTTAGTCACGCTACTGGTCCCCAGATATAAGAATTAAGCAGCTGGGTTCCCAAGATAGAATAATTCGATAGACATTAATTACCATGATTTAAAAATTAAATAGCAACCCTGTGACTTTCAAAAGAGAGAAACATTCACATACTTTCCTCGGTAGAGGGAAGCTCAAGGGGCCCTTATTGAGAGACTGTTCCACAGGCCCGATACACAGGGACGGGCCGAGGCAGAGGCGAGAGAGGCTCCAGCCTCAGGGTGCAGTGTAGGAGGGGAAGCACAATTCACTCAGCTATCAGTCCCCTATTGTGTTCGCAGCGCGGCAGCAGAGAGAAATAAGAAAAGGGCATACATGGCAGTGGCTGCAAGCCAGATAACTAGAAATTTTAGGTGTTAGGGGGTTGGGGGCCCTGGGGAGCCTCTTAGTCTAATAGCAATCAGTGTGTGACGGCTGGGGTAGGAGGGATGGAGGGGCGCACTTTGGGGACTCAGCCTTGGGTGCTGGAGGGCCTTGTCCCAGCTCTGCCGATACAAGTGCCTTGGTGGCAGTGGCATAGCAATAAAACATGGGGCCTCCCAGGAAAACTTTGATGGAGCTTGGCAATGTTCACACCTTGTCCCTTGCTAACCCCTTTTGACCCTCACAGCCTTGGAGGCCCATCTTGCAAGGGTCATAAAACAAGTGAGGGCATTGAAATCTTTACACCCATAACAAGTGGAGCCACAAAAACACCTGATCTGAAAGATGGACCCCTTTTTTGTATAGGTAATTAATTAGTAGTCGGGGCCCCCTTACGGTCTGGGCGCCCCTGCGGTCGCAAGGGCTGCTCCCCTTTTGGTTGCCTTGTGGGCCACAGGGGCTTCATTTTTTAGACTTCTTCCCTGAAATACAGAGTCCTCGTCTCCCAGAGCTGAAATTGTTTCACTTACACTAGCTATGGAGGCAGTTATGGTGGCCACACTTGTTGTGTGACACATGACAGATTGGTCCCCTGGCCATAGAGGGGTCACCATGGGGTCCCAGGATTTTTAAGGTGGCCATACATCAGACGACTTAACGGCCGATTGACCATCCGATTTGATTATTATAATGTGACCAATTTTGGTCCTGAAATTGGTTGCATATTCGATAGTGCATGCTGCAAGATGTTGGGATGACTTGCTCGATTGGGTGCGCAGTGGTAACGGCATGCAATTTCGCGATGATCAGCGAATGCGACAAAACCCCCATTGCTCTCCCCCCTAATGTTAAGTGTCCACCATGGTGCCCTGTGCATGTAATACATTACCTTTCTGCCGCTTCCACTTGTCTCCGCAGGCTCCGGTGCATTCCACTCACCATACATGTGCGCCCTACGTGGTTTTATAATACGGGGCGTGCGTATGACGTCAGATGCCATACACACGGCCAGGTTACTAGGCAACCACGTGGCGCGCGTGTATGATGGCAACCATGTGGCACACCCGGAGCCTGCGGAGACTAGCGGAGGCGGCGGAAAGGTAATGTATACCTTGCACTAGGCACAGGAGACATTTTTCATTAGGGGGGGGCACAGCGTCAAGGTGGCGAGGCGGACTTATGCACCGCACAAGGTGAGAACATGGTAGAGGGGTGGGGGGGGATCCAGTACAGAGATAGGTGTTTTTTCAGCTAAGTATTTCCATATTTTCACACAGAGATTGAATTGTGGGCTGGTATGTTGTTGCACAGACTATACACACATATCCAATTTTGATTGGCCAATGAGTGGCCATTTTTACCACTTCCATGTTATATGAGAGCTTACCTGTACAATCTGTTTATAGTATTCAAAATATGTTGGCCCTCATACTCAGGCATACTCACCCACAGCCATGTGCTGACACCCTAGACTTCCCTCTCCATGAACCTACAAACCCCCACCGAACTGCGCCACAAGTGTGCTGGCTGTCCCAGCTGTCACTTCTCCCTTACTTCCCTTGTCCATCATAGGTAGCTACAGGTGCCCCTTAGTATTAGGTAACCAGATGTACCCTCAATATTGAGTAGCTAAAGGTGCTCCCGACTGAAGGGAGATCTGGTCCGTAGAATGCCGGGACCTGGGGGAGTAACTTCTCATTTACACTCTCATCAGGATTCTGCATAGGGAAGGAGGGAGGTGCGCTGTCTTTCCAGCATTGGGCGCCTCTAGGCAAGTGCCTACAGTGCCTTATGGTAAATCCGGCCCTGCTCGTACTACATGGAAGTGGTAGAGTTGATCAGTGACTGGCCAATCAAAATTGGATGTGTGTATGCACCCTTCTGCAGCAGGATCCAACCATTCATCCAAGTTTCAGGCCTCTCTTTCCTCATAATTTCCCCAGGATTTCCTTGTAAAAGTGTTGGTTGACAAACACAATTGGTGGTTCAGCAGAGTTAAATGGTTTGCAAACCCTCATTCGTGTTGGGATTTAGAGGTGTGCGAACTTTCAGTCTCTTGGAAGTTGTTGTTTGCCCGATGAACATTTGCACAATATTCGTCCCATTCCACTTTGCGATCCACGGAAGTAACCTCTTCCCCTGGCTTACCGTACTGGACGTCCCCGCTTTGTCCTATCTGTCTGTCACCTCTCCTCCGCTTCTAGAGCCATGTTGACATCACCGCCTGCTGACCATAGAGAGCTGGATGGGTAGGCTGGATGGGCAGTTCCTTCCAGCTCAGCCATTAAAGGGAACCTGAATCGAGGAAAATTATTTAAAATAAAAACATGATGTAGCTGCAAATAAATATTATATACTAACCTCACCGTCAGTTCCTCTCAGAAGCTCAACGGCCAGGGACAAGCACAAACTGCAGAGAGTCATAACGGACGCAGAGAGGATCATCGGATCTCCTCTTCCACCTCTTGATCTCCTCCACTCCACCAGGATGATGAAGAGAGCCACCAGGATCTCCCGAGACCCCTCCCACCCAGGCAGTCGCTACTTCGAGCTCCTCCCGCTGGGCCGCCGCTACAGGTCACTATCATCCAAGACCGCCAGGCGGGAAAACTCCTTCTTCCCCCAAGCGGTTCGGCTGCTTAACTCCAATCTTCCCCCGTCAAGGCCCGCCCACTAGCTTGCCCTGGCGGGGTCGGTCAGCCAGCTCCTGCCCGTCTGCCTGCCTGGTCCCCACTGCCCACGTCTGTGGCTTTATCATCACCACTGCATCATCACTACCCATCCACTATTGTACTAACTGTTGCCCCGGGACTGCTTCATGCGAAGGACATATCCATATCTAACTGTTGCCTTGGGACTGTTTCACGTGTAGGCCATATCTAACTGTTGCCTCGGGACTGTTTCACGTGTAGGCCATATCCATATCAAACTGTTGCCTCGGGACTGTTTCACGTGTAGGCCATATCGAACTGTTGCCTCGGTCTGCTTCACGTGAAGGCCATACCCATATCTAACTGCCTCGGGACTGTTTCACGTGTAGGCCATATCCGTATCTCTACTGCATTTCTTCACCTGTATCATTGTTTGTTGTATGTGTTGTGCATCTGTCCTTTTATACCATGTTATACTATGTCTATGCCATGTGTACCACAATCAATTCCGAGTATAGCTCTGCTGTACTTGGCGAAATAAAGTGATTCTGATTCTGATTCTGACATTTTCTTCTTACAGTGATCCCTTCCAGTTCTAACAATATTTTGTCAGAACTGAAATATACCAGTTGCTGTCAGTTATATATCAGCAGCTGTCAGTTACATCTGAATCTGCAAGGTAATGTCCATGTTTTCCTATGGCTCAAGTGGGAGATATTACAGACTACAGTCTCACAGTGTGCTGACCATGAAGCTGTTATGGGGTAATAGCCATTTTCACAATGGAGGACAGAGATTTCCATTGATTACAGTGGACAAACAGGACGCAGGAGAGGAGAAAGCGATTGAGTAATAGACTACACAGGAGGTAAATATGACCTGGGTATGGTTCATTTGATTTTTTATTTTCAATTCAGGTTCTCTTTAAGCTTTATGCTCCCTTAGTGGTGACCAGACCATAGAGAGCTGGATGGGTAGGCTAGACAGGCATTTGTGTTCAAAGATAACCCTTTTGTACTTACAGCTGTAAAACAAATAATCTGTTCCCCCTGCTATCTCCAGTACAGACTCATTCACGTATTCCACAGAGGCAACACAAACTGTGGCTAAAAATAGAGGGTGACTTGAATTTCCATTTATACCCGCTATTAACATGCACACCTGTGGGACCCCCAAATGCCCCTGTTGCCTCTAGCACCATTTTTTTCTGTCTGTATCGAAGCGTCTTAATTAGCTGATTTGAATAAATTCATTTAATATATGTTCAGAACTCCAGACATTACCTACATCCTGTTCCACAGACTCACTATGCTGTAGGCTGCAAATGCCTCAGAGATTCAGTCTTTGCCCCGCCCCAGGGGCGTTGCTAGCCCCAAAGATTAGTGGCACGTGCCCCGGATCTATTCTGGAGTGCCCCGGATGTCCCCCAGGCAGAGAAAGCTGTGGTGCCTCAATGGCAGGCAAGCTGGAAGCTGTGGTGCATCAGGGGTATGTTGGGTGCTGTGATGCCTCTATGTGGGCATACTGGGTGCTGTGGTGCCATGCTGGGCACTTTGATGCCTTTATGGGGACATGCAGGGAGCTGTGGTTCTTCTATGGGGGCATGCGGGGAGTTGTGGTGACTCAATGGGAGGCCCATGGGAGGGAGTCCACTAGAAGGTCAGGGAATGCTATTGGGGAACTGCTAGATAACCTGGCGGCAGACCAGTCTGCCCAGCAGAAAGCCAGACTAGCCAGTACAGAAGCCAGGTAACTCTGCCAAGTGACACTGCCTATTTATTTTATATGCTGCAATTTTTTTTTGTATTAATGGAGAGGGAGGGCTTCGTCCAACATTTTGCTGGGCAGGCCTACTTATTCTGCTGTTAATTTCATGTAAATTTGGCTCCACCCATAACCACTCCCCCATTCTGGTGTGTGGCCACACCCATTTTCTGGCTGGAGTGCCCAAAAGTGCCCCGGATCTCTTAGGATCCTAGCTACGCCCCTGCCCCGCCCTCATTTGTTGACTAAAAAAATTTTTTTCATTACTAAACTATTAGATATGGGATTAAATCAGGGATGGTCGTAGTCAGCCAACTTCGCTACGCTGGAACTACGCGTATTTTTACGCAAATACGCTTCGCAATCTACGGCTATGTAATCAGAAACTTCACTACGTTTGCGTTCCGTAGACTACGTGTTAAAATACGCAAGCTTCGCGTAGCGCGAAGCGTAGTTGTTGCGACCGCTTATGCCCTTATGCGGAAAAATTTCCACAATAATCTTCAACCTATTTGCAAATATAAACTAATAGTACAGTACATTCCACCTTCCAATGCGGAATTGTATGCGTATAAAAGGGCAATAATATTTCTGCGCATGCGCAATGATCCATATAGATGCAGTTACCGCACGCGTAGTTGACTTCGCAATACATACGTCAACTACGCGTAGCGGGCGAAGCTTTGCATAGTGGGACTACGACTACGCCGAAATGCGTACGTGTAGTTCTTAAACTTCACCTACGAGTTACGATGCGTAGTTGCGTACTATGATGTGTAGATTTGCGCTGGCGTAGTTTACGAGCAACCAGGGCCGGCCCTAGACTATTTGCCGCCTGAGGCAAAAAAAAAAATTTCCGCCGCCACCCCCCCCCCCCTGGTGGGGGGCGCGCTCTGGGGGGCCGCCGAGCTGGAGGGGTAGCTGGCAGGACGGGGGTATTGGGCCTGGCGGCGGGGAGGGGGTCGTACCCCCACCTCCCTCGCCTGGGTCCCCCGTGCTCCGCTCCCCTCCAGCCTTAAATACAAGCAGCCGCTATGTGTAAGAGGCACGGGCGGGTAGGACTCACCTCTTCCTCGTTCCAAGCGTGCGCTCCACTGACGTCACTTCCTGCAATGCTGCAGGAAGTGACGTCAGTGGAGCGCACGCTGGCCTGGAACGAGGAAGAGGTGAGTAATCCCCGCCCGTGCCTCTTACACATAGCGGCTGCTTGTATTTAAGGCTGGAGGGGAGCGGAGCACGGGGGACCCAGGCGAGGGAGGGGGGGGGTCCGACCCCCTTCCCCGCCGCTAGGCCCAATACCCCCGTCCTGCCAGCTACCCCTCCAGCTCGGCGGCCGGCTCCCCGCACCCACGGATGGGCAGGTGCCGCCCCTGGAATTTTGCCGCCTGAGGCAAGAGTTTCACCCCGCCTCATGAGCGGGCCGGCCCTGCGAGCAACCCTGGATTAAATAAATCCAGTCCAGGTTTGCTGGATCCCTGCTGAAGCACTGTTACTTTCCGATGTCCTTTGGTCCAGGAGGAAGTCAGTAAATCAGGTCCCCGGTGTGTGTACAGCGCAGTGACAGTGCCATATATTCTACTGAAGTATATTGCGACCTTGACAGTCGCCATAAAATAAAACAGCTAATTAAACATCTGCCACCGAGTTTCTATCACATTTTCTGAATGTCGCAATTATTAACATTTCTTCAAGGAGAATTCCATATCACGCCGGGCCCGGTGTCAGGGCGGTGCGCCGGAGGATCTGATAAAATAGTGCACCAGCCTCTTCAAGATGAAATATTTTAATTTTTTTTTCTTTATTTTTTTTTGCTATTTCTTCGGTACATCTCATTTGGGTTGTGAGATGGAAGGTGTCCTCCTACCATCGAAACAGAGAGCCAACCCAACATTTCATGGTGAGCGTTGTAGATGTTTTCACGTATCAATATTCCGTTTGCTGTACAAAAAAGTGTTTATCGAAAAAAGTCATTTTAACGCGCAAACGCAGTATTTTGCACGCTAACACTCTGCAGAGTGGCGAGTGGAGCATTACCGATACAGCAAAAGAAACTCACTGGCCTCCGACATGCCAGCGTTAACATCTCTCCTCGGCTTCCTCTCCTTGACAACGGCAGCTCTTGTCATATGACGCATGAACGTCCCGACATATGTCACTCGCCTCTCTGCAGAGGAAGAGAGGAAGTAAAGGGGGGGACATTGGGAGGCCAGTGAGCCGCCCCCTTTGCAGAGACCCAGGTCTTATTTTGGGGGGTAAGACGGTACAAATCATGGGGGCCCCCTAGCAAAACTTTGATAGGACCTCCCCAATGTTCACAACCCTTCCCTTGCCTCCCCTTGGTGACCCTCACAACATGAGGGTCCATCATACAAGGTTCATAGAGCAAATGTGGCCGCTGACCATCAGGATTTTCTCACCCATCACATGTGTAGCCACAAAAACACCTGATCTGGAGTATAGGAGAAATGGTCGGTTAGTAGTTGCCCCACCCCAACACCTCTTGCAGGGGCTGCTGCCCCTTAGATACGCCCCGGTCGTATTTTCTGATGCCAAATTTAACATGCAACTGAATCGTGTGTGATCTGCACTGGCAATACCTGGGCATTGCAGGAACTACCCAGAGTGAAAGAAACACTGCTGAAATTCTAAGCTAATATCCCATTTTTTACAATAACTTTATTAAAAAGAACCTGTAACAAAAAAAAGTTCCCCTGGGAGGGGGAAGCCTCAGGGTCCCAATGAGGCTTCCCCCTCCCCTGTAGCTGCAGGCAATCCAGCGTTGGCTCCCCCGAAGTGTCCCGGAATCCACCCTCGACAAGCCTGACAAGCGCTGATAAGTGCTGATTTATTTACCTTCCCTGGCTCCAGCGGGGGCGCTGTTGCGGCTCTCCGCACGGAGATAGGTGAAAATAGCCGATCTCTGTCGGGTCTGCTCTACTGCGCAGGCACAAGTCTGCGGAGAGCCGATACTGCGCCTGCGCTGGAGCCGGGAAGGTACATATTTACATCCCCGCTGTTCGGGGAGCTTTATCTCCACTGCTGTGGGACCGAGGAGGACGGGGGAAGCCTCAATAGGACACGGAGGCTTCCCCCACCCGAGATGAGTACCCCCCAGGGGAGGTTTTTTTCGTTACAGGTTTTCTTTAATGATTTTGCTAAGAAATAAACCTATGAAGAGAGTCACAAAGAAATTAAGCTTTCTTGTTAAGGAACTTATTGAACCCTTTAACAATATTTATTGCATCACTTACTTCTATAAACCACCAATCACAGAATACACAAATAACGCTTTACAGTGATTTTTTTTTCATTCCTGAGTCGGACCTCCTTTGATCAATTTCTAAAGTTGAAGGAACTGATAAATTCCAGAACAGCGTCCCTATGTTGGAATCATGCCTGGTACGGTATGGCTTTCAGGTTTCGGCCTCTATTGATTTCTGGGAAACATAATTATTGCAGTTTTTCTCCTTGATGTTCTCATTAAGAAAGCATTGATTCTTACCTTCATTGTGCCACAAAATATCCAGCCAGCCGATCGCGGGTGTTTTGTGTTCTCCAGAATCCGAGATAAGAGAGAGAATGAAGACATAGCTATTGCCGTCCTGTCTCCTACTTCCTGCTTTATGGGTCTCCTCTGCCAGAGAAAGGTCAAGAGATTTTTTTTCCTTGGTAGTTGGATCTGTTAATATATACTGTATTTTTTGGACTATAAGACTAACTTTTTCTCCCCAAAAAGTGGGAGAAAAAAAAGTTACTACGTCTTATAGTCCAAATACAGGGAGTTCCTGACTTGTGAAAGCCTGCCAATATGAACCTCCAATCCACCACAATGTCAGGGACTCCCTGTACTGTGCCTAGGGCAGCCATCAGGGGGGGGGGCAACTGACACTGCAGTGAGGGGCCCAGGGCTTTTGGGGGCCCTGACCCCCCTCCCAAAGTGCTGGAAGGGCCGCATGTGCTGGCTACGGGCCTGTGGCTCACTAACCAGCACACCGCGTTCCAGCACTGAGAGAAGAGTGACATCAGCGCTTGAATGTGGGGAGCAGATGAGTGAGCCCACTACAGCAGACTTTCTATACTTGGGCACCACCTATATCTGGCTACAGGCTACCTATACTGGGCCACCACCTATACCTGGCTACCTATACTGGGGCTGGAACCACCTATACCTAGCTACCTATACTGGTGCACCACCTATGCCTGGCTACCTATACTGTGGCACTACCCATGCCTGGCTACCTATACTGGGGCTGGAACCACCTATACCTAGCTACCTATACTGGGGCACCACCTATTCTTGGCTACCTTTACTGAGGGCACCACCTGTACCAGGCTACCTATACTGGGGCACCACCTATACTGGGCTACTTATACTGGGGCGCCTATAGCTTGCTACCTATACTGGGGGCACCTGTACCTGGCTAACCTATACTGTTGCACCACCTATACCAGGCTACCTACACTGGGGCAACTATACCAGGCTACCCATACCGGGGCACCACCTATAGTTGAATACCTATACTGGGGCACCTGTATCTTGCTGGACTATACTGAGGCACCAGCTATACCAGGCTACCTATACTAGGGGCATCCACACCAGGCTACCTATACTGGGGCACCACCTATAGCTGGCTACTTATACTGGGGGCACCTATGCCTGGATACCTATACTGGGGCACCTATACCTGGCTGGGGCAAGGGGACGAGACAGAAGGGGACAAGAGGTAACACAGGGGGATAAAAGAGGCACAAGGGTAACAGAGGCAGACAAAAGAGGCACAGGGAGAAAAGAGATGAGACAGGGACATGAGGTCACACAGAGGGACACAAAAAAAGCACATACTGAGGTGAGACAGAGGGGGACAAACAAGGCACAGGAAGAAAAGAAGGGGACAAAAGAGAACGGATAAAGGATAAGAACGGACCTACAAGTCCCTATCTCATTTGTTAACTGGGGACCACCTGTATTTTGCAAGTATTTGGCTCCACCCACAACATGCCATGGCCACACCCACTTTTTGCTGCATCACGCTGTGCATACCACTTTCTTCAGTGTTGGAGCCATGCACATTTTTCGCTGCAGCACCCTTCGCACACGGACAGGGGGGTGGGGTGGCTAGTGGACAGGCACAGCAACCAGTGGGTGGGCCCAGGGAGAGTGGCCTAGACCTGATGATGTGTGAGGGGCCCCAAAATTTCTGATGGCGGCCCTGACTGTGCCCATGTAGAGGAGGACACGGGGACACAAAGGGGCATAGAAGAGGACACAAGGAGGACAGAGGCGGACACAGGAGGACACTAGTGGGACACAAGAGGTACAAGGGGGCATGAGGTACAAAGGGGTCATAATCCACAAGATGCCCCTTTACCATGGATGCACCAGGTTTAGTATATATATATTTTTTCCCCTGGTTTTGTCCTCTAAACCTAGGTGCGTCTTATGGTCAGGAGTGTCTTATAGTCCGAAAAATACGGTACTTATCATAAAACTATTTTAAACGCTTTCGGATGGCGGTAGTTGTTTGGGTCCACCCAAGCCTGGCATGGTGTAGATGTCAACTTCTGCATTCCACATGAACCCGCCGCTACCGCCAATCGCACCACTCTCCCGTCGCTGAAGCTCACTTGCCCTGCTGTTGGTATGACAGCAGAGCTACGGGATCTGGTCAGAAGCCAATCTCATTGGCTCACATTGATCACAGGGTCAGGAGCCAGTGAAATCGGCTCTTGACCGGCTCACGGAGCTCTGCTGTCATAGTGACAGCAGGGTGGGGGAGCGTCAGCGACGGGAGAGCGGCGGACTATGCAGGAACTGCAGATCTGTGCAGTGTGTAATACGTAAGCCCGGTTATGCACTTGCAAGTGGGGTAGCACAGAACCAACACACAGCAAGGAGGAGTCAACAATTGCTCCAACTACTGGATTCTGAACCCCTCCCCTCACCCACAGTCTCAGATTACCATAGGCCAATAATGCCAATTCAGCATTAATGCCCATCCTCGCTGATTAAAACAATAGATTAGATTATGAGATGAGGCCCAAGGCCATGAAGGCGGGCACCAGGGGGAGGCAAGGGAAGAGGTGGGAACATTGGGAGGACCCAATCAAAGTTTTGCAGGAGGGCCCCATAAACTGTAGTTACACCACTGAGGCTGAGTAATTAAACCTGGAGCTAGGGACGTTGATTTGCCAAAATTCTTCACCTTCCTAGGTCATTGGAGATTTGCATTTTCTGCTCACCACAAGTCATATGTTTATCTCCAGCTTGTCTTCAATTCACTTTTAGTTTGACCTTGTTTTTCCATTTAGTAGTACGGTATTGTTAAAGAGAAAAATCATTGAAAAGGGGAAAAAATTTATCAATACATTGCAAAGTGAGAAGTTACAAAATAGAAGAGAGAACAAGAAATTATTGATAATCGCCATGTAATTTGATCATATTACTTAATCCACAATCAACCTGCAGGTCATCCTCTTTACTACTGGAGGGGAGGAGGGTGTGAGAGCCATATTGGTTCAGGGATGAGCAGAAACTACGCCAATGAAAATTTACGCATCGTAGTTCGCATCTATGCATCGTAGTTCATAGGTGAAGTTTCAAAACTACGCTTACAAATCTATGTGTAGCAAAGTACCGCTACGCGTAGCTTACGCCCACTATGTGTAGTTAACACGTGTATTGCGTAGTGAACTACGAATGCGTTACTCGCGTCTAATTTTTTGTGTGCGATTGTATGCTTACAAATTTACGCATTGGAAAGGGGAATGTACGCATAGAAGAGTTCCCTGTATAAGCATTTAAAGAGAAACTCCGACCAAGAATTGAACTTTATCCCAATCAGTAGCTGATACCCCCTTTTACATGAGAAATCTATTCCTTTTCACAAACAGACCATCAGGGGGCGCTGTATGACTGATATTGTTTTGAAACCCCTCCCACAAGAAGCTCTGAGTACCGAGGTACTTCTGGCAGTTTCCTGTCTGTGAACCCTGTTGCATTGTGGGAAATAGCTGTTTACAGCTGTTTCCAACTGCCAAAACAGCGAGCAGCAGCTACATAACTTGCCAGCAGTAAAAATGTCACCATGTAATAAATGTCAGAATATAAATCAGGGATTTAAAATATTTTACAATGGGCAAACACTGACTAAATCATTCATACATAATTATTGTAATAATGAAGCACTTTTTTATTACATTATTTTCTCTGGAGTTCCTCTTTAAAGGAATTAATGCGTAAAATTTTCTGCATGCGGGCATAAGCATCCACATACACTACTCTAAGCACTACGTGTAATTGCGTATTTCAACGTGTGGTCTACGTAATGCATACTAAGCAAATATTTGATTTTGAAACCGTAGTTTGGCGAAGCGTAATTGCGTAAAACGACGCGTATTTCCAGCATAGCAAAGTTGGCTGACTACGACCATCCCTGCATTGGTTACCTAAACTGGTCAAATTTAAGAACTGTTTGTGGCCCACAAGTCAAAAAGTTTGCCCACCCCTGGCTGGTCTGTGCACAGGAAGTGGTCTCGGCTCTTGTCCAGGTTATTAAAATCATTTGTTTGTCATTAGCTAATCAAAGAGCAAAGATGGATCTTGAAAAGCTTTGTGGGTGGAGTCAGTCTTTAAACACAAACAGCTTGGCTTTTTTATATGTAACTGAAGAGTGCCCTGAAGCCCCATAGATATGTACAATGCTGCAGCTCTCTCATTCCCCCCCCCCCTCCCCCAATCCGGCATGGAATAATGCAGCCCTGTGGGAAACCCCAGCTCCCCTGGTCATACTCTGATTGGTAAATAGCTCTGGCTAATCAGCACATTGGTTTACATCAGCAGAGGCTAATCAGAAGCTTTATGTACCTTAAAAGGTCCACTGTTGAGTGTAAAATAATGCTGATTGTCCAATTACCACTAGTGCCCGGAGAGACCGGAGGAGAGAGAAGATGCTGTGCCCATTCCATACGTATCAAGAAGCCTCTGTTCAAAGCCTGGCAAACAATTAGCTTTCATCAAAATACTTTGAAAAGAAAGTTTTTGTTAATTTTGAAATGACAAAATCAATCCCAAATAAAGGGAACTAAACTCAACCAAACTCTGGAGGCAAAATCAACCACCCCCCGAAACTGGGCAGACGAATGCAGGTCTTGCCAGCTACAAAGTGTCGAATTTTTCCCAACCTCAATGATCAGGTTATTTTAGTAGAAAGATTCAAAAATCAGAATTGAGATTGGGATTAAGAGGTAGGTGTTCTGAAAGTTTAAGGCACCTTGTAAGTTTAGGCTAACCTCATGAGGTACATATTCAGTGATGACAGATCCTGTTTGAGCTGGGTTGTCAGCAGGGCCGGATTTAAGCCAAGACCACATAGGCCATGGCCTAGGGCACCACAGAATCAAGGGGCGGGTGGGCAGCAGGCTATACTAGGGTAGGGGGGGAAGGGTCACCTGGCTACCTATACTGGAGGGAGGGGTGGCCATCAGGCTATCTTTACAGAAGGGGGAGGGTAATCTGGCTTCTTATACTAAAGGGAAGGGGGGGGGGAGGGGTCATCAGGCTATCTACACTGGAGAAGGAGGGGGGGGGGGTTATCTGGCTACCTATACTGGAGGGAGGGGTGGCCATCAGGCTATCTTTACAGAAGGGGGAGTGTCATCTGGCTTCTTATACTAAAGGGAAGGGGGAGGACCCGGAGGAGGGGTCATCAGGCTATCTAAACTGGAGAAGGAGGTGGAGGGTTATCTGGCTACCTATACTGGAGGTTTGGGGGGAAGGGTCACCTGGCTGTCTGTAATAGCGGGAAGGGTCAACAGGATACTTATACTGGAGGGGGAAGGGTCATCTGGATACCTAAATTGGAGGAGGGGACGGGACATCTGGCTACCTATACTGAAGGGGGGGATGATAGTGGCCTTGGGCGGTAAAGAGTACAAACCCGGCCCTGGTTGTCAGCATTACAGAAGATGCTAGTGCTATATAAAGCAATAATAATAATAATAATAATAATACTGTAATTGCCAGTTTAAGATAGAAGAGTTTAGCTGAAACCAAACATTCATCCATCCTGCCTGGGGCCTGATGTAACCCTACATCCTCCTTAACCACTTGCCGACCGCACGCTTATACCGTGCGTCGGCAAAGTGGCAGCTGCGTCGCCAGCTGCAGGCTGATTAATCAGGAAGCAGCCGCTCGTGCGAGCGGCTGCTTCCTGTCAATTCACGGCGGGGGGCTCCGTGAATAGCCTGCGGGCCTCCGATGGCGGCTCCCAGGTTAAATGTAAACACAAGCGGAAATAATCCGCTTTGTTTACATTGTACGGCGCTGCTGCGCAGCAGCGCCGTAAGGCAGATCGGCGATCCCCGGCCAATCAGCGGCCGGGGATCGCCGCCATGTGACAGAAGACAGCCTGTCACTGGCTGCACAGGACGGATAGCGTCCTGTGCAGCCCGGATCTCCAGGGGGGGCCAGGTAGGAGAGGGAGGGGGAGGATTTCGCCGCGGAGGGGGGCTTTGAGGTGCCCCCCCCCGCAACTCCCGGCAGGCAGGAGCGATCAGACCCCCCAGCACTGGTCGCTCTGCCTGCATGCTGATCTGTGCTGGGGGCTGCAGAGCCCACCCAGCACAGATCAGCTGAAACAGCGCTGGTCCTTAAGGGGGGGTAAAGGGTGGGTTCTCAAGTGGTTAAAGAGACACTGAAGCGAAAAAAAATTATGATATTATGATTTGTAAGTGTAGTACAGATAAGAAATAAAACATTAAGATCAGATACATCAGTGTAATTGTTTCCAGTACAGGAAGAGTTAAGAAACTCAAGTTGTTATCTCTATGCAAACAAGCCATTAAGCTCTACGACTTTCAAAGTCATGGAGAGGGCTGTTTTCTGACTTTTATTATCTCAACTGTTATTGAACTATTTACTTTTTCTCTGCTAGAGGAGAGTTCATTACTTCACAGACTGCTCTGAAAGACTCATTTTGAATGCTGAGTGTTGTGTAATCTGCACATATTATAGAATGATGCAATATTAGAAAAAACACTATATACCTGAAAATAAAAATATGAGAATATTTTCTTTGCTGCTAATCTTCTAGTAATTATTCATAGTACACAACCAATTCATTATATCATATATTTTTTTTCGCTTCAGTGTCTCTTTAACCCTGGTCACCCCAGGGGGTGGTTCTCAACTTCAACTCCCAATCCAGTGCTTAACCATAACAATTAAAAGATCACTATCGCGAAAAATTGTAACATTTAAAATACATGAAAACGCATACAAATAAGAAGTACGGTTTTTCCAAGAGTAAAAGGAGCCATAAAAGACTTTCTCCTATGTTGCTGTCACTTACAGTAATTAGTAGAAATCTAACAGAACTGACACGTTTTGGGCTAGTCCATCTCACCATAGGGGATTCTCAGCATGACCTTTATTGTTTATAAAGACACTCTGTGAAAAGGATTTATACAAAGATGCTGGTCAGCCTCCCTGCTCGCTGCACTTTTTTTGGCAGTTGGACGGAGCAACTGACATTCACTAAGTGTTTTTCAAAAGAAAGAAAACCCAGAGAATCCCCCATGAGCAGATGGGCAAGTCCAAAACCTGTCAGTTCAGTCAGATTTCAGTCAGATTTCTATTATCTACTGTAAGTGACAGCAACATAAGAGAAAAGTAATTTATGGCTAATTTTTCTCTAGGAAAAAACGTAACCATCTTTAAAAAGTACTTTCATTCATTTGTACAGACAGTGCTTGAACAACCGCCACAGAAACCGACACGTTTAGTGCCCGTGTGAACCGACCTTACAGTACATGGATAATTTACATGAAGAGAGGTCCAGGCCCAACACCACCAATGTGCGCACAAGCCTGGAATACAACACAGTTCTTGCATTTGTAACACCAGTAGATTGATTAAAAGACCACTGTCGTGAAAAATTGTAATATGAAAAATACATGTAAATACAGACAAATAAGAAGCATGTATCTTCCAGAGTAAAATGAGCCATAAATTACTTCTCTCCTATGTTGCTGTCACTTACAGTAGGTTCAACACACACAAGCAATAGAACACAGCAGTACATGCATCCAGCTACTTATAAGTGGCAGTGTTGGTGGGTCCTCTGGATGTGAGAGGTCCAGAGCCTGGGTGTGAGAGGTCCAGGCCCACCTGCACTCCCCTCCAGGTATTGCGTGTTGGCCTTGGGGCCCCGGCCAGTGAGAGAGGTCCGGGGCCCCTGGCCATCGTGCGAACCAATCGTGTGTTTTTAAACGTTTTCTTTCAGCTCTAGGACATGGCGGACAGGTGAGCGGTTAGGGAGGGACCCCTGTGGGAGGGATGCCTGCACGGGGCGGTCCTGCTAGCGACGCAATCTTGCGATGGCGTCCAACTGAAGCCTCCCACCTGAATGCTAATGGCTGCTGGATGTGGTATGGCAGGTAAAGGGTGTATGACAGTGCATCCTGATTAGCTGACGAGAACCTGCTGACCACTTATAAGTAGCTGGATGCATGTACTGCTGTGTTCTATTGCTTGTGTGTGTTGAATTTAGCATTCAGTATGGAGGCAGTGTTGGTGGGTTTTCTGGATGTGAGAGGTCCAGAGCCTGGGTGTGAGAGGTCCAGGCCCACCTGCACTCCCCTCCAGGTATCGCATATTGGCCTTGGGGCCCCGGCCAGTGAGAGAGGTCCGGGGCCCCTGGCCATCGTGCGAACCAATCGTGTGTTTTTTTACTTACAGTAGGTAGTAGAAATCTAATAGATCTGATAAGTTTTGGACTAGTCCACCTCTTCATGGGGGATTCTCAGTATTTAATGTATTCACTACAAAAGCACTCCCTGGAAAGGATCTACGCAAAAATACAGAGGAAAGCTGTGCAGAACGGCCAGGGGCGTCTCTAGCCAATTTGTCACTCCAGGCGAGAAAGCCTGTGGCGCCTCCCCCCCACGTGGTGGCCACTATGCCCCCCACCCCCCGTGGCGCACCCCCCCATATGAAAATAATTGGAATGCGGCAGTGTTTCACCAAAAAAATAATCGTAATGCAGCAGCGTTTCATCAGAAAATAGTCATATTGCAGCAGCATTTCACCAGAAATTACACTTACTACGGCAGTGTTTCACCAAAAAATACACATAGGCAGGACTCCACTTTCATGAGGCACAAAGGAAGAAAGAAGGAAGCACAAAGGGGGACAGAAGAAGGCACAGGGGTACTGAATAAGGCACCCAGGGTGACATATGGAGGCACAGGGGGACAGAAGGAGGCATGAGGGTCAGAAGAAGTCACAAAGGAGGACAGAAGGATGAAAAAGGGAACAGAAGGAGGCACACTGGGGGACAGAAGGAGGCACAATGGGCGACAAAAGGAGGCACAATGGGGGACAGAGTGAGACACAAAGGAGGACAGAAGGAGGCACAGGAGGACAGAAGGAGGTTCACAGAGGGGAAGCGGGTGGTACAGGGGGACAGAAGAAGGCATGAGGGCCAGAAGGAGGCAAAGGGGGACTGAAAGAGGAACACAGGGGGACAGAAAGAGGCACAAAGGGAGGCATAAGGAGGCACAATGGGGTACAGATTGAGGCACAAAGGGGGACAAAAGCAGGCACAGGAGGAAAGAAGGGGGCACAGGGGGACTGAAGGAGGCACACAGAGGACAGAAGGAGGAACGATGGGGGACAGAAAAAAGCACAAAGGGGGCAGGAGGAGGCACAGAAATACAATAGGAGGCACAAAGGGGAACAAAAGGATGCACAAACGAAGACAGAAGGAGGCGCAAAAGGGAGACAGAAGGAGGCAGAGGGGGATGGACAGAACCACAGGGAGACAGAAGAAGGCACAAAGGGGCATAGAAGGAGGCACAGGGGGACAGAGGAAGGCGCAGAGGACAGAAGTGGCACATGGGGACTGAAGAAGCACATGGACACAGAATGAGATACAAAGGGAGACAGAAGGAGACAAATGAGGACAGAAGGAGGCAGGGTGGGACTGAAGAAGGAATATGGGGGCAGAGGTAGCACAGGGGGGCAAAGAAAGGCACAAGGCGACATATGTAGGCACAGGGGGACAGATGGAGGCAGAGGTGGCACAGGGGGATTGAAGGAGGCACATGGAGACAGAAGGAAGCACAAAAAAAGACAGAAGGACAAACAGGTGGTCAGACATGGCACAAGGGACTGAAGGAAGGACAAGGAGACAGGAGGCACAAAAGGGACAGAAGGAGGCATAAAGGAGGAAAAAAGGGAAGCACAAGGCACAGAGGGACACAGTGGCAGCTGCCTGCAACTTACGCTAAGCAGATGCAGCAGAAGCAAGTAATAAAACACCTGTGGGGGCGGAGCTTAGTCAGGGGCATGGCTTCGTCCAGGGGGCATGGCTTAATCAAGCAACATGGCGCCCCCAGGACCAGTTGCACTCCAGGCAATGGCCTGTACTGCCTATGCCTAGAGGCTCCCATGAGAACGGCGCAGCTAAAGAAACACAGTGCACACTTTTCAAGCCTGTCTAACTGCCGAGCTGTCCTGCTAGACGGGATAATACGTAAGTACCCTTCTCACTTTCCAATATGTTGATTTATTTTTTCCCCTTTTTGCTTAACTTGCTCTTTAAAGGACACCCGAGGTGAAAATAAACTATTGAAATAAACAATTGTATCTATCCTCCTCCTAAAAATGACTTTTTATGATATTTCACAGTTTTATTTTATATATAAATCTACTTTTTAAGTTTTACTGTTATATTGTTTTTGCTCAATGACACATTCAATGAAGCATGCCATAGCTAAAATCTATGAACTTGTTACCTCTTTCCTGCTCTCAGAAGCCATTTTCTGCAAGGAAAGTGTTTTATAGTTGTAATTTCTTATCCGCGAGGTCAGGGCCGAGGCATAGGCTGGAGAGGCTCCAGCCTCAGGGCGCAGTGTAGGAGGGGGCGCAGAATTCATACAGCTGTCATTCCTAATTGTGTTTGAAGCAGAAAGAAATAAGAAAAGGGGATACATAGCAGTGACTGCAAGCCAGATAATTAGATATTAAGGTGTTGGGAAGGTTGTGGGCCCTGTGGCGCCTCTTAGTCTAATAGCAATCAGTGTGTGATGGCTGGGGTGGCAGGGATGGAGGGGCGCACTTTGGTGTCTCAGCCTTGTGCACTGGAGGACCTTGTCCCAGCTCTGCGTGAGGGTCACACTGTAGTCTGACCCAGTCCTGACTCAGACAGGAACTGCCACTTACATACCTGATGTTTAACTCTTTCAGGTAGAGGGGAAAAAAAGTAACACAGCCTAGTTATTTGTGTGCTTGGCTTTCTATCTCATCATGTCACATGTCACCTCGGGTATCCTTTAACCACTTCACAACAGAGGGGTTTTACCCCTTCAGCATTCAAGCAATGTTCACCTTTCAGCGCTCCTTCCATTCATTTGTCTATAACTTTATCATTACTTATCACAATGAAATAAACTATATCTTGTTTTTTTCACCACTAATTAGGCTTTCTTTAGGTGGGACATTATGCCAAGAATTATTTTATTCTAAACGTGTTTTAATGGGAAAATAGGAAAACATTTGTAAAAAATAATTTTTTTTTCCAGTTTTCGGCCATTATAATTTTTAAATAATGCATGCTACTGTAATTCAAATCCATGTAATGTATTTGCCCATTTGTCCTGGTTATTACACCATTTAAAGCGGAATATAACCCTGCATTTCAACTTTGCTCTAAAACATTATTTACAGTATTTTATATGCAACCAGCATTTTTTTTTTTTACTACACCAGCATTGGAAGGGTTACACAGGGCTTTAAAGTCCCTAGAGATTTCTGCAGACGCATCCGAACTTCAGTTAGATACTTTTTGTTTACAAATATGTATCTTTTAAGTGTTTATTGTGACTCATCTCTCTCACTGAGAAGGAGCTTGGAGGACAGCCAAAGAGTGTGTAACTGTTTATCAATAGATACATCTAACTAAATAGAATGTAACTATCTGAACGTCTGCACGGAACTTAAAACCTCTGTGTTTAACCCTTCCAATGCTGGTCTAGTAAAAAAAAAAATGCTTTTTGCATATAATATGCTGTAAATAATGTTTTAGAGCAAAGTTGAAATGCAGGGTTATATTCCGCTTTAAATTATGTCCCTATCACAATGTTTGGCACCAATATTTTATTTGGAAATAAAGGTGCATGTTTTTCAGTTTTGCATCTATCCCTAATTACAAGCCCATAATTTATAAAGTAACAGTTCTATGCACTCTTGATATAAATAGTTAAAGAGGTCAGTCCCTGAGGTAACTATGTATTTTTTTAATTGTAATTTAAAACAAAAAATGTTAACAATTGGGGAGTGTGGGAGATAACGAATTAATTTATAATTTAAAACTATGTACGGTATTTGTATATGAAAAATGCTTATGACTGTAGTTTTACTTTTTGGCCACAAGATGGCCACAGTAATTTTTTATTTTCACAATGATCGCGCAGCTTCTCATAGAAGCAGCCGATCATTGCTGCGGGGACTTAGATCAACGAACGGGAACAGTTTTCCCGTTCATTGATCTCCAGCAAGCGGGCGGTGGCGTGCACGAGTGCGGGAGAGAGCGGGAGTGCGGCTGTAGCAGGGGGGGGGGGGGTGCGTACATCTATGCCCGGGTGGGGAAATTAAGTTAAAAGGGGCGTAGATATACTGTACCTAGGCGGCGAAGTGGTTAAGTACACCATACGCTATCTGAACTTACAATAAAGTATTTGCAGTCCACACAGCGAGTGGAGAGCCTCCAGTTTCCACCAGAAGAATGATTACATTTCTCTGGGGCGTCCATGGTAATTATTCTCCGGTGATGGGATCTTGGGCCGCCCAGTTATTGCTGCCCCTCCAGCCATCGCACAGCCCGGCACAAATGTCGGGATTTTTACTACCAACTCTTGAGATAATAATACACGACCGTCATAAGGAGGTTGAGCGTGGCAAGACCGCGACCACAAACTAATTATATGCAAAAACACTCACAGCGAGTAACGACGGAGCAGCCAACGCCGCTTTCTTCTCTGAATTACACCCATAATTTTGTTTCCCTCCACCCTGACGAATGGGCATTTCATCATAAACCTGCAAATTACATATTAAAGGACATGGAAAAGAAATTACATTTTATGAACGTTCGTAAAATCCCTAATTGATCCTTCTCTGTATATTACGAGGCTTAAAGGGAATGGTGATTTTTTTTTCCTTCCTAATCTTTGTTTTATTTATTTATTAGATTTTATACTAAAAATAGGTTTCCTAAAAGCGTTTTTGTAATAAAAAAGTAAGCATAAAAATAAAGCCCTAATTCAGCCTCCCTTCATTTTAATGATATGATAGTAAATTTACAGTAATTAGCCAAGAGGAAAGTTTTAGTAATTGTACACTTTAACTTTTTGCAAAAATATACATTTCCCAGCTGGCATTTCTCACTGGTCCCCTCACTTCAACGATAGAATTAATGAATAGCCTCAACCAATTTTTTCTATAGTGTTCGGTTTAAAAATAAATGTAAAATCTCAATAGCAGATCGTCCAATTGCTCAACTGTCTCCAATGTTTGTAGTACCAGGGAGTCAACCGAACCAGTCAGCACCCGGGCCCAGCAAGGTGTAAGGATACGTCTCAAAACAATGAAAAACGACCAGGGCTCTACCTGGATTTAAAGCATAAAAGCTCAACTTTATTGTTTCACAACACCAAATACACACAACGTTTTGGCACACAGGCCTTCGTCAGGCCAATCGACAAAGGCCTGCATGCCGAAATGTTGTGTGTGCCTTCAGTATTGTGATACAGTAAAGTTGAGCTTTTAAGCTTTAAATCCAGGTAGAGGCCCGCTCGCTATTCATTGTTTTAAAAATAAATGTGCTCACATCTAGAGTCCTCAATATTAATTTCGAACAGTTAGTCTCCATGAGATTGAAATCTTAATTTCCCTTTATTTGGTTGAAAAAAAAATGTATATTGTTCCTCTAGGGGTATGTCTATCCTTACTACTCATTTTTCCAACAAAATTATTTTTAATGAGATCATTAAACAAAATAACAAAATGGCTAGCTGACTGGTCTACATACAACCTCTCGTGGTTTGGCCGTATCAGTTCTATAAAGATGATTCTGCCCACAATTTTGTAATTTTTTTTCAGATGCTGCTGGTTCAAGTCCCATCTTATTTTCTAAGAGCTATGCAAACTAAATTAATGACTTTTATATGGCTTGGGTCACATTCACATGTAGCTAGATCTACATTATTTGCACATAAACAGAATGGAGGTCTGGGAGTGCCAAACTTAAAGAGAAACTCCGACCAAGAATTGAACTTAATCCCAATCAGTAGCTGATGCCCCCTTTTACATGAGAAATCTATTCCTTTTCACAATCAGACCATCAGGGGGCGCTGCATGACTGATATTGTGGTGAAACCCCTCCCACAAGAAACTCTGAGTATCGAGGTACTTCTGGCAGTTTCCTGCCTGTGAACCCTGTTACATTGTGGGAAATAGCGGTTTACAGCTGTTTCCAACTGCCAAAATAGCATACAGCAGCTACATCACTTGCCAGCAGTAAAAATGTCACCATGGGATAAATGTCAGAATATAAATCAGGGATTTAAAAGATTTTACAATGGGCAAACACTGAATAAATCATTTATACATAATTATTGTACAAATTAACCCATTCAGGTTCCGTGGTTTTCACGAGAGAAATGTTCACCTCCCATTCATTAGCCTATAACTTTATCACTACTTATCACAATGAACTGATCTATATCTTGTTTTTTCCGCCACCAATTAGGCTTTCTTTGGGAGGTACATTTTGCTAAGAGCCACTTTACTGCAAATGCATTTTAACAGGAAGAATAAGAAAAAAATGGAAAAATTCATTATTTCTCAGTTTTCAGCCATTATAGTTTTAAAATAATACATGCCTCCATAATTAAAACTCACGTATTGTATATGCCCATATGTCCCGGTTATTACACCGTTAAAATTATGTCCCTATCACAATGTATGGCGACAATATTTTATTTGGAAATAGAGGTGCATTTTTTCCATTTTGCATCCATCACTATTAACAAGTTTAAAATAAAAAAAATATAGAAATATTTCATCTTTACATTGATATTTAAAAAGTTTAGACCCTTAGGTAAATATTTACATGTTTTTTTTTTTTTATTGTAATGGTTTTTTTTATTTATAGTAAACATTTTATTTGGGTAGTTTTGGGAGGGTGGGGGGTAAACAATAGATTTATAATGTAAATGTGTGTTGATTTTAATTAATTTTATTTTCAGGTGTAGTATTACTTTTGGGCCACAAGATGGCGGCCATGAGTTTGTTTACATGACGTCACTCTAAGCGTAACATACGCTTAGAGTGGCGCATCAGGAAGTGAATGGCCAGAAAAGGCGCAGCTTCCGAGAGAAGCTGTTGCTTTTTCAGCGGGGGAGAGGAATCAGTGATCGGACTTCATAGTCCGATACATTGATTCCCTGACTACCGAATCCGCGGGCGGGAGTGCGCGTGCACGCGCGCGATCGGCCGCGGGGGCGCGCGGTAGCGCACATGGTTTCTGGACGTAGTTTCTACGTCCAGAAACCAAAATTGGTTAAGCACTTTTTTATTACATTATTTTCACTGGAGTTCCTCTTTAACACATATATTATCAAGCGGCTCAGCTTTCATATTTTGTTGAGCTTTTCAGGGGAGCCCGTATGCCCACTTGGGTCTTATTCAAAAATCCAGCATCAGCTCCTCAGTCGGTCCAGACTCCACTTTGGTTATCCAACAGACAATGCCCAAAATCCATTGGGGATGGCATTTAAACATTGCCTCAAGGTCTGGGATTCTGTTAGATAATCCAGAATGTTGATGTCCCCAGCTCTACCATTAATGTCAATAATTGCTAATCCCTTATTTCCTCCTGAGGCAGAGGACCCTGTTACCTTCCACTGGTGGAAAGATCATAAACTGGAGCAATTCAGATCTCTATTTAGGGCCTCTGAGGTCCATACTTGGGAACACCTGAAGCGATACTTTTAGATTCCTCATTTTAAGAGGTCTTATTATTTACAGTTACAATATTGGTTGTGATCTTTTTTTACACAATCAAGCTGATTATCCTCTGGAGAGTTGATCTGTGCAGATGACCCTTTTTTAAAGGTCTCATTTCTAAACTCTAAGCAACATGCATTCAAGATTTTAGACTAAAATATTTAGATTACTTCATACGTTATTTCAAAAATCTGTGCCTTGTCATCCAAAATTTGTTCTTTTACATTTTATTAACTGAAAGTCGCAATAAGCATTAGAACATTTTGACAAATGTTATTTTTGTAGCTGCTAAGCAGTGACTGTGAAAGTATAAAGGTCTCAGTTTATATATTTTGATGAAGTCAAAGCCAGAGTCACAACCTTCATGGTACAGGAGAGAATGGGGCAACATAATGATTAGCACTCTTGCCTTGTGGCACTGGTTTGAATCCCAGCCAGGGACCTATCTGCATAGAGGTTGTATGTTCTCCCTGTGTCTCTGTGAACGTTTTCTCTGGGAACTCCAGTTTCCTCTCACATCTCAAAGTTAATTGGCTTCACCCGAAATAGGCCCTAGGCTATGATACATACACTACACAATATATACATAGACATATGACTATGGTAGGGATTAGATTGTGAGTCCCTCTGAGGGACAGTTAGTGACAAGACAATATATACTCTGTACAGCGCTGCGTGTAAAAATGGTGCTATATAAAATACTAAATGACAATAATAGTGAGATTCTTGGAATATGGGATGCATGGAAGCAGTTGATGGGTTAGGAGTGGGGAGGTCAGTTGTAATGGGTCTTAAGCTGGCCACTAACGGTCCAATTTCTAGGGAAAAATCGTTCGAGCGATCAGAAATTCTGATCGGACGAAAAATCGTTCACTACACCATCAACTAACCAATCATTGCTTCCTATCTATCACGACCACCAAGAAAATCCAAATTTTCGTTCATAAAAAATTCATTCGGGCGACATTTTTTTCACTCGTTCATAATCGATTGTGTCCACCAATGGAAATTATTTACAACCAATCCGGTCAGAATTTCTGATCGCTCGAATGATTTTTCGCTAGAAATTGGACCGTTAGTGGCCAGCTTTAGATGAAGGCTTCCTCTTTTTTTTATTTCTCCATTCTTTTGTTATTTTCATGATGATATTAATACAAATATGAAACTCTAGGTATAAATATTGCAGTGGTAGAACGTAATAATGGCGCCTATTAAAAAGAACGCCCCATTCACATCAGTGCAAATCTTTTCTCTGTTGGTGCCAAGCGGATAAAAAAGGCACCGCGTAAATATAAAACAACTATATCACTTGTTATCTTTCATTACCATACCAAATTTCAATAATCCATTATTTAACAAATAATTGTTTCTAAAACTGTTTCTTATGGTTTCTAAGAAAAAAAAGTAACTTTTTGTTCCTCGACGAGCATCTACTGAGATTCTCTTAATGTTACAAATTATCGCTTTTCAACAAGCTTACTTAAAGAGACTCTGTAACAAAATGTTCAGCCTTATTTCTTCTATCCTATAAGTTCCTATACCTGTTCTAATGTGGTCTGGATTACTGCAGCCTTTCCTAGTTGCACAGTGGCTGTATTATATAATCTAATCTAATCTAATCTTCTTTCCTATGAGGGCTTTGTCGGGCTCAGGCACTCAGGCAAAAATGTGCTGCTCTGCTTGTGATAGGATAGAAGCTATACACACCCTCTCCACGCCCCCTGCAGGCTCTGTATGACTCACACACTGAGCTACTCTCAGCCTATCACTTGCTGTGTCTTTTGTTTGTAAACACTGCCTAAAACTGGCAATTACAAGCCAGGACTGCAGCAGGGAGTGGCAGAAACAGCACAGAGGGGCCCAGGAGAACATAATGAATAGAATGGTATGCTTTTTATTGTAAGAATTTTAGCGTACAGATTCTCTTTAACCATTTCAGCCTACGGGTGTTTTTCACCTTATGGACGAGAGGAATTTTCACATTTCAGCGCTCCTCCCTTTCATTCCCCAATAACTCTATCACTACTTCTCACAATGAAATGATTTTGTTTTGTTTTTTGCCAGCAATTAGGTTTTCTTTGGGCGGTACATTATGCTAAGAATTATTTTATTCTAAATGCAATTTTATAGGTATAATAATACAAAAAAATGGAAAAAATTCATTATTTCTCAGTTTTCGGTCATTACAGTTTTAAAATAATACATACTACTGTAATTAAAATCCAAACATTTTATTTGCCCATTTGTCCCGGTTATTGCAATGTTAAAATTACACTTACCTAAAGGATTATTAGGAACACCTGTTCAATTTCTCATTAATGCAGTTATCTAATCAACCAATCACATGGCAGTTGCTTCAATGCATTTAGGGGTGTGGTCCTGGTCAAGACAATCTCCTGAACTCCAAACGAATTGTTAGAATGGGAAAGAAAGGTGATATTTTGAGTGTGGCATGGTTGTTGGTGCCAGACGGGTCGGTCTGAGTATTTCACAATCTGCTCAGTTACTGGTATTTTCACGCACAATCATTTCTAGGGTTTACAAAGAATGGTGTGAAAAGGGAAAAACATCCACTATGCGGCAGTCCTGTGGGTGAAAATGCCTTGTTGATGCTAGAGATCAGAGGAGAATGGGCCGACTGATTCAAGCTGATAGAAGAGCAACGTTGACTGAAATAACCACTCGTTACAACCGAGGTATGCAGCAAAGCATTTGTGAAGCCACAACACACACAGCCTTGAGGCGGATGGGCTACAACAGCAGAAGACCCCACCGGGTACCACTCATCTCCACTACAAATAGGAAAAAGAGGCTATAATTTGCATGAGCTCACTAGAATTGGACAGTTGAAGACTGGAAAAATGTTGCCTGGTCTGATGAGTCTCGATGAATCCATGTTCTCATTCTGTTTATGCCAAATTCTGACTCTATCATGCCTTGTTACCACTGTGTGGGCTGCTGGTGGTGGTGTAATGGTGTGGGGGATGTTTTCTTGGCACACTTTAGGCCCCTTAGTGCCAATTGGGCATCGTTTAAATGCCACAGGCTAGCTGAGCATTGTTTCTGACCATGTCCATCCCTTTATGACCACCACGTACCCATCCTCTGATGGCTTCTTCCAGCAGGATAATGCACTATGTCACAAAGCTTGAATCATTTCAAATTGTTTTCTTGAACATCACAATGAGTTCACTGTACTAAAATGGTCCCCACAGTCACCAGATCTCAACCCAATAGAGCATCTTTGGGATGTGATGGAACGGGAGCTTCGTGCCCTGGATGTGCATCCCACAAATCTCCATCAACTGCAAGATGCTATCCTATCAATGTGGGCCAACATTTCTAAACAATGCTTTCAGCACCTTGTTGAATCAATGCCACATAGAATTAAGGCAGTTCTGAAGGCGAAAGGGGGTTAAACACCATATTAGTATGGTGTTTCTTATAATCCTTTAGGTGAGTGTATATCCCTAGTACAATGTATGGTGACAATATTGTACTTGGAAATAAAGGTGCATTTTTTTCATTTTTACATCCATCACTAATTTCTAGCCAATAATTTAATAACCATATACCCTCTTGACATACATATTAAAAAAAATGTATTCCCTAAAGTCAGTAGGTGTAATTTTACTATTTAGCCACAAGATGTCCTCGTGCATTTACTTCCTATAAGCAAACAATAAGTAGGTTATGGCATCACCAGCGGGGTTAAGGTTAGGCACCACCAGAGGTTAGGCACCAGGGGGTATTAGAGTTAGGCACAATCAGGGGAGGGTTCTGTGTGAGAGTAGGGAGAGGTTACGGAATAGTAAAATATCCGAAAGTGCTAAACATATTTTTTCTATATGAAAGAAGCAGTACAATATCGGTTCCATGCCACTGCGGAAGAGCGATCCCAGCACTGGATTAGCGAGGAGGAGGGGAATGGGGAAAACCTCTGGATTATCCAGGGCCTTCCCTCTACTTAGCTAAGTACCCATTTTGAAGTCATCGGAAATTCAGAAAGATCACAGGAAAATGTGACTTGTGTGAAAAATCACATGCACTTTTAAAGTTAGATACATTTTCATGTAAATAAATGTTCAAAAGCGCAAAGAAAAATTAATTCAGAAAATGCCCGTACAGCCTCTAAAAATAGCAAATGCAGATTCAAGCATGCGAAATTGCATGCGGGAAAACACTAAGACAATGGCCCCATACCGTCATTACAAGTAAACCTAGAAAACGGTGTTAAAGCAGACCTGAACTCTTGCAAAGAAGAGAGGGAAAACACAGAGAAATTCATCCTGTGCGTGTTTATAAATAACAGCCTGTCTAATTCTCCCTTCTCAGCAAGTAACCAGCCAGTGTTATTTGAGCTGTCAGCTGTCTGCCGAGTTGTGAGCTAATATGTAAACACAGGAGTTTAAGGGCCCTTTTCCACCAGCGCGTTTGCGCTGGCTGAATCGCAAAACCGCAAACCGCTAGCGATTTTACAATCGCTACGGTTTGCTTTTTAACATAGGAATCGCGGTAGGTCATTTCCACTACCGCGATTCGCTTTTGTCGGGAACGCGAACGCGCGGCGGAGCGATAATTGCCGCGATTTTGCTATGCAGTGCATAGCATAGCAAAATCGCGGCCGCAAACGTCGGGGGAATCGCCGGTTTTGCGATTCAGCAATCGCTAGCGTTCAGCATGAACGCTAGCGATTGCAGGTGGAAAAGGGCCCTAACCCTTTCTGTGCTCCCAGCAAATAAGGGAGTAACTACACTGCAGCATCTCTGTAAGACCTCCGTTGCTTATCTGTAAGACCTGCTGTTGCTTATCTTTTAGAGCAAAGAGGAAATTCCGAGTTCAGATCTGCTTTAACAGCACAGTTTCCTTTTTAATGCACATTTGCAGGTTATGTTCTGTTTGGTGTCTTCGCTCGGGGTGGATAAAAGCAGAGTTCTGATCTGAACCAGGGAACGCAGAGTTTTCAGCGCAATTATAATTTGACGTCCTCTGACACTTCCTTTCTTCCCCTTGTTCGCCATTATCGTTCCCCCTCCTCTGAAATGTTTTCCCTTTTTACCCGTGTGTACTCGCAGTAACATAATGAGACAGAAGCAGCGGCTGCCATGGAAACGCTCTGATAGAACAAAACTGCGCCGATGTGGCGGGGAGCGGTTTCCAGCGTGACGGGGAGGAATTTGAGTCCCGTCATTACCCCGCTTACTACATTAGAGAAGGTGACACCAATTAAATCCGCTCCTTGCTTCTCGTCTGATTTTAGGCTCTTTGTTGGGCAAGGCGAAAAAAACCCACAAAAAAACGGCAAAACTGAAACAAAAGTGTCACCTGTGTAGCGAGGCTCTTCCTCCGCTGCCGACGGGAGACATAAACATTCCTCTGTGTTTGCAAAACTGAATGTGAAATGTATCTCTGCACCTCTCTCTATTTTATAAAGTGTAAAACCAAGAGCGAGAATATGAAGATGAATTTTATTCTAAAGTGTGAAACATGATTTTTTTTTTTTTTTTGCCCAGCAAGACATCATGTGCAGCGGTGAGACAGAGACCTCAGGGAAACAGCAGCAGCCTGTGCCCACCAACAATACTCAGATTTTTCTGCCCCTAGGCTAGTTTTTCTGTGGCTCCCCTTCCATGTGCAGCAACTCCCTCCCATTCCATGTGCAGCCCCCTCTTCCATGTGTATCATCCATGTACAGCAGCCCCTCCCATTCCATGTGCAGCCCTCTCTTCCATGTGTACCATCCATATACAGCAGCCCCTCCATTCCATGTGCAGCCCCCTCTTCCATGTGTATCATCCATGTACAGCAGCCCCTCCCATTCCATGTGCAGCCCTCTCTTCCATGTGTATCATCCATGCACAGCATCCTCCTCCCATTCCATGTGCAGCCCCCTCTTCCATGTGTATCATCCATGTACAGTAGCCCCTCCCATTCCATGTGCAGCCCCCTCTTCCATGTGTACCATCCATATACAGCAGCCCCTCCATTCCATGTGCAGCCCCCTCTTCCATGTGTAACATCCATGTACAGCAGTCCTCTCCCATTCCATGTGCAGCCCTCTCTTCCATGTGTATCATCCATGTACAGCAACCTCCTCCCATTCCATGTGCAACCCCCTCTTCCATGTGTATCATCCATGTACAGCAGCCCCTCCCATTCCATGTGCAGCCCCCTCTTCCATATGTATCATCCATGTACAGCAACCTCCTCCAATTTCATGTGCAGCCCTCTCTTCCATGTGTATCATCCATGTACAGCAACCTCCTCCCATTCCATGTGCAGCCCCCTCTTCCATGTGTACCATCCATATACAGCAGCCCCTCCATTCCATGTGCAGCCTCCTCTTCCATGTGTATCATCCATGTACAGCAGCCCCTCCCATTCCATGTGCAGCCCCCTCTTCCATGTGTAATATTCATGTATAGCAGGCCCTCCCATTCCATGTGCAGCCACCACTTCCATGTGTATCATCCATGTACAGCAGCCCCCTCCCATTCCATGTGCAGCCACCACTTCCATGTTTATCATCCATGTACAGCAGTGCCCCTTTCATGTGTAACATCCATGTACAGCAGCCCCCTCCCATTCCATGTGCAGCCCCCTCTTCCATGTGTAACTCCCATGTGCAGCAGCCCCTCCCATTCCATACACAGCCCCCTCTTCCATGTGTAACACCCATGTACAGCAGCCCCCTCCCATTCCATGTGCAGCCCCCTCTTCCATGTGTAACATCCATGTATTATAGCATCCACTTTCGCTCCCTCCTCCCCCATGCAGAGCAGCACAGTGGAGGAGTGGGCTACCATCTTATTTCCTCCAGTGCTGGGTCGGATCCGCCTTCCTCTGCTGCAGCCACGTCCATTCTCACTCTGCGGCCTGACTATGATGTAATCCTAGGGGAGGGGCCTCCATGATTGACGGTGCCTACGTTCCTGATGGCTATGCTGTTGTCTGGCCATAGAGCTTTACTGAACACGGCATTGGCAGTTTAGCTTACTTAGAAATTTTCCCTTATTGGTCAATAGGGATGGTCAATGAGATGCTAATAATAATGTATGTAAGTTTTTTTTCTTAATTTGCATAACATTTGCATGCACTCAAATTTATTAGCATCTCCCTGACATTAGCTACTGATCATCCTTCAATCAAATAATCTAAGACAACACATTATAAATGTTACAGTATTGACTTAATAGAGCTCCCCTCAGCTCGTCTCCCATGTGAGATCAGGCTTACACTTACATTTACATGTTTAATTAATATCCACTTCAGCGACCCAGCAGAATCCCCAGAAGAGATCAGACACAACAAGTGACTTCAGCAGCCAGTCACGGCTCAGCATGGCTACGGCTGTAGCAGGCAATGTCGCTGGCAAAGCCCTGGGCAACTATTTGCATTGTATGTGATAGCTGGTAAATCTAGAACAGGGCAGTTTCAGTTATTGGTGCTTTGTGCGATTGCACAGCTTGCTTATATTAAAGGCTGGCCCCATCTGTTTAACTATAGCTTTCCTCTTCTTCTATGCTTAATCCTAACCTCTCCCTGTCCTGTGCCTAACCCTAACCTCTCCATGTCCTGTGCCTAACCCTAACCTCTCCCTGTACTGTGCCTAACCCTAACCTCTCCCTATCCTGTGCCTAACCCTAACATCTCTCTGTCCTGTGCCTAACCTCTCCCTGTCCTGTGCCTAACCCTAACCACTCCCTGTACTGTGCCTAACCCTAACCTCTCCCTATCCTGTGCCTAACCCTAACATCTCTCTGTCCTGTGCCTAACCCTAACCTCTCCCTGTACTGTGCCTAACCCTAACCTCTCCCTGTACTGTGCCTAACCCTAACCTCTCCCTGTCCTGTGCATAACCCTAACCTCTCCTGTGCCTAATCCTACCTCTCCCTGTCCTGTGCCTAACCCTACCTCTCCCTGTCCTGTGCCTAACCCTACCTCTCCCTGTCCTGTGCCTAACCCTAACCTCTCCCTGTCCTGTGCTTCACCCTACCTCTCCCTGTCCTGTGCCTAACTCTAACCTCTCCCTGTCCTGTGCCTAACCCTACCTCTCCCTGTCCTGTGCCTAACCCTAACCTCTCCCTGTCCTGTGCCTAACCCTACCTCTCCCTGTCCTGTGCCTAACCCTAACCTCTCTGTGTCCTGTGCCTAACCCTAACCTCTCTCTGTCCTGTGCCTAACTCTAACCTCTCCCTGCACTGTGCCTAATCCTAACCTCTCCCTGTCCTATGTCTAACCCTAGCCTCTCCCTGTCCTGTGCCTAACCCTAACCTCTCCCTATCCTGTGCCTAACCCTAACATCTCTCTGTCCTGTGCCTAACCCTAACCTGTCCCTGTACTGTGCCTAACCCTAACCTCTCCCTGTACTGTGCCTAACCCTAACCTCTCCCTGTCCTGTGCCTAACCCTAACCTCTCCCTCTCCTGTGCCTAATCCTACCTCTCCCTGTCCTGTGCCTAACCGTACCTCTCCCTGTCCTGTGCCTAACCCTACCTCTCCCTGTCCTGTGCCTAACCCTAACCTCTCCCTGTCCTGTGCTTAACCCTACCTCTCCCTGTCCTGTGCCTAACTCTAACCTCTCCCTGTCATGTGCCTAACCCTACCTCTCCCTGTCCTGTGCCTAACCCTAACCTCTCCATGTCCTGTGCCTAACCCTACCTCTCCCTGTCCTGTGCCTAACCCTAACCTCTCCCTGTCCTGTGCTTAACCCTACCTCTCCCTGTCCTGTGCCTAACTCTAACCTCTCCCTGTCCTGTGCCTAACCCTACCTCTCCCTGTCCTGTGCCTAACCCTAACCTCTCCATGTCCTGTGCCTAACCCTACCTCTCCCTGTCCTTTGCCTAACCCTAACCTCTCTGTGTCCTGTGCCTAACCCTAACCTCTCTCTGTCCTGTGCCTAACTCTAACCTCTCCCTGCACTGTGCCTAATCCTAACCTCTCCCTGTCCTATGTCTAACCCTAGCCTCTCCCTGTACTGTGCCTAACCCTAACCTCTCCCTGTACTGTGCCTAGTCCCGACTCCTAACCTCTCCCTTTACTGTGCCTAACACTAACCTCTCCCTGTACTGTGCCTAACTCTAACCTCTCCCTGTATTGTGCCTAACCCTAACCTCTCCCTGTACTGTGCCTAGTCCTAACCTCTCCCTGTCCTATGTCTAACCCTAGACCCTACCTCTACTCTTCCTAAACGTAACCTCTCCATGTACTGTGCCTAACATTTGCCCCTCCCTCTCCTGTGCCTAACTCTAATATCTCCCTTTCCTGTGCCTAACCCTACCTCTCCCTGTCCTGTGCCTAACCCTAACCTCTCCCTGTCCTGTGCCTAACTCTAACCTCTCCCTGTCCTGTGCATAACTCTAACCTCTCCCTGTACTGTGCCTAACCCTAACCTCTCCCTGTCCTGTGCCTAGCCCTAACCTCTCCCTGTCCTGTGCCTAACCCTAACCTCTCTGTGTCCTGTGCCTAACCCTAACCTCTCTCTGTCCTGTGCCTAACCCTAACCTCTCCTTGTCCTGTGCCTAACTCTAACCTCTCCCTGTACTGTGCCTAACCCTAACCTCTCCCTGGCCGGTGCCTAACCTTAACCTCTCCCTGTACTGTGCCTAATCCTAACCTCTCCCTGTCCTATGTCTAACCCTAGCCTCTCCCTGTCCTGTGCCTAACTCTAACCTCCTCTCCCTGTACTGTGCCTAACCCTAACCTCTCCCTGTACTGTGCCTAACCCTAACTTCTCCCTGTACTGTGCCTAACCCTAACCTCTCCCTGCCTGTACTGTGCCTAGTCCTAACCTCTCCCTGTCCTATGTCTAACCCTAGACATAGGACAGGGAGAGGTTAGGACTAACCTCTCCCTGTCCTGTTCCTAACCCAACCCCCTCCCTCTACTCTTCCTAAACTTAACCTCTCCATGTATTGTGACAAACTTTTGCCCCTCCCTTTCCTGTGCCTAACTCTAACCTCCCCCTGTCATGTGCCCTACCCTAACCTCTCCCTCTACTGTGCTAAACACTAGCCCATCTTTCTCTTGTGCCTAAACCTAACCTCTCCCTGTCCTGTGCCTAACCCTAATCCCTCTCTTTCTCCTGTGCCAAACACTAGCCATTTTTTTCCTGTACCTAAATCTAACATCTCCTTCTCCTGTGTCTAACCCTAACCTCTCCCTATCACGTGCCTAGCTTAACCCCAACCTGTCCTGTACCTAACCCCAACCTCTCCCTCTCCTGTGCCTAACACTTACCTGTCCCACTTCTGTGCCTAACCCTGGTCCCTATGTTTCCTGTGCCTAACCCTAACCTGTCCCTCTCCTGTGCCTTAACCATTAACCCCTCTCTGCATCTAAAACTTATTAGAATCACATTGATTATCCCTAGATAGCTATTATTTGGTATTCAGAACAAGCTCCGTGGAAATCATCGCAACATGGTTAGCTACTTTACCAGAAATAAACACCCAACATGCAGCAGTTTAATATCACGGAGAAAGGCGCCGGTCACGTGACCGTACACTAACAGGAAGCGTTCCCGCGGTGCTTTACAACCAGCCTCTACGGATACAATCACATAAAAAGATCGTTACATTAAACTAGGTCAGGCTGGTGGAGGATTTTTCTTTAATGTCATCTTATTTCCAAGCAACCAGCATTAAAAATCTCTTTGGCTTTCAAGCCTCGCTGCTGGAGATCACTTGTGGATGTTGCATCAATTACGGCTGGAAGAAGAGTCCGCAGCAGCGTATCCGGGGAATCTGGCCTGTTCTCTTCCCCCGATCTAATTTGCTGTATCTGCGAGGCCCCGAGCCATATGTGATGATGTGGAGACTGTTTGCTGTGCCTCATGCTATTTATGTTATGTGCTGATAAGCAGAACAAACACTATAGCCAAGAAACAATAACACGCAGGTCCATTTATAAACAGAGAACGCTGAATGTTGCACATACTGAGCAGAGCGTAGATAGAGTTTTCAGCGCCCAGTTCCCCCCCCCTCTGGACAAAATGGGCGTGGCCACTAGTGATGGACGAAAAGTGTTAGCCACTGTTCGGGTTCGCCCGGATTTTGGCCTGTTCAGGTTCGGTTCGGCACCTCATGGTGTTCGGGAGGGTGCTCGGCCACGCTGCCCGAACCCGAACGTGCCTTCTTTGTTCGGCCGAACACAGCCGTGTCCGGCCGAACATAGCCCCCTATAGGGTCCCAGCATAAAGGGAGAGCATGCCCCGAGCGCGGGGGGGGGTCGGAAATGCCCCCCACCCCTGTCCGCTAAGCTCTCCCTTTTGCCGGTTCCCTATAATGTTAAATTTAAGCCCCCCAAAAGTACCTGAGGAGGAGGAGGGCAGGAAGCGGGCAGCCGGAGATGCTAGGCGCTAGTACCATCTGGTACTTCCGCCCTCTCTTGACGCACTTTCTGTTTACATTTGAAGTCGCGTCAAGAGAGCGCAGAAGTACCGCGATGACGCGTACCCTCGTTCGCGTCATCGCGGTACTTCTGCGCTCTCTTGATGCGACTTCAAATGTAAACAGGAAGTGCATCAAGAGAGGGCGGAAGTACCAGATGGTACTAGCGCCTAGCATCTCCGGCTGCCCGCTTTCTGCCCTTCTCCTCAGGTACTTTTGGGGGGCTTAAATTTAACATTATAGGGAACCAGCAAAAGGGAGAGCTTAGCGGGGAGGGGTGGGGGGCATTTCCGACACCCCCCCCCCCGTGCTCGGGGCATGCTCTCCCTTTATGCTGGGACCCTATAGGGGCCCCAAAGGGACATGTTCGGGTTGCGTTCGGGGTTCGGCTCGAACATGCCGAACATCAGGGGCATGTTCGGCCGAACCACACGAACCCGAACATCCAGATGTTCGCCCAACACTAGTGGCCACACATCAGAATGTGGTCATGGTCATTTAGATAGCTATATGTGCCCCCTTACCCCATTCAGATAGCCAGATGTGCCCCCCTTTAAATAGCTAAATGTATGCCCCTTTAGTTAGCCAGATGTGCCCCCCTTCACCCCGTTTAGATAGCCAGATGTGCCCCTTTAATTATCCAGATGTGATTTCATGTGTTACTCCCCATTTTCACACTCCTCTTACATATGTAGCAACCCCTCTTTCATGTTCAGGTGACCCCTGGGCTCAGGGCCGGTTTTAGTAACAATGGGGCCCCTGGGCAAAATTAACCCCCCAATAAACACCCCCCAATACAAAAATCGGCAGTAGGGACCCTTTATTGCAGCCAAATTTCCACCCAAGGATCCTGAGGCAGGGGCTGACACTACATGGCTCACCTGAAAACTCGGTAGGGGCATTGGGGAACAACAGTTAAGTTGGGGGGAGACACCTTGAGGGCCCCTACAGGTTCTGGGACCCTAGGGCAATTTCCCCCTTTGCCTCTATGGTAGCGCCGGACCTGCCTGGGCTGCAGCTGCCCAAGGCGTGGGCCTTTGGGGCCTTTCCAGAAATTCTGCCCTGGAACCAACACACATCAGTATTTTCACTCTACATCGCCAGATTATATGGCCATACAATGTACTGTCTGCTATTATGAAGGGGTTAAACTAATGAAGGTGTCCTAATTGAGAAGCGGTGATGGAATTGCATGGAGATCTCAATATCTGTGTGCGCACAAGCAGAAAATCAAGGCCGTCTCACTTCTGATTTTGCGCTCATCTGCCTTCCGCTTTGCAATCTACCCTCATCCGAGATACACATATATACAGTATAGGCCATTCTATCAGCGTTGTTCAATTGCAACTCTAATAACATGTGAAGCAATGCAAAGCATTAGAATAACATTACAATTGTATCGCCCCAGCGATTGTACTAATGCCGTAGATGACTTTCCATGCGTGTATGTACCAGATCTTCACGACACTTCAATTAGCTGCAGTCATGTTCTAGTGTCTATTTGAATTTTTTTTTTCATATTATAACATATGTACACTCGCTGAACACTTCAACTGATTCAATATTGGTTCAACTGAACACTTCGATGAACCAGTATTCTTATTCTAATTTCTGGGTAAGACCTTTTAAAGTAAAATTGATATTGTTATAACACTAATGGCCTGTAAGCAATTTTCCACACTTTCTTTTGTATTACACATTGAATTTTATTCTCAGTAATAACAGGTTCTCTTTATATATTTATTTTCTCACAGACTTCATGGGGTTGGAATGTTCCAGTGGAGATTGTTTTTACTGTCGTGCAGAAAAAAGACAACGCAGTGTATCTAACCAACTATCTAACCTTGAATTACAATGGACTATTGTCCGTACAAATATCTTTTACAATTCTACAATTCTACAATTATAGGACCACCCCAGCAAAAAGAGTAAGTAGTTAAAATCTGACAGAACCAACAGGTTTTGGACTAGTTTGTCTTCTTATGGGGGATTCTCAGGATTTTCTTTGTTTAAAAAAACATTTCCTGAATGATAATTGCTACTGTAAGTCTAACGGCCAAAATAGTAAGATACCGCCAGCCTCCCTACTCACTACTTTGAGAGTTAAGAGTGTTCGATTTTTTTTTTTATTTTTACAAATTCTTTTTACTTTCATTATTATGAATGAACATGGCCCCTGAATGGGGTCACGTCCATTCAGTGCACTTCAATTGGCTCAGGGAACACTTGCTCCCCTTCACCAATTGCTGACGGGGTCACGTCCATTCAGTGCACTTCAATTGGGCCAGGGAACACTTGCTCCCCTCCACCAATTGCTGCCATTTAAATCCCTTGGAGGGGAAAGGGTTTTGCAGGGAGATAAGGCTAGCCAAGCTTTGTACTGTGATCTAGGGGTAGGGTAGGCATGGGGGTTTTGCAGGAGGGTGGGGGGGCTTTTGAGGAAGGGGGGGGGGGTTGTCGACCATTACAGTTTTGAGCTGCGATCTTGGGGGACCCTACCACCTCTATTGTATGTGTGCTTCAGAGCCATTTCTGGCCATTTTGGTGTCCCAGTCAAAAAATCTTTTGCTTCCCATATTGTGTGCCGTTTATTTATAAATAATGCAGAATTTTGCTGGCGCCCAACATATTACAGTTACACCCCTGTGGGATAACTATTCTTTTATGCTGCACCTTGGCTAAGATTTTTGTAAATCTTTAAACTAGGGATGCTTTAGTTCTTTCAAAAAGGAAAAAAATGCAGAGATTGTTAGGTTTAAAAACATTATAAACTGCAGCATAGTAAAACAACCACAAGATGTCACTGTGTGTTTCAAGTGAGATGATGATCTCTATGGCATTGTTATTTCCTGTATTCATTCTATGGTCCTCTCTGTTCTAAGTAAGATGGTGGTGTAAGATTATCTTTATCTCTGCACGTTTATCTGCAGTAAAGTATTCTAACTTGTTATACTGGGTGCCTATCTGCGTGTACTGAACACTCTGCTCCATTAGAGATGTCAGGAAAGGGATAAATATTTTGCTCAAGTGGTTCCAGCGCTACACTCTCCAATCTGCTACACGAAGTGCAAATCTCACCTGACCGTCACATCTGGAGGGAGGAAATATTTCACCCGGGGCTCAGCTTTACATGACGTGACTTTCATTTGTCAAATTCATATTAATGAATGCGCTTGGAAGAGAATCTCTGATCTCAGGTGTCTCTGCCAGACTTTCAAATGAAGCATCTATTTAGAGGTACATCTGGGCCGAACCTCCAGAAAAAAATTCTTCCCAGACAATGAGTCCCTGATTCAGGCACTACCCCATCCTCTACAGGTCCCCGTGTGCAGCCTCCCCCTGATCCAGACACCGCCCCATCCTCTACTAGTCCCCGCGTGTAGCCCCCCCCCCTGATCCAGGCACCACCCCATCCTCTACAGGTCCCTCCGTGCAGCCTCCCTCTGATCCAAGCATCGCCCCATCCTCTATGGGTCCCCACGTGCAGCCTCCCCCTGATCCAGGCACCACCCCCATCCTCTACAGGTCCCCGCGTGCAGCCTCCCTCTGATCCAGGCATCACCCCATCCTCTACAGGTCTCCGCGTGCAGCCTCCCCCTGACCTAAGCATCACCCCATCCTCTATGGATCCCCACGTGCAGCCTCCCCCTGATCCAGGCATTGCCCCATCCTCTACAGGTCCCCGCGTGCAGCCTCCCCCTGATCCAAGCCCCGCCCCATCCTCTACTGGTTCCCGCATGCAGCCTCCCCCTGATCCAAGCATCACACCATCCTCTATGGATCCAGGCGTGCAGCCTCCCCCTGATCCAGGCACCACCCCCATCCTCTACAGGTCCCCGCGTGCAGTCTCCCCCTGATCCAGGCACCACCCCCATCCTCTACAGGTCCCCGCATGCAGCCTCCCCTTGATCTAGGCATCTCCCCATCCTCTACAGGTCCCCGTGTGCTGCCTGACTATTTTCCATCAATTAGCTGCAAAAGCCCCGTTTAATTAGTCTTCCTCTTGTACATATTGCTCTGGTAATTTATGTCTTGCGCTCGCTGTGACAGAGGAAGAGGAGCTCTGTCACCGTGGCGAGTCGCCAGGCACACATCTCAGCGGCTGTCCGCGGATTCTCAGCGCATGCATAAATCTGCTGTTATGATTCCCTGCCAGCTGGAAGGAGCGGAAGCATCCCAATAGCTGCCAAACGCAGTGTTCCTCTGATGCTCTGCCCCCCCATGTTCTTCTGATGCGCTGGACCCCCCCCCCCATGTTCTTCTGATGCTCTGGACCTCCCCCCCTTTGGATACCAGCAAGGGGCACAATGCATAGAACTGAGATTCAGCTTAACTGTGGCTGGTAATTTATCAAGCTAAGAGATTGCGGAGGACGATCCCTTGACTTTTTGCGGCTGCAGTTGCCAGAGCAGCGAAATGAACGCTAGTAACGTACATTAAATGAAATATGGGGGCGTTTATGCGCTACGAATGAAGACAATTTTTAACTGTAATGTGCACACTAGCATCACAGTGCATCGAAAGGGGGCTAGAAGAAGCCCTCAGTAAGTTACAGTAAACTGGTGATATCTTTTCATTTAAAGGGCTATTTAAAGGACACACGAAGCGAAAATAAACTAATGAAACAAACGGTTGTATCTATCTTCCTTCTCCTAAAAATGACTTTTTAAGATATTCCACAGTTTTATTTTTGTTTAAATCTACTTTTTAAGTTCTAACTTGTTTTATTGTTTTTGCTCAATGACACATTCAGTCAAGTATGCCAGAGCTAAAATATATTGAATATTTTCCCTTTTTATCTCTTTCCTTCTCTCAAAAGCCATTTTCTGCTAGGAAAGTGTTTTATAGTTGGAATTTCTTATCAGTCAGGGTCACACTGTAGTCACTTCCTGTCTGAGTCAGGACTGAGTCAGCCACTTACATACCTGATATTTAACTCTTTCAGGCAGAGAAAGAAAAAAAAGGAACACAGCATAGTTAGTAGTGTGTGTGGCACTGTACATACCCATGTCTATCTCATCATGTCACATGTCACCTCGGGTATCCTTTAAGTGAAAAATAAGCACTTTTAACTTACCTGGGGCTTCTTGCAGCCCCCTGCAGTCATCCTGTGCCCGGGCCGTCCTTCCCAGACCTTCCAGCGAGCGGTGACGACCCCCTCAAAGCTCGCCATTGGTTTCCAGCCGGAGGCTATTGCGCATGGGCGGCTGTACACACCCTGATTGGGCTACTGTTCCCGGGGGCGTTCTGCGCATGTGCCGTACCAAATTTTCCCGTACTTCGCATGTACAGAACGCTGCTGCGCACCGGGACATGATGAGGAGCGCGTACCCAGCTGGTCACCGCTGCTGGCTGGAGGGTCTCGGAAGGACGTTGTGGGCACAGGATGACTGAGGGGGCTGCAAGAATCCCCAGATAAGTTAAACTGTTTTTTTTTAACTTAAGAGGGAGAGCACTGGGAAAAAAAAACAAAATTTGGACCTACCTGGGGCTTCCTACAGCTTCCCATAGACCGCGAGGTCCTCCGGCATCCTCTTCTCCCCTCACCTGGACCCGCTGGCGGCTCCAGTAAATGACGACTCTCTGGTGAAGTTGTGCATGTGTGCCCCTGCTGGGCACCCATTGCGTCATCATGCCAGTCCCCGTAAGCCTCCTGCACATGGGCACAGTCTTTAGAGAACCGCACATGCGCAGGAAGCTTATGGGGACCAGCATGAGGACACAATGGGCGTATGGTGCGGGCGCGCACCCGTGAATGCGCCACTTACCGGAGCTGCCAACGGGACCAGGAGAGGGGAAAAGAGGATGCCAGAGGACCTCGCAGGCTACGGGGGGCTGGAGGAAGCCCAAGGTAAGTCCAAATTTTGTTTTTATGCAACGCTCAGGGTCCCTTTATTAAAGAGAAACTCCAACCAAGAATTTAACTTTATCCCAATCAGTAGCTGATACCCCCTTTTACATGAGAAATCTATTCCTTTTCACAAACAGACCATCAGGGGGTGCTGTATGACTGATATTGTGATGAAACCTCTCCCACGGTGTGATGTCAGGACCACGGTTCTAACAGTTTCCTGTCTGTGAACCTCATTGCATTGTGTGAAATAGCTGTTTATAGCTGCGTCCAACTGCCACAAAAGCAAGCAGCAGGTAGTTTCAGCGACATCACCTGCCAGCAGTAAAAATGCCACCATGTGATAAATGTCAGAATGTAAATCAAGGAGAGGAAAGCTTTTACAACGGGCAAACACTGACTAAATCATTTATACATAATTATTGTAAAAATGAAGCCATTTTTAATAGATAATTTTCACTGGAGTTCCTCTTTAAGACTTCTAAGCTTAACAGTAATGAAGTGGCAAAGTGGTATTTTCCACTGATAAAGATGTGAAAACTTGTAGGCTATGAAAGGCCGATGGAGCGTCCTTCCTCCCCACCCCCAGGACATCCTGCTGCTCCCAGCACCAAACATTAATCTCTTTCCACGAAACTGCGTTTTGCCAAAAGGTGTAATAATGCATCCCTGGACCGCGGGAACATCCGCTTCACGCGGGAAAGATAATAATCTGCGCCCATAAAATACTCTTATGCTCGGAAAAAAAAGATCAGGGAGAAAAATAAACTAAAAGATACATATCTATATTTTTTTATATGTTTGTGGATTGATACGGAACATCTCGCGAATGGCTGTTTCAATGACAGCGTGTTGGCGCACCAAGCGCTCCTCCAGGACACTTACGCGTTCTGCTGCCTGGAAAATAGCATTTTAAGAGAAATAATGTTCTGTTTAGTCCATTCATTTTAGAGACAACTGTGAAATTAAAATTTTAGAGATAGCCAATGCTCATCAGCTCCGATATCTAGGATTTAAAGGAATCTATATATTTTTTAAATCATATTTATTTTATTTATTGTGTCTGGCACAGAAATAAATGTTTATTGTTTTTTATAAAGAAGATATAAAATATTATAAATAAATACTTTTTTTTTAACAGATTAAAACAGGCAGGTTTGACTGATCATGTTTTGTGAGCAAAAAAAAGACTCACATTATTGCATCAGTAAACAAGCCTGTAACATTATAAAATATGGGTCTTTTGACTCTGCCTACAAAAAGTTTTCAATCCCTTCAAAGTTTTCATATTCTCAGGGCTGGTTCTTGACTTTCTTCTTCCACTAATCGTGCTCAAGTGCACTGATTGGCCCATTAGTGGGCCAGCTTGTGAGACCATCGGCACCAGTTGAAAAAAATGAGCAGCGGGCTGCTTTCATTGTCCGGTCTGGTGCCCGCACCCCTGCCTGATTGGTTGCGTGCCAAAGTTTCTCCTTTGACTGGCCATGCTGATCTCTTACTGAGGATGGGGTTTTACCATAGCATGCCTCGATAAGAGGCGTATATCAACACCTCACCTGCTTATAATGTCATAGGGAAGGGCAGCAGGTGCCACCAGTCCACTTTTTGAGATAAGTATGACCTGTGTATGTTTAGTTTTACTTTTATTTTTCAGTTCAGGTTTGCTTTAGGGGACCCAAAGGCATTCAGCTTAACCTCCATGGCAGTAATCCGGAGCTAAGCTCAATGCAATGCAGAATATAGCGCGCAACAGGCGTTTTTACTCACCTCCCGGGGGATCCAGACATTGGTAGCCATTCTCCTTCCTGTCCTCCGAGTCTCTAAATCACTCTGGTGAGATTGCCGTCAGTGATCTCACTAAAGGTTTACAGCGCCACCCGGAGGACAGAGGGAAAATTACAGGGCTGGAGCCCAGGGAGGTGAGTGAGTGCTGGGGCTGCTGCAGCTAGGGATGCTCTCACGAGTAAATTCGAGTGCCTAAGCACTCAAATTCGTGATTTAAATGAGCATTCATTACTGCCGGCGTGCAGCATGGACATAAGGGGTTATTTGCCCATAAATCCGCGTCCTCCCTGCTCTCCAAATAGCTTGCACGTGTACTATTAGACGTGTTTCAAGCCTCACCAACCTGCACTTCCTCCTTCCGGCTTGAAGGAGGAAGTGCAGGTTGGCGAGGCTTGCCATGTGTCCAATAGGATGCGTGCAAGCTGTTTGGAGCGCAGGGAGGACACGGATTTATGGGTAAATAACCCCTTATGTCCCTGCCTCATGCCTGCAGTAATTAGTGCTCATTTAAATCACAAATTCAAGTGCTTAGGTACTCAAATGTATTCATGAGAGCATCCCTAGCGCCAGAGACTCTGGCAGCATGATTTTTTCTTCATTTTAGGGTCTGAAACGTGCTGAAAAGACCCTAAAATCTGGAAATAATCATACCACCAGGGAGATTAACTTACCTGGGCCTTCTTTCAGCCCCATGTAGTACTTCAGGTAATTAATAGTGCATATTGTTCTGGGCAAATGTACATTTTATATGCATGCATACAACATATACTTTAAATGTTACAATTTTTGAAGCTAGTGGTCTTAAAGAGAATCTGTATTGTTAAAATCGCTCAAAAGTAAACATACCAGTGCGTTAGGGGACATCTCCTATTACCCTCTGTCACAATTTCGCAGCTCCTCGACGCATTCAAAGTGGTTAAAAACTGTTTTTAAAAGTTTGTTTGTAAACAAACAAAATGGCCACCAAAACAGGAAGTAGGTTGATGTACAGTATGTCCACACATAGAAAATACATCCATACACAAGCAGGCTGTATACAGCATTCCTTTTCAATCACAAGAGATCATTTGTGTGTTTCTTTCCCCCATGCACTGAAGTTTCAGGCTGCTCTTTTTTTCCTGCAATCAGCTTTGACCTTGTTTGTAATTCCTCAGTATGTGAAAGCCCAGCCAGCTCAGAGGATGATTTATCCAGCTTGTAAAAGATAAGAAAGAGAAGAGAGAAGCTGCTCTAATCCTAAATAACACACAGGCAGTCTGCATAAAAGGGAGTTCATAGCAGAACCACAACACTGAAGAACTTGGCAGCCTTCCAGACACAGGCCGACAAGTCTGACAGGGGAAAGATACATTGATTTATTACAGAGACTGTGTTGGTAGAAAGTGCTGCAGTTAGCCAGAACACATTAGAATAGCTTTTGGAACTTGTAGGATGATAAAAAACAGGATGCAATTTTTGTTACGGAGTCTCTTTAAAGAGAAACTCCGACCAAGAATTGAACTTTATCCCAATCAGTAGCTGATACCCCCTTTTACATGAGAAATCTATTCCTTTTCACAAACAGACCATCAGGGGGCTCTGTATGGCTGATATTGTGGTGAAACCCCTCCCACAAAGAAATTCTGAGTACGTACTCTTGGCAGTTTTACTGTCTGTGAACCTTGCTGCATTGTGGGAAATAGCTGTTTACAGCTGTTTCCAACTGCCAAAAAACATGCAGCAGCTACATCACCTGCCAACAGTAAAAATGTCACCATGTGATAAATGTCAGAATGTAAATTAGGGATTTAAAAGATTTTACAATGGGCAACCACTGACTAAATCATTTATACATAATCATTGTAAAAATGAAGCACTTTTTTTTATTACATTATTTTCACTGGAGTTCCTCTTTAAGTGTTTGAGGTGTCTGTGAACTGAGCACAGCTTGTGTGAGATCAGCAGGAAAGGACTCTTTAATGTCAAAAGTGAAAACAGATCGTTACAAATTGATTTCATTTAGTTACAAAGAAGAAACACAAAATGCCTGATTGCAGTTACAGCGTTCATGGTGATTCCAAACAAACGGAAAAGGATGAGAATCTGCGCGACGCAATCCTCTTTTGCTGTAAAACAGGTTATCAATACAGTATTATTAGTGATGATGAGTTTGAATTTCGCATAGAAGTCATGCGAAATTTCAAATTACTACAAAATTAATTTCACACGTAATTGTGCATAATTTCACAAAATATTCATCTACGTATAAAAGCCCATAGACTTCAATGCATTTGGTAAAAATGAATTTTTCGCATCTAGGCCCATCAATTTTCATACATACTGTATATACTCGAGTATAAGTCTAGAAATTTAGGTCTGATTTACTTCATAAAAGTATAGGGGGCGTCTTATACACGAGTCACCAGCAACACTGAGCACACTGAGTAATGTGTGTACTAATAGTGACATTCCAATTTGTAGCAATTTACCCTGTAGTAAGCGATACTTTGAGGAAAGGAAATGCCCAGAAAACACAGGTCTGAAAGTCCTGCCCACACCAATTAACAAGGAAAGGGGTAGGGGTGAAATACTGGGCTGCAGGAAGGGGAGTGAACAATTGCAGCACTTTGGGGCCTGGAGGAGGTAATGGCTGCACTTAGGGGACAGGAGGGGTTAATAGCTGCAATACTGTATGCAGTGCAGTCATTAACCCCTCTTGAGCCCCAAGTGCAGCCATTAACTTTTCTGGGTAGACTTATACTTGAGTCAATCAAAAATTCCAGCTTAAGAGGGTTGAATATTGGAGTTGACTTATACATGAGGTCGGCTTGTTTTCGTATATTAACGAGTTATCTAGTTTTGAGATAAGTGCACTGCTTATGACCCTAGTTGGAGGAACGTCTTGTGCTGTCAATTCTTGGAATGCTTTGATTTCTCTCTGCTAGCAGAAAATATAGAAAATGAAAGCAGAAGTTATTGTCTCACACTGCCCCCTAGTGACAAGTGGCCATAAATACACATTACAGCAGTACTAATTAGAAGCAGGGAAATGTAAAAAATAAGAAATAAAAAAAATGTGCTAAGATAAATTGGCTTGGAGTACTTGCAAACCTCTAAATAAATTGGCTACTAAAGGGTTAATTCATGCTAAAAAATATATTCACAACATTTCATTAAATTCCGTGAACTTAATTTCATGTAAATTGCGAAAATTACACGAAATCAAAATGACATGAGAAATAGTAATTACAATTAAAAATGTTATTTTATGCAAATTAGCCCAATCAAGAACAATCAGTTACTCTCTAGGTTTTTATTTTTCAATTTTAAATTGTACACGTTTCCATAAAATGTTCATATAAATAGCCTCAACTCCAAATGATCAGCATCTCATGTTATTAAGACAAACAAGACAAATAACATTTATATTAATGTCCTGAGAAGAGCTCACACTCTAAAGGTGGCCATACACTGGTCGATTTGCCATCAGATTCGACCAACAGATAGATCCCTCTCTGATCAAATCTGATCAGAGAGGAAACGTATGGCCACCTTACTGCAAACAGATTGTGAATCGATTTCAGCCTGAAACCGATCATAATCTGTGGAGCTGCCACCCCCTCCCCCCCCTCATACATTACCTGTTCCGGCTGGCGCGAGTCCCCTGGTCCCCGCTGTCTTCTTCTCCGCTCCGGGCTCCAGACCGTTCCTGCAGCTACTGAACTTCCTGTCCAGGGGAAGTTTAAACAGTAGAGGGCGCTCTACTGTTTAAACTTCCTGCCGGGACAGGAAGTTCTGTGTAGCTGCAGCCGGTCCGGAACCTAGCACGGAAAGAAGACAGCGGGGACTCGCGTCGGCCGGAACAGGTAATGTATACCCGCTGTATTGCGTCGGTCGTAAGGCATTCGAACGCCGCTATCGACGCACTCCCGACCCGCCGGCGATCGAGAAAAATCTTACGCACGGACGGATCGACGGGAATGATCGATTTCGGATGGAAGTCGATCGTTCTGTCAGCGGTGTGCGCGGAGATTTCACAGCCGATTCGATCACTGTGATCGAATCGGCCGTATATCGGCGGGAAATTCGTTAGGTGTATGAGCTCCTTAATTCCTACCGCAGTCTAAAGCACCAGGCTAGACACTTTCAACTATGTTTGGCCAATCACTGACCAATTTTACTTCCTCCATGTAGTATGAAGGTTTACCAACACAATCTGCTCACAGTATTCAATATCTGTTGTGCCTCATACTACACAGAGGTGGTACAATTGATCAGGCATCGGGGGTTGTTAAAAATCAGATGGGATGGATCTGTAACGATGCCCAGAGCAGGGTCGAGGTCCTCCAGCATCCAAGGCTGAGACACCAAAGTGCGCCCCCTCCATCCCTCCCACCCCAGCTGTCACACACTGATTGCTATTAGACTAAGAGGGCCACAAGACCCACAACCTCCCCAACACCTTAATATCTAGTTCTCTGGCCTGCAGTCACTGCTATGTATCCCCTTTTCTTATTTATTTCTGCTTCATACACAATTAGGAATGACAGCTGAATGAATTGGGCGCCCTCTCCTACACTGCGCCCTGAGGCTGGAGCCTCTCCAGCCTATGCCTCGGCCCGGCCCTGCCGATGCCTGAGCAATATCGATCGGTGGCTGCTGTACACACATAATGATTGTTGGCTTCAGATGACAGTTATTGCAGGTGTGTATTGGTTGCTGGCCATGCAGAGGGTGGTTATCTTGTTGGAGCTTAGTATTCCATACACGCAGATAGGCATCCAGTATAACAAGTTAGAGCTCTTTACTGAAGAACATGCAGACATACAATATCATATGCAACCAGTAGGAAGTGCAGATTACTTAGAACAGAGAGAATACAGGGTGAATACAGTGGTTGTCTGCACTGCAGATTAAGGTAACTATTGTAATGAACGCGGAAAAGCCACCGCGTGTACTGGCAGCAAGGCGGCTGATTCTGCGTCCAGCGCGGCGGTTTGCACGCAGCAGCGTGCATCTGGTGTGGCTGGGTCTGGTAGTTCACACAGGTTGAGGAATACGCGCGCGCGCTGAGAGGCTGAACATTTATGACAAACGAGGAGGGATCAGCTGACCAGGTTGGTCAGCTGACCTCAGAGCAAGTGGCTATTGGTTGATCAGGTGATAGGTGGCGCTGGAGAGCGCCGCTCTATATATAGTCACTGCTGGTCAGTCTCAAGTTGTCTGCCGTTGCGAACACTTACGTGAAAGCACTCAGACCATAGTCAGATCCCACAGTGTGTTAGAACCAGGAGGACCTGGGAATTCACACTGAGCCAGATTACTACTGTGTTACTTTTGTGTTATACTTCAGACTAGTTCCAGGGTGTTGAGACCACGGACCTCACACCCAAGACTAGGGATACTGTGCTATCATTGTGTTATACTTCAGACTAGTTTCAGGGTGTTGAGACCACGGACCTCACACCCAAGACTAGGGACTCTGTGTTATCATTGTGCTATACTTCAGACTAGTTCCAGGGTGTTGAGACCACGGACCTCACACCCAAGACTAGGGACTCTGTGTTATCATCGTGTTATACTTCAGACTAGTTCCAGGGTGTTGAGACCACAGACCTCACACCCAAGACTAGGGACTCTGTGTTATCATTGTGCTATACTTCAGACTAGTTCCAGGGTGTTGAGACCACGGACCTCACACCCAAGACTAGGGACTCTGTGTTATCATTGTGTTATACTTCAGACTAGTTCCAGGGTGTCGAGACCACGGACCTCACACCCAAGACTAGAGATACTGTGTACCATCATATTACTTCAGACTAGTTCCAGGGTGTCGAGACCACGGACCTCACACCCAAGACTAGGCATTGTTTGATATCTGTTATGACCTATTGCTTTTCTGACTATCCCTCTGCTTTCTGATTCGGTACCTCCGCATATCTGATTACCTGTTGCCAACCCTGCCTGCCCTTGGTTACCGAATCAGCCTTCTGTCTTTGTACCTTGTCTGCCCGTGTGTTGCCGACCTGGCTTGCCCGACCTCGAGAGCTATCTCTCTCCATTGAGAGATTAGTCTCCAGACCTGCTGGTGACACCCACCTTCCAGGTGTCACTCAGCCACAGGTCCTTCCTGCTATTCAACCTGGGGCTCCACCCCTTTGGATCTCTCAGGCTGCTGGAAGGTTCTTGCACTTCCCAGAGGGAGGTTTTTCCCATACTGCCAAGGACCACCTGCTCCTCGGGTGGTCCCACTCAAAGTTATTACTAGGGATGGGACGAATCCACAATTTCTTCGAATCCGAATCCGGATCCGAATCTAAAAAGGTTCTCGAAGATCTCGAACCTTTCGAATCCCGAATCTAACGAATCCTGCACATAAAAATTGTGCGATCCATGGTATAGTTGCCCGCAGTATAGGTACCCAGGCATAGGTGCCCGCAGTATAGGTAGCTAGGTAAAGGTGTCTTCAGTATAGCTAGCAAGGTATAGGGGCCTTCACTATAGGTTGCAAGGTATAGGGGCATTCAGTATAGGTTGCAGGGTATAGTGGCCTTCATTATAGGCAGCAGGGTATAGTGGCCTTCAGTATAGGCAGCAGGGTATAGTGGCCTTCAGTATAGGCAGCAGGGTATAGGGGCCTTCAGTATAGGCCGCAGGATATAGGGGCCTTCAGTATAGGCAGCAGGTTATAGGGGCCTTCAGTATAGGCAGCAGGGTATAGGGGGCTTCAGTATAAGCAGCAGGGTATAGGGGCCTTCAGTATAGGCAGCAGGGTATAGGGGCCTTCAGTATAGGCAGCAGGGTATGGGGGGCTTCAGTATAGGTAGCAGGCTATGGGGGGCTTCAGTATAGGCCGCAGGATATAGGGGCCTTTAGTATAGGCAGCAGGTTATAGGGGCCTTCAGTATAGGCAGCAGGGTATAGGGGGCTTCAGTATAAGCAGCAGGGTATAGGGGCCTTCAGTATAGGCAGCAGGGTATAGTGGCCTTCATTATAGGCAGCAGGGTATAGTGGCCTTCAGTATAGGCAGCAGGGTATAGTGGCCTTCAGTATAGGCAGCAGGGTATAGGGGCCTTCAGTATAGGCCGCAGGATATAGGGGCCTTCAGTATAGGCAGCAGGTTATAGGGGCCTTCAGTATAGGCAGCAGGGTATAGGGGGCTTCAGTATAAGCAGCAGGGTATAGGGGCCTTCAGTATAGGCAGCAGGGTATAGGGGCCTTCAGTATAGGCAGCAGGGTATGGGGGGCTTCAGTATAGGTAGCAGGCTATGGGGGGCTTCAGTATAGGTAGCAGGCTATGGGGGGCTTCAGTATAGGTAGCACGCTATGGGGGGCTTCAGTATAGGTAGCAGGCTATGGGGGGATCCAGTATAGGTAGCAGGCTATGGGGGGATCAGTATAGGTAGCAGGCTATGGGGGGATCAGTATAGGTAGCAGGCTATGGGGGGCTCAGTATAGGTAGCAGGCTATGGGGAGCTCAGTATAGGTAGCAGGCTATGGGGGCTCAGTATAGGTAGCAGGCTGGGGGGCTCAGTATAGGTAGCAGGCTGGGGGGATCAGTATAGGTAGCAGGCTGGGGGGATCAGTATAGGTAGCAGGCTATGGGGGCTCAGTATAGGTAGCAGGCTGGGGGGCTCAGTATAGGTAGCAGGCTGGGGGGATCAGTATAGGTAGCAGGCTGGGGGGATCAGTATAGGTAGCAGGCTATGGGGGCTCAGTATAGGTAGCAGGCTGGGGGGCTCAGTATAGGTAGCAGGCTGGGGGGATCAGTATAGGTAGCAGGCTGGGGGGATCAGTATAGGTAGCAGGCTGGGGGGATCAGTATAGGTAGCAGGCTGGGGGGATCAGTATAGGTAGCAGGCTATGGGGGGATCAGTATAGGTAGCCGGCTGGGGGGATCAGTATAGGTAGCAGGCTGGGGGGCTCAGTGTAGGTAACAGGCTGGGGGGATCAGTATAGGTAGCAGGCTGGGGGGATCAGTATAGGTAGCAGGCTGGGGGGATCAGTATAGGTAGCAGGCTGGGGGGATCAGTATAGGTAGCAGGCTATGGGGGGATCAGTATAGGTAGCAGGCTGGGGGGGATCAGTATAGGTAGCAGGCTGGGGGGCTCAGTATAGGTAGCAGGCTGGGGGGCTCAGTGTAGGTAACAGGCTGGGGGGATCAGTATAGGTAGCAGGCTGAGGGGCTCAGTGTAGGTAACAGGCTGGGGGGCTCAGTATAGGTAGCAGGCTGGGGACCTCAGTATAGGTAGCAGGCTGGGGGGCTCAGTATAGGTAGCAGGCTGGGAGGCTCAGTATAGGTAGCAGGCTGGGGGGATCAGTATAGGTAGAAGGCTATGAGGGGATCAGTATAGGTAGCAGGATGGGGGGATCAGTATAGGTAGCAGGCTGGGGGATCAGTATAGGTAGCAGGCTGGGGGGATCAGTGTAGGTAGCAGGCTGGGGGGATCAGTATAGGTAGCAGGCTGGGGGGATCAGTATAGGTAACAGGCTGAGGGGATCAGTATAGGTAGCAGGCTGGGGGGCTCAGTATAGGTAGCAGGCTGGGGGGCTCAGTATAGGTAGCAGGCTGGGGGGCTCAGTGTAGGTAGCAGGCTGGGGGGATCAGTATAGGTAGAAGGCTATGGGGGGATCAGTATAGGTAGCAGGCTATGGGGGGATCAGTATAGGTAACAGGCTGAGGGGATCAGTATAGGTAGCAGGCTGGGGGGCTCAGTATAGGTAGCAGGCTGGGGGGCTCAGTGTAGGTAACAGGCTGGGGGGCTCAGTATAGGTAGCAGGCTGGGGGGCTCAGTGTAGGTAGCAGGCTGGGGGGCTCAGTGTAGGTAGCAGGCTGGGGGGCTCAGTGTAGGTAGCAGGCTGGGGGGATCAGTTTAGTTAGCAGGCTGGGTGGGCTACCTTACCTACACTGCAGTAGGTAGCTGGGTCATATCCTCCTCCTCCCGCTCCCCGCAGCCTCCTCCTCCCGCTCCCCGCAGCCTCCTCCGCTCACCCCCCTGCATAAATAAGCAGAAGCAGCCTCTCACCTCCAGCGTGGAGTGCAGTGCAGCAGACTTCACTTCCTAGTTCCCCCTAGTGGCCGCCTGACCGGCTCTTACTGATGACGTAGTAAGAGCCAGTCACTAGGGGCAATAAGGAAGTCTGCAGGAGGTCTGCCGCTCCGGAGTCCGGGCTCCACGCTGGAGGTGAGAGAGGCTGCTGCTTCTTATTTATGCGGCGGGCGAGCGGAGGAGGCTGCGGGGAGCGGGAGGAGGACACTTGCGAGCGGGGGAAGCGGCGGATGCGTGGCGATGCAGCGTCGGGATTCGGCGAGCGGAAAATGCCGTCGGGATTCGAGTCCACGAATCTCGAATATTTCCTAATATTCGAGGGATTCGTGGATTCGCCGGATTCGTCGTCCCATCCCTAGTTATTACTGTTGCACCAAACACTCACACTATACAGGTGTCCAGAGGTTAGTTATACTTGGATTATTGGTGATTTTGCAGATCGTCCATAATCAGGTATATATCTGTATTTTTGGTGATACTGCAGATCACCAATAATCAGATTCTCTATGTGTGCTGACACCGATCGTTACAGAACGGCAGACCAAAACCAAATAGACGCACTTAACAGCCGTCTTGATGCACTCACCACCTCGGTGGAAAATTTCATCCAAGTGCTGGACAGTCATCAGACCCAGATCAACGCTTTGTCTGGGTCTGCACAAGTCTTACAGACGGATGTGAATTTAGTGCGATCTCCTCCAGGTACAGACTTACGTATGCCTGTGCCCGAAAGGTTTTCTGGTCACAGATCTGACTTTCAGAATTTTAGAAATCGAGTGTTATCCTACTTTGAGTTAAGGCCTAATTCATCAGGGACCGTGGCACAGAGAATTACGTTTATTAAGACTCTGCTGTCAGGGGATTCCCAGACCTGGGCATATAGTCTCCAGACAGGGCATGAGGCCCTAACCTCGGTATCAGCTGCAGCCTCCAGATTCCTCTGACTTCAGTTTTATTTTTTTCAGACGCCACATGAAGGATATTTTATTTTGGGGATTAAGAGTGTTTTCACCAAACTCTGAGCATTCCAGCCTCATCGGCAGCCACTCATCCTTAGATGATAAGCGCGGGGAGATTTCACAGCCGCTTCTCAGCTGCTCGACATTATTTCAAGTATGTTTTAATTGCTAAACTTTGCAGCCTTTAAAGTCTGTTAATTTTAATGAAGCTCTCGAGAAGATATGAAGGATCGTATCCCAGAGCCGCGGAATGTTCCGGACTTTTTGATCTACCTCTGTCATTAAAACGTTCTGCTCAGAAAAAACGATCAAAGTGCAGTAATTAAGCTTGTTTCACAGACGGCGACAACACGCGGCGCCGCGTCCAATGGCGGTCTTCTGACTCTTGTCCACCACCCCTATCAACCGCCAATCTTCAGCAATTAGAAGATGCAAAAGGAATAAGCTGCTTTGAGTTGGCATCATGTTGGCAAGAATGATTGTTTTCACTGTTACATTGCATAAGATTAAATATCCATTATGAGTGGGACCACTGGTAAGGGTACGTGAATTTCGGGTGCCATGGAAAATTGGGTGCTGGAACAGTGCTGATAGTATAATATCAGTAAGTTTACCAATACTCTTCTATTTAAAGTGTTCATTCTCGTTAGTAAAATATCGGTAATTGTAACTATTTTATTATAGCTAAACCTAACCCTACTCACACACAGATCCACGGGTGTAGCAATCACCCCTGCAACCCCTGCCATCGCAGGGGGTCTTGAGGATTTGGGGGCCCTTCCTTCTCCCTCCCCCCAACTGCAAGAGCAACCAATTAGCAAAAAACCCTCCCCGGTCAGTTACAAAAACTGTGCGCAGGAGCGTGTGTCATTTTTTAGATGCTCCACAGCAGAACACTGTTTGTTGCCTCCTGATCATGTAACATGCATGGTGTTTTGGGACCAAGAGGGCCCCATGATATAATTTTTGCAGGGGGTCCCTATTAGGTCAAATTACGCACCTGCACAGATCCCTCCACTACCAATGCCCAGACCTCCCCCCCCCCCGTGGTACCTAACCCCCCCCCCCCCCCCCCCGCTGGTGCCTAACCCTAAGACCTACCCATTGGTGCCCAACCCCGAGACATCCCCTGGTGGTGCCTAGCCCTAACTATACTCTCTGCACGAACCCCTTTCCAGACGACACACACGCACACACAAAAACCCAAAACCCAGCAAGAAAAGTGATAATTACCATGTGCCACCTGGTGCCCAAATTTCCCCTTTGTCGCCAGCTTACAAAACAGAGAAAAACCCTCACAAATGATAATTATCGGTCATCACCTGCCACCCGCTTTTAGCGCTGGCTTGACAATATTTTCAATTAAATTCTATGGCGGCACCTGATTTGTCCAGAAGTCGAATGCGCCCGATTTGCCTGATACCCACCGTTAAGATGTATAGACACATCCAATTTTAAATGTGTTGGCCCTTATAGTACATGGAGGTGGTAAAGTTTGCCAGTGATGGGCCAATCAAAATTGGATGTGTTTACCAGGCTTAAGGTATAGTTTAGGTAGGCATATTGGTGACCTCTAGAGATAGGCATGTGCTCTGTCTGCTGCGAGTGGCCTCAGTAATCGTGGTTCTGCATGGTTGCCGTAGCCATAGCCGAGAGTGTCCTGTGCACACAATCAGCTGCACACAGCCATTGCGGGAGTGGATACAGAGAGAGGGTGTAAATGGACAGCGCACACACCCTGGAGATTCTACCAGCTTTCCAAACAGGGGCTACAGCATTAAGAAAGAGGGTAGGACATACAGAGGGTAGTACCAGAGATGATAAAAGGTAAAAATTGTATACATACCTGGGGCTTCCTCCAGCCCATAAGCACAAATCGCTCCTCAGTCACCTCCAGCTCCAGTACCGGGCCCGGTAACGTCAGCCAGTCTCCACCAGTCTGCGCGAGTGAACTGCGCCATCCACGGGCATAACAATAGGGGATGCAGCCCATGCTCTTGCTCCGGGCCTGGAGGGGGGGCTGGAGGGGTCGCAGCATGAGGGGAGAGCTTGGTGGTGTGTCGGTGGGGAGGGGAGGCAGCCCCCCCTCCCTCACATCGGGCTTTCCCCTCCAGCATTGAATAAAGTGTATGCAGGTGGCGGGGCAGCGGCAGATACATACCTTCCGTGCGCTCCAGCGTGGACGTTTCTCCCTCTAGTGTCTGACGCTACTTCCTGTTTATACAGTTCCTGTGATTTCCCAAACTTCCTCAGTTGTCTCAGGAAGAACAACCTTTGCTGAGCCTTCTTCTGGGTTTTGGTGGCGTTCTCCTCACCTCAAATCATTGGTGATGTGCACAAATTTTGCATAGATGTAATTTCACATCAAAATTCGCAATTACGAAGCAAAATCGTAATGCGAAACTTTGGAGAAAATTATAATTTAGTATGTAATTGTAATCATTTGGAATTTTGCACAATTTTCACGTAATTTGGTGCTGACTTTAGCGTTTAATAGCAAAGCCCTTATACATGCTATTGCCACCTTAACTGCTACATAAGTTAAGGAGAATGGTGGGTACCAGTCAAAAGTGTTTTCAAAAAGACCTTGTAGGTTTAAAAAACTTTTTTTTTTACATTTTTAAAATCGATTTTAACAAAAATTAGAAGTTCTTTTTGAAAAATTGTGTGAAAATTACACAAAATTACTAATTATTACAATTACGGATTAAGTTAATTATGATTTTCTATAAACGTTACGATTTTTGTTTTACAAAATTACACAAAATCAATTGAATTTACAAATCGTAATTACGTACAGGTGTAATTACGTATAGGCGTACTTGCGAAAATGTCTGCGAAATTTAACGTAATCGTAATTAGCTGATTACGACCAACACTACAAATTATTGGTGATGGTGGTGCCCAAGAACCAAACGCTAGACACGCTGGAGATATCAGTGCCCTCAATGGAGACCGGGTTGAGCGTGGGAGGACTCCTTCTGAAGTCTACAACCAATTTGTAACGATTGGTGTCAGCACACAGAGAGAATCTGATTGTTGATGATCTGCAGAATCATCAACAATACAGATGTATACCTGATTATGGATGATCTGCAGAATCACCAATAATACAAGTATGACTAACCTCTGGACACCTAATAAAGTGTAAGTGTTTGGTGCAACTGAAGACTATCTCCCGTGGGGCGGGAGACACAGATTACTTCGGCCAAAGATCACCTGAGGAGCAGGTGGCCCTCAGCTGTACAGGGACTATCTCTTTAAGAGAGGAGATAGCTATAATCTGGCAGTCAGTGATTCCCTGGTAAACTGGTAATCAGACTGTACTGCAGCCAGGGGACTCCTATGGGATAGAGGCCACTGGCTGCACTGCAGGAAGGACTCTCTGAGGAGCAAGAGATCCTTGCAGCTAACTGACACTTGGTGGAATAGTGCCACGGGTAGTACAGACAGGCTGAACACTCGAGGGATAAGTGACAGCCAGAAGGGTCGAGCAGGCCAGGTCGGCAACACACGAGCAGATAAGGTACGAAGACAGAAGGCTGATTCGGTAACCGGGTACAGGCAGGGTTGGCAACTGGTAGGCAGATATGCAGAGGTACCGAATCAGCAAGCAAGAGAGAGGTCGACAGAGCAAATGGTCATAACAGATATCAAGCACAATCCTAGTCTGAGGTGTGAGGTCCTTGCTCTCGACACCCAGGAACTAGACTAAAGAATAACACAGTTTCCTATGCTTGGGTGTGTGGTCCTTGGTCTCAACACCCTGGAACTGGTCTAAAGTATAACACAGCAATGACACAGTAATCCTAAGCTTGGGTGTGAGGTCCTTGGTCTCAACACCCTGGAACTGGTCTAAAGTATAACACAGCAATGACACAGTAATCCTAAGCTTGGGTGTGAGGTCCTTGGTCTCAACACCTCGGAACTGGTCTAAAGTATAACACAGCAATGACACAGTAATCCTAAACTTGGGTGTGAGGTCCTTGGTCTCAACACCCCGGAACTGGTCTAAAGTATAACACAGTAATAACAAGAGCGTAATCTGGCTAAGTGTGAATTCCCACCTGGTTCTAACACACTGTAGGATCTGACTGAGGTCTGAGTGCTCACACAAAAGTATTCGCAACGGCAGACAACCAGCAACTGACAAGCAATATCTATATATACTACTGCGCTCCTCAGCGCCGCACCCAGCCGCTCAGCCAATCAGGAGTTCCGCTGGAATCAGCTGATCGTCCTGATCAGCTGATACCTCTCCTGCTGGCATAAAGGTCTTGCCTTCTAGCGCGCGCGCGTAGCTCTCCATCTGTGTGCACTAGAAGGCCCAGGCAAACCAGACGCATGCTGCTGTGCGGAGACCGCCTGTCTGAACGCGGAGACAGCCGCCCCGCCGCCAGACCATGCGGCGGCATCTCCGCTATTTATTACACAATTCAGCTGTTTTTGCTGTGCTTAGTACAAGCTTGTTTCCCTTTGCATCAATTGCAAATATGCTCAATCTTGTTGCGTGCTCTCCATCTCCACCAATGAGGCCAAGGATGGTGGTGTCATCTGCAAACTGGATGAACCTTGGCAGAGTCGGCAAATGTGAGACAGCTTTTTGTGTATGGGGAGAACAGGATTGTGGTTTTACGAGAAGAAAAAGGAAGAAGGGCGATTTTGTTTTCATTTTCTACAAGAGGTGTATCTGGGGAATACAGCACCTTTGGCAAACACTGAAATTACGCCACCACCTCCCACCATGTAAAAGTAGTAGGGCGCTAGCTGGGGGCAGGGTTGTGCACACACTACCTGAGTCCAGCAGACTCCAAATGTAGTAAGTGGCCAATTACATCACTTCAGTACTTGGAGTACATACACCAGGCGCGGGTAGTGTGTGCGCCCTTTCTGTCTCTGCTGTTGCCTCTGATCTGAGGTCTGGTACTTGAACTAAGTGGCTCAGGGGGCGGAGGGGGCACCGGGAGATGAGGCTGCATGGGCAGAAGACAGCAGTGGCATGGGGGCAGGCATGGTGCGGTGGTGCCCATGGCATGTGCCATGCCTGCACCCCTCTTGATACGCCACTATTTTCTATTTCCTTAATAAACTGTCCCCATGTGTACATCCCCTCATTTCCATGAAGTAGCGAGCAGGGATTTTGGAAATTAGGGTATTTTACAATGTTTTCCTGCATGTTTGATGTCGGTTGGACTCATTTCAAGTGATTGTAAATCATTTAGGCCAAGAAAGGATTCTCCATAACGAGGTAACAAATTAGTAAATATCTCCTTCCCATATTTATTGTATTTTTTTATGACACTATCCCATTTACATGGAGCGCTGGAAATAATATTACACAGCTTCACATCGGAGATATTTGTATTTATGCCTACTTGAAAGCCAGCAAATTATGTCACTTGAGAAAAAAAGCCACAGTTGGGGAGCAATAGATTTCATTACTGTATAACGTTATACATATTTTTCTATGCTTTAATTACACCTTAATGCAGGAAAACTGTCATTAAACAAGCGTAGAAAAAAAGAAGGCCAGGATGTATTCAATAAAAGAATCCTTTAGTGATATAAGCTACTAAGCTAGTGTAATTAAAGAAAACCTGTGAGATTTTTTGGGTGAAAATTCATATACAGTACAGACCAAATGTTTGGACACATCTTCTCATTCAAAGAGTTTTCTTTATTTTCATGACTATGAACATCGTAGATTCACACTGAAGGCAACCAAACTATGAATTAACACACGTGGAAGTATAGTACATAACCAAAAAGTGTGAAACAACTGAAAATATGTCATATTCTAGGTTCTTCAAAGTAGCCACCTTTTGCTTTGATTACTGCTTTGCGCACACTTGGCATTCTCTTGATGAGCTTCAAGAGGTAGTCACCTGAAATGGTCTTCCAACAGTCTTGAAGGAGTTACCAGAGATGCTTAGCACTTGTTGGCCCTTTTACCTTCACTCTGCAGTCCAGCTCACCCCAAACCATCTCGATTGGGTTCAGGTCTGGTGACTGTGGAGGCCAGGTTTTTTTTTCCCCATCACTCTCCTTCCTGGTCAAATAGCTTACACAGCCTAGAGGTGTGTTTGGGGTCATTGTCCTGTTGAAAAATAAATGGAGAAGGGGAAGCCAATTAACTTATCTGAACGTGGGAGAAAACCAGAGTGCCCGGAGGAACCCACGCAGACATGGATATAACAAACAAACTCCTTGCAAATGTTGACCTGGCCGGGGTACAAACCGGGGACCCAGCGTTGCAAGGCGAGAGCGCTAACCACTACACCACCATGAAGCAGAGAGAATTAAGAAAAGGGATACATGGCAGGGCTGGGCAGAGGTTTTCAGATCTGGCGCGAAGGTGGCTCCTGGGTGTGTAGCTGACAGGGAAGAGAGCGGAGCCGCCTTTACACGAGATCTGAATTGGTTGCTATCTCTCAGCATGTCTGCTTGTGGAATGGACTCTCGTTGCCGCAGTCCCAAATAGTTTGACTGAAGGTTATGTGAGTACCGGCTTTGCTGGCTGATATATATTTTATTGGTGTGTATTGTTCGGGCCACAGACTGAACTGACTTCCACTAGGGGGTCACGCCACATCATAAGCCTACCGGAAAGCATACCTTGCATAAACTGCCTGGTTGATTGCATTGCTGAAGGGTTGTGCACGAGAGTGCCAGTAATGAGGGTGTTGTTCTATATGAAAGAGGTGTGCAGTAATTTAGCACACAGGTGAGATTAAAGATAGCACTAAGGGCTTGTTCACACTAGGGGCGTTTTGTGTTTTTTTTTTACGCTCCGGCGATTTTCAAAATTGCCCTAAAAGCGCTTGTGCAATGATTCCATATGAGAGGGTTCACATCTGAGCGGTTCGATTCCAATCCGCTCACCAAAGCGCTGCCTGTACAATTTTCAGGGCGATTTTCCTCAATGGAAGGTATAGTGAAATGGCAAAACGCTTGAATAAGCGCTTGGTATAGCGATTTCCCGAGCGATTTTAAGAAGAAATACCTTGTATTTATTATTTTCCGGGTCAAAGAGTTCACTTCCTGACTTGTGTCAGGAAGTGAAAAAACAAATCGCTCTGCTAAAGTGCTTTACTAAAATAGGAAGCGCGCAGGTAAGCGTCAGCGTCAGCCTGTCAGTGCTCAGGCCATTTATTGATACCACATCAAATAGATCTGTACGGCTCACAAACAGACTAGGACATGGATTACTGGAGGGAGAGTATGAGGGGTGGGGGCAATTAAGCCCGAATAACCAATGATTTTATACTTCATGGCTCCAGGTTGGCTCTTTCTCTATCTCCTATCTGAGGTCACTAGAAAACCGATACTTCATTTCTGCCATGCTCTATATCCCTCAATAGCACTTTAACTAGACAAAACTGCTTTCTCTGCTTTTTTATGGGAAGTGTCATTTTTGTAAATTATATTACCTACAGAGAGTTTAGGGTTCCATAGTGACATTTCATGTTTCCAGACACTGAAGGGTTATCTCTGACTGTAAACGCCTCTGAATGGAGAAGGTTTGTTCTAGAGAGGGTCACAGCAAGCTCAAGCATTCAGTCAGCCCAGTCCACATTCACAGATCTTCAAGAGTACTTCCACTGTAGAAGACAGAGCCTGTCATGTAAGGCTCTGTCTTAATGCCGCCAAGATCAGGGGGTCTCAGGTTAAAAACTCATCTGCTCAGCCCCCCAAAAAAAGTTGCCACTGTGCTTTGTTTCCCTAAAAGTCTAGTTGAAGTTCTAGAGGATGTGGTACCAATGGAGTCTGAGGACCTTCCAAAGGAGACAAAAAAACAAGACAGGGACACCAGGAGCCCCTGATAATGCAGCACGTTGAGTGTATGGGACACTCAACAACAGTAAGTGCAGAATACTCACAGAGATAGGTTGCAAGACCAGCAACCACAGTGTAACGGCTGGTGAGGAAAGCCTGTCCTCACTCGGGTTGTTTAGTCTTCGTCAATGAAGACTAGTTTGGGCCCCCTCACTAGGGCTGTGGAGATGGTACAATAATCTGACTCTTCAGTTTATTAACCACCCTGGCGTTCTATTTCGTGCGCCCGCGGGTGTCTTTTTTTTTTTAAAAAAGGCTATTTTTTAGTGTAGCTAGCACTAGGCTAGCTACACTCTCCCCCCAAGTCCCCCGGCACTGTGCCCCCCCCCCCCTCTGCTCGCCACCGGCGATATTTACCTGGTTGAGATCCCACGATGGCCGAGACTTCCGCCAAAGATTCAGGCATTGCTATGGCGACGATCGGACATGACGTCTGACGCCATCGACGTCATGCCGTCATGCACAGTTCGCCATTGCGACCCCTTGAGGCTATGGAGAGGCTGCGCCAGCGCGGGCTCCCGGGGGAAGGGGGGGTGGGCAAAAACAGCAGAAATCGGCGGGATCAAAGTAGGCCGTAGGCGATCGGAGGGGTGATGTAGCTAGCCAAGTCATTCCCACCAAGGTGGTTAAACCACCGTCTCCAACTCCAGGTACCCAAAATTGCTCCAACTCCTCGACTCCGACTCCTAGTCTAACACTCACCAGGGCTGTGGAGTCGGTACAAAAGTCATCTGGCTTCGACCCCACAGTGTATGAAACCTGAAAACTCTGACTCCAGGTACCCAAAAAATGCTCAGACTTTGATAGCTCAATTTCATCGGAGGCAGCTACAAGATGACTTAGCAGAATAATCTGCAACCCAGGTTAAAGTTCTCCCCCAATCCAAGTGAATACTCTCTCTCCAGCTGGGAGACACGGACCACAAACACTCAAGTAGGTGGAACAGCATCTGAAATCTTTATTTACAGGTCAATCTTATATACACCCTGATGTTAGGGAAAAACCAGATTAGACCGGAGTGCACATAGAAAGTATTTGAAACAATAGCATAGACATGGTACAGACAGCAGAGACAATAGGATTTGTTATTCTGTAAACAACTGGCAGAGGTAGACTTTGTTACATGTGTTAATTTTCAACACCCCAGGTCCTTCTAAATCTTCAGATCTCTGTTAAAGAGCTTTTATGGTAATATACCAAGTGGGTATTCAAATACAGGTTTGTCTCCTGTATGGCACAAGAATGTGTTTCTGGCCAGACAGAAGACAAAATGAAAATTTGATGTGCTGTATATCTTTTAATACCAGGGTGGTTCAAGCAGCACATTAATCAAACCTTTCAACCCAACCTTTGATCCCAACCTTTTCTAAAAGAAAGGGCGGGATCACTTAGATACTATGCACAGCTCTATGTATGTTAGAGATCAATGAGTTAGTGTTGTCATTGGTACACAAATACAATATACAGTTTAAAGGGTTACACAACTACACGATGAATTAACAGTAGTTAGCTTTGCTAGTATATCATCCTAATCTAGCCCTGCATAACTTAATGGAAAACTGAATGTGGTAAACTGTAACAGGTTGCCTAAAGCCACACCTCACCCATAAGGTTAGAACTCCTTAATGCATTTTGGAAAAAAAAATGATCCTCGAGTGGGTCCAGGAAATGTCAGTTCATTATTGCAGAGTAGAATATTGTTCATCTGAAGGGTGAAGGAGGACGGTGAATTCATCACCACAAGCCCTCATGATGAATGCAGATGTTTTTCTGCCAAGCTCTCACTGTCTCGGGGCAAACAGACAGTGGCGGTTGAGAGCTGGCCGTGTAATCACCGTGGCTACACCCAGTGCCTTTTTGTTAGCAGTTTCATTGTATGGCATTGGGCACCCACAAAAGAAATGGAAACAGATTTATAACAAGGATGTAGCAATTGCAGCCAGGTTGTAGAAGGCAGGGAAGGGCAGACTCAACTTCTCATCCCAGTTGAGAAACCTCACAGTTGCAACAGCAGAGGCGGAGTTCTTCCCAAAGGATGACACAAAAGAAAGGCTTGAAGCAGCCATCACCAACACAGGAGGAGGGCAGGTGCAGGAAGGGCTCATCCTTACAGCAAAGGGTCATCCTTCTAAGGCTGCATCAGTGCAGGAGAATCATATCAGATGATCTCCAAAGTATTCCATAATCAGGTGATATCACAGGTAGGTCTCCAAGTGAATCAGGTAATAAAGAACACTTGTGCAGGCAAATTAGTAAAGATGAATCAGACAAGAGTTCAAGGTTTGTCGAACTGCATGAGCCAAGTAATTGATAGCTCAGTCTCAATCAAAGCAGTTATGTAGAGGTCCTCAATGGTAATAAGAAGTTAAACAGCTTAGTGGGTGTGTGCAACCTATTTACCACATGCGTAGCTATGTAACAATATTTTTGACAAAGGTTACTCTCTCTATTCAAATTTCTTTTACTAACATCATACTTTCTGTAAATCCTAATAATATAGAGTTCTGACACTTAAACACATTTCTCTGACCTTGCTTTATACAGCACAGTATTAATACAAACAGACATACGGAGACAATTACAATCAAATCAACCAATAAGTATTTTACATGACATATTTGTCTCCACCCTCTCCAGGCATGGTAGAACACTGATGTGGGCCGGGTTATGAGGCTGTGTGATTCAGCCACTTGCAGGTTTAGTTGGCCCCCCATCTCACCCTGTGCACAGTGGGCGGTACAGGGAGTCAACGTCTGCTGTTCAAAAACCTCCCCAAATGCACCAACACCAGGGTTTGTTTCCCACACCCCTCAGATTGTAACCAGAGACAGACCAGAAACCAACAAAGAAATTGCTGTAAAAGCATTTGTTAGAATTTTACACAATTACAAGTGAAAAAAAATATAAGTATGTCACTTTGCTTAAGGGACTCATCACCACTAATTTCATACAAGTACTCAAACATTCACACAATTGTTTGCATTATTCTTGGCAATATGAATGGAAAATCTAGAATGAGCATAACTTCTAGTAATTTGAGCAAGATGATTTTGGACACAATCTCTCTACATTACATTCATATCGGCATGAGTGCAAACTCAAGCTAAAAGTATTACATTTCATTCAAAGCAACTTAATTCCTACTTGAATATTTACAAACCCAATTAACCCATTGACAGCAAAACTGTTGTGTGCTTTGAATTCTCAGGTATATGCTGTCGGGCGTTTTGTCAATGTTTGTATAACTTGTTTAAAAATAAATATAAAATCAAAAATGTAAATGTAATGCTCCTGGGAAAAAATAGGAGGAGCTTAAGATACAAACATACGCCTAACTGTGTGAGCTTGTTTTCCGAGGTTTTACAGTACTGGTTTAAACATGCAAATAAATGTGGACCAATTTATAAAAATATCAATTTAATATCGAATAAATATTACAATATCAAAACAATATAATATTGCACTTTTGATATAAAACAAGACTCATAAGGTCATTCTTATAATAAGCAATGAGCTGGATAATAATTTCAGTAAAACATCAAAATGTTATTATACTTATTCACCAATACAAAAGGCTTAAACCAATTAGCAGTCAACTCAAATACAATGCAGAGTTATGACTCATCAAATATGGCCGTCGGCCCTGTTACTCAATTTACCACAGGGTCTCTGGAGACAAAATGGATGAATTGAACGACAACAAAATGGCTGTTATCAAAATCAAAATGGCTGCTATCAAAAACAAAATGGTGGCTATCAAAAACAAAATGGTGGCTATCAAAAACAAAATGGTGGCTATCAAAAATCAAAATTGCGCAGTCCAAAATCAAAAATGCGCTATCCAAAATAAACTGGCTGATGTCAGCTATACCACTCAATATAACAAATTTAGGATGACTCAGTGGATCTGACGACTGGGCGTTGCCCCACAATCGCTATGCAATCAACTATAAATGACAGGAATTTTCCCACTGTCTATACTTTAACCTCCGCTGGCCTGTGATACTACACAGAGCAAGCGGGTAAAATACATATAATTTTGGAATAAGATATCTATTGAGTCGTCCTAAATTTGGCTAGGTGTGGCTTGCACATGCTGCGGCAAAGTATCAAAATATCTAGAGGAGGTAGCTTGAAAGGTCTAGCTTTTATCCAAAAAGAAAAATAAGTTATGGATTTCACAGTCAGCGATTCTTGAACGATTGATTGTGTCAATCTAAAGAAAAATATACCCACTGAATGGGTTTTATCAAATATGCGGAATGAGTAATTCCTGTGCACTGGAAGAACGCACTCCCTTTGGCTATAAATGACTATAAACTTAAGAAAGACAATGGTCAATAAATCAAACGTTCAGATATTTGTGCTGTGATAAGCCATATGCTTAAAAAGAAAAATCAGAACTGGTTTCAAATATAGTCACCAAGATGGCCTCTGGGCGTGTTCCTTTTAGGCGTGGTTGCGTTCAGATGGCATGAATCCTCTATGTCCTGGTCTGCTCAGATCTCCTGATGGTCTGATTCTCTCTCTCATTGAATGACCCCTCTCATCTTATTCCCCTCACTACCTATGGTCCTGCCCAGGAGATTAAATCTTCTAGCCTATCACTGGGCAGTGGGAGTGATCAATGGGAGCTTTCTGTGACTAATCTTTAACCCAAGTGTAATACTGGCTTTCACCCTTTGTAGGTGCTGTTGGCTAACTAATCACAGACTTACTGGGATATTTGGCAAACTAAAAACAAAAATCATGTTTTATTATAACCCAACAGTGAATAAATCAATGTTATAATTCCTCTATGGATAGCTGACCTTGCTGGAATCACTGGTTATTATTTATTATACAGTGACCTTTTCTACCATATTTCGGATAGATTGGATTTGATCCACAATCATAGTGGCATATTGAAAACCACCATGGACCTCCTTATATAAAACATTGTTTTTGTTAGCATGGTTTTATATCTCTAACATTATTGTTTAATATACAACACTGGTAACCATATAACATTTCTATACCATTCTGGATATATTCATTCAGGGAATCTTTATATTAACACGTATACATTTTCAATACATTTTCATATTGTTACTGGTTTGCCCAGCTATAAGAAAAATAAAGGTATTTCCTAAGCCTTGTTTTATCCATTAACTAAGGAACCTGTGTTTCTCAGCTGACATTGTCTACCCTTCACAATGAGGACATCTGGATTTACTTGGATTAAGATGTAGACACTCAACACAAAGGGGTTTGAGCAATTGCACACAAAAACTGGTTCATTTATAAACAAAAGTTAGTGAAGGTTCGTCTGTTTTTCATTGTTACTTAACTTCTTGTTTGGCCATTGTTTGTCCTAGCAAGGTACAACCTGATATCATTATTCCTGCAAGTTGCATAGGATTACCTATTGCAAATATTACAGCAGCTGACTGCCTGTTATTCCCAACTAATCTTTCTAGAGGGCACAGACTGTGCAATTCGGTATTACTTGGCAATATTAAAATAAGCCATATATATATTCCTAAATATTCAATGCACCTATATTAATCAGAATCACCATACATCAGAAAGTCTTTGTCTCCTATAACCTAAGGGAAGGAAATTATTAGGTTTTATTTGTATCTGATCATATGCGGTTCAGTTTATCGGAAAAACGATATTCCGCCATATGGAAATCTCGACACATCCCCCTTTTCTTTTGGAATGTTCCAGGGTGTGACCATTTCAAAAGAACAACAAGGATTATTAAACGTTTTACGTTTTCTTCATTCCTGTGGGAACGCGTTGCGAATAAACTTTATGTTTTGTATTGGTAATCCAAGTATGAAAGGGAAAAATGGACTTTAAAACATTGTCTTCATCACATTGAAGTTCATGTTTCACGCTTCAAGAAAAATAAATTTGGCAAATGATACTCTTGCTGTAAACAAACAGGTTTCCTCTTGCTGCAAAGGTAGCAAACAGCGACTGTAAAAGCGATGAACTGCTTTGGCCTTTATCTCAAACAAAAGGATTTCCCGGATTTGCTTTAAGATTTGAACAACTCACTCCTGTGAGTATCTGGTGTGCAACAGGTATCAGGCTTGCATCTCCATCAAATGGACCTCGGATACATCAGCTCGTCATTCAACGACACATCGCGGGTTTAGGCTCATCTGGACCCTCTAGGATAGGAACATCTATCTGGTCATGATGAACTCCGCTGTATCCGGTAACATCACGGATGCTGAATCTGGCATCACTCGTGGCTCGGCACTCTTCCCCAAGATTAGGACTGCGTAAAGGATGGCAATCATCAGGTGGGGCATCTTTGCGCCGGATTGGAATCTTTGTGTCCATATGGATTCTAGTAGAGATTAACACATCATTAGGTATACCTGTCAGGAGAAAAATAATTTGTTAGGACACATTTCAAGATTGCTCAATTCTCCGCAATTGTGAACTGGGGTGACATATACGCAGTTGATTAATATGTACCCATCTTTCAACAAAGTCATCCCCCTTAGGGATTTTAACCTTATACACCACAGGAGACAACTTATCAGTGATTGGATATGGGCCTTTCCATGAAGGGAGGAACTTCTTTTCCTTTACCTGGTCTCTGGCAAAAATGACACAATATCACATATTTGTGTTGAAATATCGAGAACATTAGACTTCCCTTTCTCGACCTGGGGTAGGTCGGTACATTGCACATCATGTTCATTACTCGTATTTAGTATTGCCATATCCATTTCCGTATAGTGATTTGTCTCGGTTTCCTTTAATTGGCAGAGCTGGGCCCTGCCTCCCCAGCTAAAAAATCCTCATGCTGTCTTCCTGCAGATCCCTGAGCCAACTTACCCATCATGTCACTCAATTTGTTCACTTGATCAACAAGCTGATCAAACCTATTAGGTCGGCGAGGGTTCTGGTTCCTGGGATCATATCTGTTCCCTGCGGGTGATCCACTCCTAGGTGAGTTAGGTGGTGATCTACCCCTAGGTGGATTAGGTGGGTGCTGTCTCCTTTCCCACTGCTGCCTGGGTCGGTTATCCCACTGTCTATATCTTTGGGGTCGTCTGTACCCCTGGGGTTCTCTATATCCCTGGTAACCTCTATACCTTTGACTACCCTGGTTTCCTTGGTAACCCTGGTATCCTTGATACCTGCGATTGAACCGAGGACGGTAGACCTGGTTCTCAGAACCTGAGCTATCCCTATCTGACCCTTTAGGATTTTGTGGTCTGTTTTGATTAGGGTTTTGTTGCTGTCTTTGGCCCTGCTGGATAGGTACTTTTGCAGGAGGTATTTTCTTCTGTTGGGATTCAAGGTTTAGGTCCGCTTTCACTTTGGTTTCTTCTACTCTGTGCTCTGGGTACTTTCTGTTGTTCCTCCCACTTACGTTGGAACTCCCACTGATATTGAACAGCAGTGTCGCTGAGGTAACCATTTTCTCTAGGGAGTTTCCGAAGTCTAACTCATTGGCCATGCTTAACTTTATTTGGGTAGGCAATGCATCATAATATGCCTGTTTAAAATCAAGAGACTCCCAGTTAGGATTCCGATATGCTAAACTGTAAGAGTTTTTTAGCACAGAAAGGAATTCTCGGGGGCTCTGATCGGGTCGACAAGTAAGTCGATACACATCTCGTTTTGCTTCTGAGATAGTGCGATACGGCCCAAACTCCAGCTTCACTTCGTGTGAAACTGCTTGCCATCTAATGATACCTCGCTCCTTAAATGAGGTGAAATGGTGGCGGTATCTGTCATCAAAAACCCATGGGAGAAATCTGATTTTGTCTGCTTCAGACAGATTTAAAGAGTCCATAGTGGATTCATACAACTCCATGTGGGATGCTATTTGCGCTGAACCCTTTTTAGTGAACTTTGGCACAGCGGTGTTTAAGAATTTTATGATGCTGGCCGAGCTCTGTTTTTCTTGGGGGTACTGATTATTTCCCCTATTTGACTCCCCCCTATACGTACCTTTCCCCCTTCTTGGGATAGGGCTGGATTCTCGCTTTCTCTCATCAGCCTCCAATTCATCTGAATCAATATCAGCAAGGGAGTCGTGACCTTTATGGGAATCATCATACCTAGGGGCCCTCATTTGCATATCTCTCTCTGGAGAGGAATCCAAATGTTGATCTTTAGGGACCCTTGTACTGTCATCGATTATGGTATTCATAGTCTTACATACCGTCTCCATACGATCCAACATGCCTTGCCATTTTAGGTCATATGGAGTGAGTATTGGCGGGCAAGGGCTGGATGATCTATCGAGTCTACCTGCCTGTTGGATTTTGAAGTACTGCTGTTGTAGTTCTTCAAAATCCTGTTTAAGTCTGCGATGCGCTTCACGATTCCGTTCGGCGTCTCTCTCCAGACTTTTGATCGCTACTTCCCTGTCTGAAATATTAATCATTAATTGGTCTCTATCAGCCCTTATAATTTGAAGATCTGATTCCACATCCCGTAACTGGGAGTTCAATGATTGGACGTCTCCCTCTGTTCCTTGCAATTGGGATCTCAACTGTACAATCTCTTTTTTTCTAGACTGTGCAAGGATATCTACCTCTAATAACCCATATAGAACAGAGGGTAGGGCGCCTAACAACCTCTTCTTCAGTTCGGAATCCGAGGTTATTGTGGTCATACATGAAAGATAATGATCCACCAGACCCTTAGATTGAAATATATGATCAGCTTCCTGTTTTATACTTTTCCTCATTCCGCTTATCCATTCATCTACTTCCTCATTATATTTCAGTTGTATAAATATAAATTCCACAATTTTTCGGAACGTCTGTTCCAAATGCAGTTCTGAATCACTACCTGTAGCACTCATGATTCAATAGCCAATGCAATAAAACCAGCTCAATAAAACGTTTTTACACTGTTTAAACCAGTAATGGAAAGTAAACGGATCTCACTAGGGCCTCCAATTTTATGTCGGGCGTTTTGTCAATGTTTGTATAACTTGTTTAAAAATAAATATAAAATCAAAAATGTAAATGTAATGCTCCTGGGAAAAAATAGGAGGAGCTTAAGATACAAACATACGCCTAACTGTGTGAGCTTGTTTTCCGAGGTTTTACAGTACTGGTTTAAACATGCAAATAAATGTGGACCAATTTATAAAAATATCAATTTAATATCGAATAAATATTACAATATCAAAACAATATAATATTGCACTTTTGATATAAAACAAGACTCATAAGGTCATTCTTATAATAAGCAATGAGCTGGATAATAATTTCAGTAAAACATCAAAATGTTATTATACTTATTCACCAATACAAAAGGCTTAAACCAATTAGCAGTCAACTCAAATACAATGCAGAGTTATGACTCATCAAATATGGCCGTCGGCCCTGTTACTCAATTTACCACAGGGTCTCTGGAGACAAAATGGATGAATTGAACGACAACAAAATGGCTGTTATCAAAATCAAAATGGCTGCTATCAAAAACAAAATGGTGGCTATCAAAAACAAAATGGTGGCTATCAAAAACAAAATGGTGGCTATCAAAAATCAAAATTGCGCAGTCCAAAATCAAAAATGCGCTATCCAAAATAAACTGGCTGATGTCAGCTATACCACTCAATATAACAAATTTAGGATGACTCAGTGGATCTGACGACTGGGCGTTGCCCCACAATCGCTATGCAATCAACTATAAATGACAGGAATTTTCCCACTGTCTATACTTTAACCTCCGCTGGCCTGTGATACTACACAGAGCAAGCGGGTAAAATACATATAATTTTGGAATAAGATATCTATTGAGTCGTCCTAAATTTGGCTAGGTGTGGCTTGCACATGCTGCGGCAAAGTATCAAAATATCTAGAGGAGGTAGCTTGAAAGGTCTAGCTTTTATCCAAAAAGAAAAATAAGTTATGGATTTCACAGTCAGCGATTCTTGAACGATTGATTGTGTCAATCTAAAGAAAAATATACCCACTGAATGGGTTTTATCAAATATGCGGAATGAGTAATTCCTGTGCACTGGAAGAACGCACTCCCTTTGGCTATAAATGACTATAAACTTAAGAAAGACAATGGTCAATAAATCAAACGTTCAGATATTTGTGCTGTGATAAGCCATATGCTTAAAAAGAAAAATCAGAACTGGTTTCAAATATAGTCACCAAGATGGCCTCTGGGCGTGTTCCTTTTAGGCGTGGTTGCGTTCAGATGGCATGAATCCTCTATGTCCTGGTCTGCTCAGATCTCCTGATGGTCTGATTCTCTCTCTCATTGAATGACCCCTCTCATCTTATTCCCCTCACTACCTATGGTCCTGCCCAGGAGATTAAATCTTCTAGCCTATCACTGGGCAGTGGGAGTGATCAATGGGAGCTTTCTGTGACTAATCTTTAACCCAAGTGTAATACTGGCTTTCACCCTTTGTAGGTGCTGTTGGCTAACTAATCACAGACTTACTGGGATATTTGGCAAACTAAAAACAAAAATCATGTTTTATTATAACCCAACAGTGAATAAATCAATGTTATAATTCCTCTATGGATAGCTGACCTTGCTGGAATCACTGGTTATTATTTATTATACAGTGACCTTTTCTACCATATTTCGGATAGATTGGATTTGATCCACAATCATAGTGGCATATTGAAAACCACCATGGACCTCCTTATATAAAACATTGTTTTTGTTAGCATGGTTTTATATCTCTAACATTATTGTTTAATATACAACACTGGTAACCATATAACATTTCTATACCATTCTGGATATATTCATTCAGGGAATCTTTATATTAACACGTATACATTTTCAATACATTTTCATATTGTTACTGGTTTGCCCAGCTATAAGAAAAATAAAGGTATTTCCTAAGCCTTGTTTTATCCATTAACTAAGGAACCTGTGTTTCTCAGCTGACATTGTCTACCCTTCACAATGAGGACATCTGGATTTACTTGGATTAAGATGTAGACACTCAACACAAAGGGGTTTGAGCAATTGCACACAAAAACTGGTTCATTTATAAACAAAAGTTAGTGAAGGTTCGTCTGTTTTTCATTGTTACTTAACTTCTTGTTTGGCCATTGTTTGTCCTAGCAAGGTACAACCTGATATCATTATTCCTGCAAGTTGCATAGGATTACCTATTGCAAATATTACAGCAGCTGACTGCCTGTTATTCCCAACTAATCTTTCTAGAGGGCACAGACTGTGCAATTCGGTATTACTTGGCAATATTAAAATAAGCCATATATATATTCCTAAATATTCAATGCACCTATATTAATCAGAATCACCATACATCAGAAAGTCTTTGTCTCCTATAACCTAAGGGAAGGAAATTATTAGGTTTTATTTGTATCTGATCATATGCGGTTCAGTTTATCGGAAAAACGATATTCCGCCATATGGAAATCTCGACAATGCAAAAAATACCTGACAAAAAAAAACCCACATGAAAAACAAAAAACTTCAGATGGAACATGCCTTTCCGTATGTTAATTTTTTATAACCAACTTTAAATTACAAATTTTAAGACATGTTAAATCTGGTTCACCCGAAATAAATTGTTTCCTTTGCAAAACACTAAATTCAAAACATCACAATGGCCAGCAACTTTGTGCATGGGTCATTCATTATATGAGGTGAAAACCAATTACACATTCAATCTCACCTGCCTTGCCTCAAGACAATTTACAAACCCTCTCCTATAGTAGACAAAGAAAGACAACACATGCACATTTACATAACCACAGTCCGCATACCTTAGACTCCAACAATAATTTAGCTTTTGACTTTTCTGACTGTAGAAAAAAAACGATCAATTAAATTAAGAGGTTTATTCCTAACTCTAAAAAAAATATTTGGATACTCTCTGTGCACAGACACATACACAAACAGACAAACAACATATAGCTGGGATCTCCTCTCGTTTCTGTTTCCTGCCACTCTCCTCATTGCCCCTAGTCTTTTCAGGGAAGAGGAAAGAGAAAAAACAAAAGCATTAACACAAGTCTCTCCCAATACATGGAGGGAGGGGGTAGAAACCTGCAACAACTCTGAGCAGATGTCCAGAGATGCATATTTAAAGTACAACCTAGCTGAAAAAGTGCAACCAGTCATACACAAGCAATTTAAATCACAGTTCCACAGAAACTACAGTGAGAGGAGATAGACAAACACATTTATAGTAATTAGAAGAAAAGGCTCAGAAACATCTAGTAGCCAGGCCAGAACATTTTGGAGGGACTGATAAAAAAAGTTATTCTGCGGCCGCAATGCCCATTCAAAATGTCCTGGTCCAGAGAGACACCTGCAACTGCTGAGTGTCTCCGAGAAAAAAAAATGAAACTCCTAAATGGAGTTATTCAGAAATAAGATTCAAAGCAAATTGTGGAACATGATTCTTTCTAAAACTTACAAATCTATATATCCGCATTAAACAGCATCACAGAATATGATACATCATAAATCAAAAATAACCCTTGGGAGTCCCCTTACCTTGAGACTTTCCCATTATGCTAAGCTAAAAAAAAGAAATAGAGTGAGATTAGCTGAGTTTGAAGGTTTATCTAGGGATGGTGACGTCAGTATTAGACTTCACTGGCAAACCTGGTCTCCAGCTTATGTGATTCTTCTATAGTTTCTAATCAGGTTTATCTACACCCAATTTATGGTTTGAATTTTAACTATCCTCTGTGGACAAGTTTATACCTTCAATCTCAGCTTAACCTCACATACAATCTACACAAATCTATACAGTAACATGCAATCTTATATAACTAAAATTCACTTAAGCGACTATACAACAATATACAAGGTTTAGAGAGAATATTCACTTAGACACACAGTACTGCTTTCTTAATTGGGCATCAGACCCGCTATTTACTTTAGGAATATCAGATTCCTGGGAGAGGCGCTACAGAAGCACTTTCCTTCCGGGTTCTATTAATCCGCTCTGACACTATAGGGTGGTAATCAAAAAATAGAATTACTCACCCGATACTGTATATGGCGGATCCAACTTCTCGACACCAAACTGATAGCTCAATTTCATCGGAGGCAGCTACAAGATGACTTAGCAGAATAATCTGCAACCCAGGTTAAAGTTCTCCCCCAATCCAAGTGAATACTCTCTCTCCAGCTGGGAGACACGGACCACAAACACTCAAGTTGGTGGAACAGCATCTGAAATCTTTATTTACAGGTCAATCTTATATACACCCTGATGTTAGGGAAAAACCAGATTAGACCGGAGTGCACATAGAAAGTATTTGAAACAATAGCATAGACATGGTACAGACAGCAGAGACAATAGGATTTGTTATTCTGTAAACAACTGGCAGAGGTAGACTTTGTTACATGTGTTAATTTTCAACACCCCAGGTCCTTCTAAATCTTCAGATCTCTGTTAAAGAGCTTTTATGGTAATATACCAAGTGGGTATTCAAATACAGGTTTGTCTCCTGTATGGCACAAGAATGTGTTTCTGGCCAGACAGAAGACAAAATGAAAATTTGATGTGCTGTATATCTTTTAATACCAGGGTGGTTCAAGCAGCACATTAATCAAACCTTTCAGACTTCACTGCAGGGATGGTTGGAAATGCCCATTTCCGATACAAAGGAAATTCTGATTTCTGGCATTGCCAATATCCAATTGCCAATTTTCAGTTTTCCCAATTATCCGTTTTTTTTCCGATTTCCATTTTTCTGATTTTCCAATTTCCGAGGAGTATTTTATTTGTCTTTTTTTTTTCATCAGAGAATGCAAAAAATAAGAAACAAACAAAATCGGAAAATGGGAAATTGGATAACAGAATCTTATGATTGGTCTAAAATGACCTTGGTAATTCGATTTTTGCAGAAAAATTCTGCAGTCTCTGTTAGGTCCAATTCTTCCCAGCTCTGTGATTGGGCTAAAATTACCGGGTTGCGGTAAATTGGATTTCCACGGAATTACGATTTCCAAATTCCAATCGAAAATGGCGATTTCCAACCAGAAAAGTGGAAATTTCAATCCTGCGGAATCTGAATGAACATCTCTACTCCACAGCCCGGCCCCTCCCTCACACCTCTGGGCTCTCCTGCAGTTGCAGTGACTGCTCCACAGCCCTGCCCCTCCCTCACACCTCTGGGCTCTCCTGCAGTTGCAGTGACTGCTCCACAGCCCTGCCCCTCCCTCACACTTCTGGGCTCTCCTGCAGTTGCAGTGACTGCTCCTCTATAGTTAGACCTGCCGAATCTTCCCTGACCCATACATCTAGCTACACACTATACTCCAGTCTTGGGCAGCGTTGTAGTAAGACAGCCCTGTTGCTTTTGAACATTGAGCAGTGACTTGCCTAACTGTCCGCTGTGTCATTTCTCGACCTCATCAAAAGATCATAATTATGAGTGTCAATTAAAACAAGAGAAGTCACTATTTACATTCATTAAACACCATTTATCTTCACTTCAGCGGATCCAGTAATGAACAGATTGATTAAACAGTGGAATAAATTACATACAGTTCACCAACCTACAGATTGATCTGAAAATTGAGTGTGATAGACGTGCTGTGATGTATTCATGTTAGATAAGGCTGGAGAAACAAGGGGCTCGATTCACAAAGCGGTGAGAACCCAGTTAGAGACTTTAGGCGTGATAACCATTGCACCACTCTGGTGAAAAGCCAGTTTAGGTGTGATAAGTTTAGGCATGATAAGTTTAGGTGTGATAAGTTTAGGCATGCTAAGTTTAGATAAGTTTAGATCGCTTGCAAAGTCCCGCACGCAAAGCAGCGCCATTAAACTTTATACGAAGTGCACCAGTCTTTGCTAGCGCAAAACTTTTGATCAGCTGTGCACTGCGGTGCTAACGCAGTTGGCGCTTAAACTTATCATGCCTAAACTTATCACACCTAAACTTATCATGCCTAAACTTATCACACCTAAACTTATCATGCCTAAACTGAGTTTAGGCATGATAAAGGGCTTTTCACCAGGGTGCTAACTGTTAGCACCGCTTTGTGAATCAAGCCCAAGGTCTTTATTGGGCTTGTACCACCTTTGTCATATACAATGTCCTTCTTTATCATCGTTTGCTGAACAGGTCTTTGTTTTAACCCTTTCCAATCCATTTGCTCGATCACCCATGTCCCTCCAAGGCACTTAAAGGGGCACTACAGCGAAAAACTGTAAAATTTAAAATATGTGCAAACATATTCAAATAAGAAGTACATTTTTTCCAGAGTAAAATGAGCCATAAATTACTTTTCTCCTATGTTGCTGTCACTTACAGTAGGCAGTAGAAATCTGACAGAAGTGACAGGATTTGGACTAGTCCAAATCTTCATAGAGGATTCTTAGCAAGGCTTTAATTCTTTATAAAGATATTCCCCCAAAAAATGTAAACAAGGATGCTGGCCAGCTTCCCTGCTCGCTACACAGTTTTTTGGCAGTTGGACAGAAGAACTGCCATTTACTAAGAGCTTTTGAAAATAAATATATCCCTGAGAATCCCCTATAAAGAGATGGACTAGTCACACACCTGTCACTTCTGTCAGATTTCTACTACCTACTGTAAGTGACAGCAACATAGGAGAAAAGTAATTTAATGCTCATTTTACTCTGGAAAAAATGTACTTCTTATTTGTATATGTTTGCACATATTTTAAATGTTACAGTTTTTCGCTGTAGTGCCCATTTAATTTTTTCTGGGGGTGATGTGAGTGATTAAAAAATGCTGAATTTGGACAGTCTCGATCTCCTTGCACTGCAGAGAGGAGGCCACCTGGTATCAGGGGGCGGAGCTGGTGCTAGCTTGTGAGCAGTAGCTCTGCCCCCATTGCACTCATGCCAACATAATAACAGTATTACACGACGAAACCAAGAACGGAAGAGGATCCACATAGGATGACGGCATGCCAGACCAGATCCAGCAGCGGCACCCCTACAACAAGCCCAACATATACCCATGTAATATTATGGTGCAGGGGCAAAGGATGGATCTGAAGTGGCTGACATTGGACCTGCAGAAGGTACGAATTTTACTCAGTTAATAGCTGTTAGTACAGGTAGTCAGCTGCAGTGCCGTATCTTGAGGGGTGCAGGCATGGCTCATGCCATGGGCAGGGTTGGATTTATGCCAAGGCCACCACTGGCGAATGGAGGGGGCTATTCCGGGTGTCTGGAACACTCCCCCTGCACTGAGCTGTGTATTCAGCCAGGGAAGCCCGCATAATATAAACAGCCTCATTCTCCCTCCCTTCTTACTTCTGGTGCCTCCCTCCAGATAATAGAATGAGAGAGGCAGCCCAACTTCCCCCACAAGAAGCTGCAGCCTGCAGTGAGAGAATGTTGATTATGGAGTCCTGGACTCTCCACAGCACAGAAGTGTCAGACATGATGCAATTAGAGGGCAGGCAAGCTGGTAAATATGCACAGCATGATGCAAAGCTTGCCTGGACTCAGGGTCCGTGGGCAAACATCTGTCTGGTCTCTCCTCATTGTTATAATGACTGCATGTGTGGATAAGGTGTTAAACAAGTTGAAAAGTTTTTGACAGTCCCTAGACTCCAGGAGGGCTCCTTTCTGACTTGTGTGGGAGACTGGCAGGGACAGGAGTCCGATTACAGGCAAGTAGCCAGTCTGATGTGGGACTGCAAAACAGATAAGTTCTCTGCTCCATCTCAGGCTAGTGCATGCCAAAATCACAATAGCAATCACTAGCAATTTGTGAGTGTGATTTTGTGAAGCGATTTTCAGAGCGATTTTTGAATGAATCACTCAAAAACATGCTACATGCAGTATACCTGCGATTTTGAAAAAGTCACAACGCTGCTGTGGGAACACCGTCATAGGGTAACATTAGCCAAGCGCTTTTCAAATCACTGTTGATTTGAAAAACGCTCAGAAGCACTCTTGGGGCTCGATTCACAAAGCGGTGCTAACCCAGTAAGAGACTTTAGGCATGATAACCATTGCACCACTCTGGTGAAAATCCAGTTTAGGTGTGATAAGTTTAGGTGTGATAAGTTTAGGTGTGATAAGTTTAGGCATGCTAAGTTTAGATAAGTTTAGATCGCTTGCAAAGTCCCGCATGCAAAGCAGCGCCATTAAACTTTATACGAAGTGCACCAGACTTTGCTAGCGTAAAACTTTTGATCAGCTGTGCACTGCGGTGCTAACGCAGTTGGCGCTTAAACTTATCACACCTAAACTTATCACACCTAAACTTATCATGCCTAAACTTATCACACCTAAACTTATCACACCTAAACTTATCATGCCTAAACTGAGTTTAGGCATGATAAAGGGCTTTTCACCAGGGTGCTAACTGTTAGCACCGCTTTGTGAATCAGGCCCTTGGTGTGCACCAGCCCTCCCTCATTCACCTTTGTTTCCCTCTTCCCCTAGAGCTGGCTGTGTCTTCTTGTCATACAGGAAAGCTAAATAAAGTGCTAAAAGTGCAATTCTGGTGAGGCAAAATATTATTATTTAGTATTTATATAGCGCCGCCATCTTCCGCAGATGCATATATCCCTGCATCATATGGGTATCGCTTGTGGTATGTGACACTATGTAGCATATTCCACTGAATTGTCCAAACTAAGTCTATCTCCCGTTCCTCTCTCGGGGAGTTGTTCCAGTGCTGTCCCCCATTCAAATTTGCTGCTACCAGAAGCCCTCAGAAACACTTGTGTCCTTGAGTACTTCCAAAGATAGGCAGCTCCGTAATACGCCAGCGCACTTTTGTGCATGGGCAGTATGGAGCCACCTGTATTCGGAAGCACTCGAGGACATAAGTGCTTCTGGACCTTTCAGGAATCCCCCCCCTTAAAAATCCTGCGTTTACCCCTGGCCACCTAGGCCATGGCCTAGGGCATCACAGGAGCAAGGGCACCAAAGTAGCAGGCTGAACTTATGCAGCATTTGCAAACTTGCAAATGCTGCAATGCAGGGAGATCAGGCGAGCGCCTGACCACGGTACTCTGCTGCCAGCGGCCTTTGCAGCAGCCACCTTGCTCTCTGTGCATGTTTGCATTGTGGCGGGTGGCTATGGACTTGGGCAGCATTGGAGACAGAGGGGTAAAGGAAGCTTTTGCACTGGAGATGAGCTAAGAAATGAGTGACACTGATGGCTGCTGCAGTGTTAAGGTGAGCTGGCTACCTATACTGAAAGGGGGGAAGTGAGAAAAGGAGGGATTAAGGAAGTCATCTGGCTACCTATACTACAGGGAAAGGGAGGAAGAGTCATCTGGCTACCTATACTGGAGGGGGGTGATCAGGTTACCTATACTAGAAGGAAGGGAAGAGGGGTTTTCTGGCTACCTATACTGAAGAGGGGCAGCTGGTGACAGCGGCCTTGGGAGGTAAAGAGTATGAATCCGGCCCTGGCCATGGGTGCCACAACACCATGGGTGACGTGTCATCCCTCATGTTCCTCCGGCATAGAGGGAGATTTCTCTCATTACCTATACTGGGGGAAGCTATTTATACTGAGGGGCACCTCTCATTACCTTTACTGGGTGGCGCAATTACCGTGTTTGCCATAAGCGCTATATTACCCAGATACACCCCTGGAAGCAACTTGTTGATCAATGGAGTAAGAATTTTTGCCCTGCACCCACCGCCACCCACCTCTGATATGGTAGGTCACCTATCTTATCCAGAAATGTCAACTGTTGTCACTTTTGCACCAATTGCTTGCCAGTGACTTATGCACCTACCTTTGAATACAGCAAGTCCATATGCTATGGTTTACACTATGCTTGGATATTGAATACATGTGAAATTACTGCAGTGCCTGATGGAACTTGTTCTTACATTTGATCAATGTTATGCATCTGTTATTAAAGAGACCCCGGGGTGGGTTCTAAGAATTCTATTAGCACACAGAGGCTGGGTCTGCATATAATGCCCAGACTCTGTGGCTATACTGTCTCCCCCCAGGCCCCCCCGCACCCCCCCCCCCCCGCTCTGCTGTCCCCCATAAATCAAACGCCGTGCTAGCGACACTCAGCGTGTCGATAGCCGGCTGTTTACATCTGCACTGTTACTCTCTGCCGCTCCCCCGCCCCCTCTATATCTCCCTTCCCCGTCGGTGTCCCTTCCCTCCAATCAGCGGGGAGGGAAAGGACACAGGCGGGGAGTGGCGACATAGAGGAGGCGGGGGAGCGGTGAGAGTGACAGTGCAGATGTAAACAGCCGGCTAGCGATGTCGCTAGCACAGCGTTTGATTTACGGGGGACAGCATAGCGCGGGGGGGGGGGGGGGGGGCTGGGAGAGACAGTATAGCCACAGAGTCTGGGCATTATATGCAGAACCAGCCTCTGTGTGCTAATAGGATTCTTAGAACCCACCCCGGGTTCTCTTTAAGATTATCATCAGCACGCAGTACTACAATTGAGCTGGTTTCTGGTGACCTGAACCTCCTGATTTTACACCCATATTCCCGCTTTGCAAATAGAAACACTCTAATCCTTATAGTGCCAGCTGACCACATACTTCTTGACTTGAGCAACTTGTCGATGAAGCAAACCAAGCCACTGCCAAAAGCTTATAGGCACATTTCCACTTACGTAAATTTGCGGCATTTCCCTGCGGGCGAATTTCAGGCAGGGTAACGCAGCCTATTGAAATCAATAGTCTGCCATCCTATTCCCATTTGGGTGAAAAAAAACGTAGGACATACTGCATCATTTTGTATCATGCATGCGATTTCCCATAGCCACGCATTAAGTGGCATAACTACAATTCAATTCAGCAAAACTTTGATGGGGGCCCCCAATGTCAACACCCCTTCCCTTTCCTCTCCTGGTGCCCTTTTTCACACCCTGGGGCCCATCTCACAAGGGTCATAAAAGTATGGCCATCAGGATCTTCATACCCATGACAAGTGTGGCCACAAAAACAACTGATGTGACGTATAGTCCCCTGTATCGGAGGAAGGGAATTTTTTGTAGTTGACCCCCCCCCCCCAACTCTGGCCCCCCTGTGATCACAGTTTAGTTACACCTCAGCATGTAGGCAATGGCTAGAGGGAAGTGCATGCACACACATTAAAAAAAGTTCTGAGATGCACACCAGGTACAAGTGGAAGCTTGCCCAATGTGATAACCTTCAGGGGCAAACCCAGGATTTTCAAGTGGGGGATTCCTGAAAGGTCTCCCTCAGTCACGCACAATACAGTATAATAATATGGTAGGACATCATGCTGGATACACATAATGCAATTTCCCGTCCGATTGACAGGACCTGACAGTTCTTTCCTAAATGTTCCATCAGTTCCCGATTGCCAACGGGATCGATCAGGAGCAGTTTGAATGCAGATAATAATGAGGACAGCCGACATCTGTAATGAATGGGAAAGTGAAGCATTCACGTAGCAGGGCACAGGGCTGTGCTCATACCTGACTCTAAGTTCTCCAGAGCTGCTCCATGCTCTGTACACACGCTGCTGCTCCATCCAAAGTCAACTGTAGCCGGGAAAGAAAGGGGGCAGTGCTGTGAGCTGCAGGATGCCTGCATATATTCTGGTGTCTCAACTTGTACCTGTCCATAGATACTGTCCTGGCCTGAGGGAGGATTCTGGGCAGCTGTCATCCCCCCCTGCATTTGCCTATGACCTTGGATGTTTGTATTGAATAAGAAATCCTTTTTGGAATATAATTTATCCACTTCTGGACTTTGATGATTGAAATCTACACCCTGTTTTAATCCTGTTATACCTGCCAGGATGTAGATTTCAATCCACCAATCGCATTGCTCTGTCCCCGCCACAGATCACTCGCTCTGCTGTTGGTATGACTATTGGCAGAGCTGTATGAGCCGGCCCAAAGCCGATTTCATTGGCTCCTGACCCTGTCATCATTGTAAGCCAATCCCATTGGCTTACAACGTTGATGGACAGCGCCAGGAGCCAATGATAGCGGCACCTGACCGGCTCACACTGCTCTGCCATCATAGCGACGGCAGAGAGAAGAGTCTGCTGGGATGGGAGAGTATCGTGACCAGCGGGAGTGGCGGCGGGTATGTGCAGCAATTCATCAGGAGGCAGGCACCGTTCTTTGGTACCAGCAGTCTCTGATCCTTAAGGGGGCAGAGACTGCTGGTACGGAAGTGGTTAAAGAATTAGCTGTGAAATGCGATTATAAAAACAAAATGTGAACTAACGCTTTCAGAAATCTACTGCCATTGCTGCATTGTAAAAAGAAGCATCCCATGATATGTTACATAGTTACATAGTTATTTTGGTTGAAAAAAGACATACGTCCATCGAGTTAAACCAGAGAACAAAGTACAACACCAGCCTGCTCCCTCACACATCCCTGTTGATCCAGAGGAAGGCGAAAAACCCCCACAAGGCATGGTCCAATTAGCCTCAAAAGGGAAAAAAATTCCTTCCCGACTCCAGATGGCAATCAGATAAAATCCCTGGATCATCACCACTGGGCATTACCTAGTAATTGTAGCCATGGATGTCTTTCAACACAAGGAAAGCATCTAAGCCCCCTTTAAATGCAGGTATAGAGTTTGCCATAACGACTTCCTGTGGCAATGCATTTCACATCTTAGTAAATGATAAACCCTTTTCAGCCAATCCTAGGAGACTGTAAGTGTACAGTGGGCGTGTCAAAGACCTGGCTTGAGGCACATAACAGCAATGCAAAGACAGCAGTCTGCTAACAGCCCGATCCAGCATTACGAAAAATGGGTTTAGCAAAACAGCAGTGCTTATTTAATACAACCTACAGTCACTTTTAAATAGTTACAAATATTTCTATTTTTGTTGTTGTTGTTGTTGCCTGAGGATAAGTCTTAAATAAAAGATAAGCATCTTGTTTTCTGGATTTGTGATGGCACAGATCAGATGTAAATACTTTGCTCCGTGAGAAGGCATTGCTGTAGTTTATCCTGGAAACATAACACTGCTGCGATTATATCAGCAGGCGCAGTGCTAGCGTTGCCTAGCGGAATGCGATGCTACATCCAGGCTACAGAACAGCCTCCCCCCCGGGGGCCTCATTGTGATGACAAATGGCGGCAGAGTTGTCGGGCTCCGCAGAAATACTGTTTTGCTCCGAGACAGCTCTGGGGAACAGGATATTCAAGATATTTATAATCCAAAATGATATGAAACCGAGAAAAAAAATAGTCATAAACCTCTTGTTTACATAAATTTTATTTTAAAGCCCCCTAGTAAAACAAAACTTAAAAGGGCACTCCAGGCAAAAACTCAAGAAATAGGCCTTGAAATTCGGGCGAGAGTGCAGTCTAGGGTTTCTGGTTTTCATATTGTAAAAGGATACCCGAACTGATATGTGACATGATGAGATAGACATGTGTATGTACAGTGCCTAGCACACAAAAAACTAGGCTGTGTTCCTTTTTTTCTTTCTCTGCCTGAAAGAGTTAAATATCAGGGGCCTGATTCACAAAGCAGTGCTAACAGTTAGCACGCTGTTGAAAAGCCCTTTATCACGCCTAAACTCAGTTTAGGCATGATAAGTTTAGGTGTGATAAGTTTAGGGGCCTGATTCACAAAGTGGTGCTAACAGTTAGCACGCTGGTGAAAAGCCCTTTATCATGCCTAAACTCAGTTTAGGCATGATAAGTTTAGGTGTGATAAGTTTAGGTGTGATAAGTTTAGGCATGATAAGTTTAGGTGTGATAAGTTTAGGCATGATAAGTTTAAGCACCAAGGGCTTGATTCACAAAGCGGTGATAACCCAGTTATCACGCCTAAAAGACTTTAGGCGTGATGACCTTTTCACCACTGAGTTATCACCGATTTTTCCTGCTCTTCGCGCGAAGTTACCGCGCGTAAGCGCGTTCGCGCGTACGCGCGTGAGAGCGCGCGCAAAGTCCCATAGGGCTTAATGGGAGCTTCGCGCGAAGCGTCGGGTGTTGCGCGCGCACTTACGCACCTTCGCGCGAGTTTCTTCTTATCATGCCTAAAGTGACTTTAGGCGTGATAAGGGCCTTTTCACCACGGTGCTAACACTTTGCACCGCTTGGTGAATCGAGCCCCAACTGCGTTAGCACCGCAGTGCACAGCTGATCAAAAGTTTTGCGCTAGCAAAGTCTGCCGCACTTCGCATAGAGTTTAATGGCGCTGCTTTGCGTGCAGGACTTTGCACGCTATCTACACTTCTCTAAACTTATCATGCCTAAACTTATCACACCTAAACTTATCACACCTAAACTTATCATGCCTAAACTGAGTTTAGGCATGATAAAGGGCTTTTCACCACGGTGCTAACTGTTAGCACCGCTTTGTGAATCAAGCCCAAAGTCTCTAACTGGGTTAGCACCGCTTTGTGAATCGAGCCCCAGGTATGTAAGTGGCTGACTCAGTCCTGACTCAGACAGGAAAGGCTCGATTCACAAAGCGGTGATAACTCAGTTATCACGCCTAAAAGACTTTAGGCGTGATAACCTTTGCACCAGCAAAGTTATCACTGCTTTGTGCTCTAACTCGCGCGAAGTTTCCGCGCGTACGCGCGTACGTGCGCGCGCAAAGTCCCATAGGGCATAATGGGAGCGTTGCGCGAAGCGGGTGGCGCTGCGCGCGCGGAAAATTCACGCGAGTTTCTTCTTATCATGCCTAAACTGAGTTTAGGCGTGATAAGGGGCTTTTCACTCGCGTGCAAACACTTTGCACCGCTTTGTGAATCAAGCCCTTTAGGCGTGATAACCATTGCACCACACTGGTGAAAAGCCAGTTTAGGCGTGATAAGTTTAGGTGTGATAAGTTTAGGCGTGATAAGTTTAGGCATGATAAGTTTAGATAAGTTTAGATCGCGCACAATGGGCTCGATTCACAAAGCGGTGCTAACCCAGTTAGAGACTTTAGGCATGATAACCTTTGCACCACGCTGGTGAAAAGCCAGTTTAGGCGTGATAAGTTTAGGTGTGATAAGTTTAGGTGTGATAAGTTTAGGCATGATAAGTTTAGATAAGTTTAGATCGCATGCAAAGTCCCGCACGCAAAGCAGCGCCATTAAACTCTATGCAAAGTGCACCAGACTTTGCTAGCGCAAAACTTTTGATCAGCTGTGCACTGCGGTGCTAACGCAATTGGTGCTTAAACTTATCATGCCTAAACTTATCACACCTAAACTTATCATGCCTAAACTTATCACACCTAAACTTATCACACCTAAACTTATCATGCCTAAACTGAGTTTAGGCGTGATAAAGGGCTTTTCACCAGGGTGCTAACTGTTAGCACCGCTTTGTGAATCAGGCCCAATGTCCCGCACGCAAAGCAGCGCCATAAAACTCGATGCGAAGTGCACCAGACTTTGCACCGCTTTGTGAATCAGGCCCTAGGCGTGATAACCATTTTTATCATGCCTAAACTCAGTTTAGGCATGATAAGTTTAGGCATGATAAGTTTAGGCATGCTAAGTTTAGATAAGTTTAGATCGCATGCAAAGTCCCGCACGCAAAGCAGCGCTATTAAACTCTATGCAAAGTGCACCAGACTTTGCTGGCGCAAAACTTTTGATCAGCTGTGCACTGCTGTGCTAACCCAGTTGGTTCTTAAACTTATCACTCCTAAACTTATCACACCTAAACTTATCACACCTAAACTTATCATGCCTAAACTGAGTTTAGGCATGATAAAGGGCTTTTCACCAGCGTGCTAACTGTTAGCACCGCTTTGTGAATCAGGCCCGAAGTGACTACAGTGTGACCCTCACTGATAAGAAATTCCCCTTTTTTACCTCTTTCTTGCTCTCAGAAGCCATTTTCTGCTAGGAAAGTGTTTTATAGTTGGAATTTCTTATCACTGAGGGTCACACTGTAGTCACTTCCTGTCTGAGTCAGGACTGAGTCAGCCACTTGCATACCTGGGGCTCGATTCACAAAGCGGTGCTAATCCAGTTAGAGACTTTAGGCATGATAACCATTGCACCACTCTGGTGAAAAGCCAGTTTAGGTGTGATAAGTTTAGGCATGATAAGTTTAGGTGTGATAAGTTTAGGCATGCTAAGTTTAGATAAGTTTAGATCGCTTGCAAAGTCCCGCACGCAAATCAGCACCATTAAACTTTATACGAAGTGCATCAGACTTTGCTAGCGTAAAACTTTTGATCAGCTGTGCACTGCGGTGCTAACGCAGTTGGCGCTTAAACTTATCATGCCTAAACTTATCACACCTAAACTTATCATGCCTAAACTTATCACACCTAAACTTATCACACCTAAACGTATCATGCCTAAACTGAGTTTAGGCATGATAAAGGGCTTTTCACCAGGGTGCTAACTGTTAGCACCGCTTTGTGAATCAGGCCCCTGATATTTAACTCTTTCAGGCAGAGAAAGAAAAAAAGGAACACTGCATAGTTATTTGTGTGCTAGGCACTGTACATACACATGTCTATCTCATCATGTCACATGTCACCTCAGGTATCCTTTAATAGAGCATTATCTGATCTTTTGTAGAGATTATTGGATAGGAAATTGCAGTGACTACGAGGTGGTAAATAGGAGCATCTGCACATGTTTAGCCCAGGCTTGTGACAAACAAATATAGGGTCTCTTGCATGCTTTTACTATGTGTATTTATTTGTATATTCTTACCCAGGGGTTTAACTACATATCATGCCCCCCCCCCAGCAAAACGTTGATGTCCCCCCCATGTCCACATCGTTTCCCTTGCCTAAACCTGGTGGCCCTCCCAGCCTAGGGGACCATCTTTAAGATGTCATAAAAATGTGTGGACATCGTAATCTTCACACCTATAAGAAGTGTGGCAATGAAAACACACGGAGGTTGATTCATTAAGCTGCGCCGCTAAAGCAGTGGAGCTTAATGGGCTTGATTCACTAAGACAAATAGAATGCCTTATCAGAGTTAACACACCTTATGAGAGTTGTCACGTCTTATCAGAGTTAACACGCCTTATCAGAGTAGCATAGCGAGCGCTACGAGCTTATGCCAGCTAATTGACATAAGGCGGTACGGGGTGTTATGTACAGAGTACATTTCCTCCTATCTCTCCAATATATCAACCAGTGAGATCACACAATAATCTCGAAATTTAGGGGCCTGCAATCCACATAGACTTGCAGGATTCGTGGGATTGCTAGGGACACTAAGGTGTTAGTCTTGCTCTCTGGGGCTGTATACTGGTGGATGTTTCCCTTCTTTCGGGTGCTGTTGTTGAGGACATTTGGAGACTGTTGTGGAAAGTTACCTTTCTTTGGAGGGATACTGGGGTCTGGACCAATCACAGGACTTGGCTTGGCCAAAGGTGAGCTAAGGTAACTGGCAGGGCCAATGGCTGCCGAGCTATGTGGCTGTATATATACAATATTGCCACTGGTACTGGCAGCATTTCTCTCAGGACAAGGGCTGGTGATTTTCCCGACCGCCTGCTCTGGAATTGGACATTACTTGCTGTGGAATTTTGTGGCAGTGCCTTTACTCAATGGGCGGGGCAGTGCTTCTCACTAACGTGGGCGGGCAGAGGAAGATTGGACTCTTGGTCTAGTCCATACATATCAAACTCCGGCCCATGGGCTGAATACGGCCTTCTGAGCCATTGCATTTGGCCCCCAGGGCCGGATTTATACTCTTTACCGCCCAAGGCCACTGTCACCAGCCGCCCCCCTTCAGTATAGGTAGCAAACTGATCCCTCCTCCTTCCCTCCAGTCCAGTATAGGTAGCCAGATTACCCCCTCCCCCTTTCCTTCCAGTATAGGTAGCCAGATGGCTCTTTTGATCCCTTCTTTTCTCACCCCCTTTCAGTATAGGTAGCCAGCTCACCTTCACACCGCAGCAGCCATCGGTGTCACTCATCTCTCAGCTCGTCTCCAGTGCAGAAGCTTCCTCTTCCTTTCCATCTCCAATGCTGCCCAAGTCCATAGCCGCTGGCCACGATGCAAACGTGCACAGAGAGCAAGGTGGCCGCTGCACATGCAGCTAGCAGCAGAGTACTGCGGTCAGGCACTCGTCTGATCTCCCTGCATTGCAGCATATGCAAGCTTGAGGGGTCCCGAAGGGCCCTTCCTTAACTACAGTATTAGCTCTCTATTGGCCCTGTGCTGGTAATAATCACTTATATAGATGCTTTAATAATTGCAGTATTTGTATAGCCCCTTTCTCCTGTCGGACTCAAAGCGCTTGCGGGGCAGCCACTAGAGCGCACTCAGTAGGCAGTAGCAGTGTTAAGGAGACTTGCCCAAGAAACTCCTTACTGAATAGGTGCTGGCTTACTGAACAGGCAGAGCCGAGATTTGAACCCAGGTCTTCTGTGTCAGAGGCAGAGCCCTTAACCATTACACCATCCAGCCACTGCTTATTTAAATAGTAGTAATCATTAACAAGCTGTTCCCCATCCCCTTCTTGCACCTCTGACACTGTAGTTGCCATTGGCAGGTTTTGGTGCGCCGTATCAATTGTTATGTATAGAGTGCCTGGGGGGCCCAATGCAAAACCTGCGCTGGGGCCCATAGCTCCTTAGCTACGCCACTGATACCTATATACAGTATATATGTACATATACACATACACATATTTGAGGAATAGCCCATAGTGCTTGGATAATTATTACACCTTAGCTAACGGGATATGAAAGGTTTTATAATATGTCAATATTTATATCCTTTTAAATGGTATTTATTGTATGAGGTATGTTTATTTTAGATAAGCATAAGTTAAGAATTTCCATGTATTTTGCTAGAAGGCAGAACTCTTTGGTACTTGTAGACAAGACAAAGAACATTAGTATCGCACTTTTCTCGTGGCGGACTCAAAGCGCTAGAGCTGCTAGGAGCACTAGGACGTGCTCAGGACGCTAACAGTGTTAGGGAGACTTGCCCAAGGACTCTTTACCAAATAGTTGCTGGTTAAATGAACAAGAAGAGCCAAGATTTGAACCCTGGTTTCCTGCATCAGAGCCCTGAAAGAGAGACCGTAACCAAGAATTGCACTTCATCCCAATCAGTAGCTGATACCCCCTTTTCCACGGGAAATCTATTCCTTTTCTTAAACAGATCATCGGGGGGGGGGGGGGGGGGATCTGTATGGTTTATATTGTGGTGAAACCCCTCCCACAGTGTGATGTCAGGACAGTTTCCTGTCTGTGAACCTCATTGCATTCTGTAACATAGCTGTTTCCAACTGCCAAAAAAGCAAGCAGCAGCTACTTCCACTGACATCACCTGCCAGCAGTAAAAATGTCACCATGTGATAGATGTCAGAATGTAAATCTGGGAAAGGAAAGATTTTACAATGGGCAAACACTGACTAAATCATTTATACATAATGTATTGTAAAAATGAAGCAGGTTTTTTTAAATTACATTATTTTCACTAGAGTTCCTCTTTAATCATTACACTATCCAGCCTCTGACAGTTTCCCTGCTCTCTTACGGTCACTTCATTTCTCACGTGTAATACGAAGCAGTACATTAGCTGTAATATACCACCGTCTGATATGTATAGATGTTTCCATTCCTACCATGCATGCGAACGGCTCCAGGAAAATGAGAAATATGTATTTGCCCATTTCATTGACTAAAGCATTAGTCAAAACAAACAGCCCCATTTCCCTGCTCTCTGCAAGGCGTCTGGTCAGAGGCCGTCACCAAACAACATCTGCGGGTATATCTCAAACATAAAGGAGGTTATTATGATTATTGATTTATAGGGCTCGATTCACAAAGCGGTGATAACCCAGTTAAAGACTTTAGGCGTGATAACCATTTTTATCATGCCTAAACTCAGTTTAGGCATGATAAGGTTAGGCATGATAAGATTAGGGGCCTGATTCACAAAGCGGTGCTAACAGTTAGCACACTGGTGAAAAGCCCTTTATCATGCCTAAACTCAGTTTAGGCATGATAAGTTTAGGTGTGATAAGTTTAGGTGTGATAAGTTTAGGCATGATAAGTTTAGGTGTGATAAGTTTAGGCATGCTAAGTTTAAGCGCCAACTGCGTTAGCACCGCAGTGCACAGCTGATCAAAAGTTTTACGCTAGCAAAGACTGGTGCACTTTGTATAAAGTTTAATGGCGCTGCTTTGCGTGCGGGACTTTGCAAGCGATCTAAACTTATCTAAACTTAGCATGCCTAAACTTATCACACCTAAACTTATCACACCTAAACTTATCACGCCTAAACTGGCTTTTCACCAGCATGGTGCAATGGTTATCATGCCTAAAGTCTTTTAGGCATGCTAACTGGGTTAGCACCGCTTTGTGAATCGAGCCCTAGGTGTGATAAGTTTAGGCATGATAAGTTTACATAAGTTTAGATCGCACGCCAAGTCCCGCACGCAAAGAAGCGCCATTAAACTCTATGCAAAGTGCACCAGACTTTGCTAGCGCAAAACTTTTGATCAGCTGTGCACTGCGGTGCTAACCCAGTTGGTGCTTAAACTTATCATGCCTAAAAACTTATCACACCTAAACTTATCACACCTAAACTTATCATGCCTAAACAGAGTTTAGGCGTGATAAAGGGCTTTTCACCATGGTGCTAACTGTTAGCACCGCTTTGTGAATCAGGACCATAGTGTTCATATTTTTCATGGTGCTGTACATAGTACATACTGCTGCACAAACAATAGGGCAATTACAGGTGATATACACTAAGCAATTCACCTTGTAAATTGTACATGAAGGCATTATAACATTACACCAGTACTGGAAACATTAGATTCACAAAGCGGTGCAAACACTTTGCACGCCTGTGAAAAGCCCTTTATTACGCCTAAACTTAGTTTAGGCGTGATCTGAAGGTATTCGCGCGAACTCCCGCGCGCAAAGTTTTGCGCGCGTAGCGCGGTTCGCTAAGCGCGCAGCGCACCGTGCTTCGCGCGAAGTGCCCATTAAGCCCTATGGGACTTTGCGCGCGTGCGTGCGCGCATACGCGCGCAACACTTTGCGCGCGGGAGCTTCGCGCGAGTTAGAGCACAAAGCGGTGATAACTTTGCTAGTGCAAAGGTTATCACGCCTAAAGTCTTTTAGGCGTGATAACTGAGTTATCACCGCTTTGTGAATCAGGTGAGAGAACTCTGCCCTTATAAACTTACAGTTTATATGATACAGGAGATGGCATGTGACATGATGAGACAGACACATGTATGCACAGTGCCAAACACACACAAACCTATGCTGTGTTCCTTCTTTATTGTCTGTACCCAAAAGAGTTAAAAATCAGGTATGCAAGGTACAAACAGTTTCTGTCTGGGTCGAGACTGGCTTGCACTATAATGTAATCCTCAGTGATAAGGAATAACGGCCATAAAACACTTTCCTGGCAGAAAATGGCTTCTGAGAGCAGGGAAGAGATAAAAAGGTTCAATAGTTCATAGATGAAGATTTCATTTTTCAGCACGACCTGGCACCTGCTCACAGTGCCAAAACCACTGGTAAATGGTTTACTGACCATGGTATTACTGTGCTCAATTGGCCTGCCAACTCTCCTGACCTGAACCCCATAGAGAATCTGTAGGAACACTCTGGATGAGCTTAAGGCCGCTATCAAAGCATCCTGGGCCTCCATAACACCTGAGCAGTGCCACAGGCTGATTGCCTCCATGCCACGCCACTTTGAAGCAGTCATTTCTGCAAAATGATTCCCAACCAAGTATTGAGTGCATAACTGAACATAATTATTTCAAGGTAGACTTTTTTTTTTTGTTTTAAAAATACTTTCTTTTATTGGTCGGAAGAAATATGCTAATTTTTTGAGATAGGAATTTTGGGTTTTCATGAGCTGTATGCCAAAATCATCAATATTAAAACAATAAAAGGCTTGAACTACTTCAGTTGTGTGTATTTGAATCTAAAATATATGAAAGTCTAATGTTTATCAGTACATTACAGAAAATAATGAACTTTATCACAATATGCTCATTTTTTTAGAAGATCCTGTACATCCTGAATAAGCATTCCACAGATCAGATGTTTCTGACCGAAGTCAGATTTTATTAGCCACATTGTTGTTTCAGGTGTTAATGTCAGACACTACTTCAGCCAAAGAGACCAGAAGGGCTGCCAGGCAACTGTTTAAAAGAAAATAAATATGGCAACCTCCATCGTCTTCTCACTTCGAGTTCCCTTTAAAGAGAATCTGTATTGTTAAAATCGCACAAAAGTAAACATACCAGTGCGTTAGGGGACATCTCCTATTACCCTCTGTCACAATTTCGCTGCTCCCCGCCGCATTAAAAGTGGTTAAAAACAGTTTTAAAAAGTTTGTTTATAAACAAACAAAATGGCCACCAAAACAGGAAGTAGGTTGATGTACAGTATGTCCACACATAGAAAATACATCCATACACAAGCAGGATGTATACACCCTTCCTTTTTAATCTCAAGAGATCATTTGTGTGTTTCTTTCCCCCTGCAGCTATCTTCCACTGAAGTGTCAGGCTTTTTCTTCCTGCAGAGTGCAGACAGCTCTGCTTGTATGTAATTCCTCAGTATGTGAAAGCCCAGCCAGCTCAGAGGAGGATTTATCCAGCTTGTAAAAGATAGGAGAGCAGAGAGAAGCTGCACTAATCTAAATATCACACAGGCAGTGTGCAGAGAGGGGCCTGGAGGGGGGAGATGCATCACAGAACCACAACACTGAAGAACTTGGCAGCCTTCCAGACACAGGCCGACAAGTCTGACAGGGGAAAGATACATTGATTTATTACAGAGATGATGATAGTATAAAGTGCTGCAGTAAGCCAGAACACATTAGAATAGCTTTTGGAACTTGTAGGATGATAAAAAACACGATGCAATTTTTGTTACGGAGTCTCTTTAAAATCACACTCATTCCATTTTTCGCTTCGTCTACAATGTATTTCTAGCTACTGGCCAGATTTTTCAGGGAAAATCTCTTGTTTCCTTGGGATTTCAGGCAGAGTGGAAACCGGCAAATTCTGCTCATCCCTGCTGTTTATGCAAACTATTTACGGAACACTTGGGACTGGAAGAACTGACTTTTTGTGATTGTTTTTTTTTTTTGTGGGCTATCAGGCCTGGAACCCACTACAAAACGCTATAGCTAATCGCAATCGCTAGCGTTTTGTAAGCGATTTCCTGAGCGCTTTAGGGAGCGATTTTAAAAATTGTAATCAATTTGCCAGCAGTTGTGTAGCGATTAGCGATAAGCATTTTAAAGTCTGATTGGTCCTTTCAATTAATTTTAATTTTGTTACTGTGTACAGTAACTTTAAAACGCAACCAGAATCGCTCCGTGCAGGTTCTGATGAGCGTTTACGCCAGCGATTATATACTTTACATTGAAACGCTAACGCTAACATAATGCTGCATGTCCTGCGTTTGCGATTTTGCTAATCGCAATCGCTTCTGTGGAATTTGCACCATCCATTTACATTGGCAGAACGTTTAGGGAAATCGCTAGCGATTTATCACACTCCCTAAATGCTCAAAAAATCGCTCTAGCGGGTTCCCTCCCTCACAGTAGATGAAATACAAATGAATAGAGATATTGCAGCATGAATACCACCCAAGGATGGCTTTCATTTATTGCATAATAGTGTTCCTTAAAGGGGCACTATGTTGAAAAATTTTAAATATGTGCAAGCATGTACAAATAAGAAGTACGTTTTTTCCAGAGTAAAATGAGCCATACATTACTATTCTCCTATGTTGCTGTCACTTACAGTGAGTAGTAGAAATCTGACAAAAGCGACAGATTTTGGACTAGTCCATCTCTATATGGTGGATTCTCAGGGATTTATTTATTTTCAAAAGCACTTAGTGAATGGCAGTTGCTCTGTCCAACTGCCCAAAAACTGGCCAGCATCATTGTTTAAGGCTACTTTCCCACCAAGACGTTGCGTTTTAGGGAACGTTATGGTCGCATAACGTGCCCCTAACACAACGTATGGTGGTGTTGAAGTTGGACGTCAGCTTGAGCTGCGTTATGCAGCTCTCAAAGCCGCTCCAGGTTAGTGATAGGAAATCCGGATCTTTTTAAGGATTCGGATCATTTGAATCAGATCATTGAAACGATCCAGATCTTTGAACCGAATCATTTGAATCATTTTACTAGGGAAGCAGACTGGGTGAAATGACTAGCAGGACAGGACTTTCCCTGCACTGTACATTTTGTATGTTCCTGTTTCTTCCAGACAGACATCCACTATGAACCGAATCATTCATTGTGGTGATCCGGATGATTCGACTCACAAAAAAGATCCTGATCAAATGAACCGGGACCGTTCATGACCAGGACAACACTACAGTCCCACCAAGTCACCACAGTGCAGTGAATACTAATTAGCCATGTGGGAGGAGGAGGAGGAGGAGGAGGAGGAGGAGGAGGAGGAGGAGGAGGAGGAGGAGGAGGAGGAGGAGGAGGAGGAGGAGGAGGAGGAGGAGGAGGAGGAGGAGGAGGAGGAGGAGGAGGAGGAGGGATCTCCTCCTCCAACATTACTGAGCATGTGCAAACAGTCTAATGTGGCTTAGCCCAGTATGACGTACAGCATGCAGCACTTTGTTTAAACGTGCTGCGTTACTATGTAACGCAACGTGTGCACTGTGAACAGCACATTGATTTTACAGTGCTGTGAGTTAGGCTGTGTTACTGGCTGCTGTAACGTGGGACTTTAACGTCCCACTGTGAAACCAGCCTAAATCCTTTTTAGGCAATATCTTTATAAAGAACTAGCTGACCTAAGCCTGTTTAAAAACACGTCTGTCACCGCATTTCACTGCGCGTGCGCCCGCCCACCCAATGGCCCCATCCTCCCCTTGAAGCCGCACGTCACTCCCCCTCAGTGCCTCTGCACACATGCACAGTTCGTTATGAGCAGGGACACACACACACACACAGGGACACACACGGACACAGAGACACTTGGATTTTATTATATAGGACTAGCTGATGACCAGGCGTTGCCCGGGTATGTATTTGGCTGGTGTCGGCTCCGCTCACTTTTTCTAACCCTAACACACAAACACTCAATGACCAAGTTTGTGAGCTTTGGCATCAATCATTCGTATATTCACATATAGATTAAACAAATCAGATTGGCTGTTTGTGGCTCCGCCCCTCTCCAGCATTTGAACCCCAGTCACCCAATGACCAACTGTACCAGGTTTGAGGCATCTGCTATAAACAGTGTAAAAATGGCAGCAATTTTAATATTCCCCTTGAAACAGGTGGATATTGATTGGCTATTATAGGCTCCACCCACTTTCCTGAATATTAAACTCAGTCACCCAGTGGCCATCTGGGCAAAGTTTGACAACCCTGCCATTAACAGCGTAAGAAGGGCTGCAGTTTATATTTTCCCAGTGAAATTTGTTTTTGGCTCCACCCACTTTTTTGTAACTTGGAAACATAGTCACTCAGTGACCAACTTTGTGAGCTTTGGGGTCCTTGGCATCAATAATTTGTATTTTCCCAGTATAATGGAACAAATCTTATTGGCTGTTTGTGTCTCTGCCCCTTTTTCTGAATTTGAACCCCAGTGACCCAATGATTAACTGTACCAGGTTTGAGGCTTGTGCCACTAACAGTGCCAAAATGGCAGCAATTTTAATATTTCCTTTGAAAATCAACAGGTGAATTTTGATTGACTTTTTTTTTAGCTCCACCCACTTTTCTGAATATTAATCCCAGTCACCTAGTAACCAACTGTGCAAAGTTTGAGAACCCTGCCATTAACAGTGTAAGAATGGTTGCAGTTTATATTTTCCCAGGGAAATCTGTTTTTGACTCCCCCAGTTTTTGTAACCTTGACACACAGTCGCTTAATGACCAAGTTTGTGAGCTTTCAGGTTCCTGGCTTCAAAATTGTGTGAATGGAAGCAGTTTATCCAGCAAGGAAATCTGCAGTGGCATAGCTAAAGAGCTATGGGCCCCGGTGTAAGTTTTACATGGGGCCCCCTAAGCACTTTATGCATAACAATTGATAAGGCGCACCAAAACCTGCCAATGATTTCCACAGTGTTGGAGGTGCAATTAGGGGATGGGAAACAGTTTGTTAATGATTACTACTATTTAAATCATCTATAGAAGTGATTATTACCAGCACAGGGCCAATAGAGAGCTAATATTGTGCTTGAGGGAGGGCCCCTTGGGGCCCCTCTGACCCAAGGGCTCAGATGCGGTCGCTACCTCTGCAACCCCTATTGCTACGCCACTGGAAACCTGATTGTCTGTTTTTGGCTCTGCTCCTTTAGTGAATTTGAACCCTAGACACTTAATGACTGACTGTACCAAGTTTGAGGCCTCTGCCATTAACAGTGTAACAATGGCAGCAATTTACATATTCCCCTTGAAAATCAATAGGTGAATTGTGATTGCCTGTTGTAGGCTCCACCTACTTCTCTGAATATTAATCCCAGTCACCCAGTGGCCAACTGTGTCAAGTTTGAGAACCCTGCCATTAACAGTGTAAGAATGGCTGCAGTTTATATTTCCCCATGTAAAAAGTTAGTTGTTTTTGGCTCCACCCACTATTTCTAACCTTGACACACAGTCACTCAATGACTAAGTTTATGAGCTTTGGGGTCCTTGGCATCAACCAAGTGACCACCTGTGCCAAGTGTGGGGACTCTGGGTTGAGTTCTGTGAGAATGGCAGCCTTTTCTATCTTTTCCATTGACACGAATGGGTGAAATCTGATTAGCTGTTTGTAGCTCCGCCCAGATGTGCACGGGGGCCACGAGACCCCCAGAACCTATCATCCCAGGCAGTAAGGGATCTGTATACCAAGTTTCATTCAAATCGGTCAAGCCGTTTTCTAGTGTTCGCGGCACATACACACATACAGTACATACATCCGATTTTATATATATAGATAAAAGCCTTGCTGAGAATCCCCTATGAAGAGATGGACTAGTCCAAAACCTTTCGGTTCTGTCAGATTCCTACTACCTACTGTAAGTGACAGCAACATAGGAGAAAAGTAATTTATGGCTCATTTTACTCTGTAAAAATCGTACTTCTTATTTATATATGTTTGCACATATTTAAAATTTTACAATTTTTCACCATAATGCACCTTTAAAGTGAAACTGAAGCGAAAAAAAAGTATGATATAATGATTTGTTTGTGTAATACAGATAATTCATAGAACACTCATATTTCTATTTTCAGTTAGATAGCTTTTTTTTATAACTTTGCCAAACTCTGTATTTTAAACTATGAAACAGAGCAGTGCTAATGACCCTTTAATCTTTTTAGTAAGAGCTTAAACAAACAGGAGACAGGTTGATATAATTGCTTCAGGAAACAGCACTGTAGCTGGCCAAGCTTGGGCCCAGTGCACACCAAAAACCTCTAGCAGATTTGCAAATGCTAGAGGTTTTTGAAGCAGATATCAGAGCGATTCTAGGCATGGAGAGGTTTTCTAAACATGCCTAGCGTTTTTGGAGCGTTTTTGTGTAGCAGATTGCAAATATTGTTACAGTAAAGCTGTTAAAGCGGAATATAACCCTGCATTTCAACTTTGCTCTAAAACATTATTTACAGTATATTATATGCAACCAGCATTTTTTTTTTACTAGACCAGCATTGGAAGGGTTACACAGGGCTTTAAAGTCCCTAGAGATTTCTGCAGACGCATCCGAACTTCAGTTAGATACTTTTTGTTTACAAATATGTATCTTTTAAGTGTTTATTGTGACTCATCTCTCTCACTGAGAAGGAGCTTGGAGGACAGCCAAAGTGTGTAACTGTTTATCAATAGATACATCTAACTAAATAGAATGTAACTATCTGAACATCTGCACGGAACTTAAAACCTCTGTGTTTAACCCTTCCAATGCTGGTCTAGTAAAAAAAAAATGCTTTTTGCATATAATATGCTGTAAATAATGTTTTAGAGCAAAGTTGAAATGCAGGGTTATATTCCGCTTTAATGAACAGCTTCTGTAACAAAAACGCCTGAAAAAAATGCTCTGATCTAGCGTTTTTCAGAGCGGTTTTCCACTTTCCTATACTTTAACATTAAAGAGACTCCGTAACAAAAATTACATCCTGTTTTTTATCATCCTACAAGTTCTAAAAGCTATTCTAATGTGTCCTGGCTTACTGCAGCACGTTCTACTATCACCATCTCTGTAATAAATCAACTTATCTCTCTCTTGTCAGACTTGTCAGCCTGTGTCTGGAAGGCTGCCAAGTTCTTCAGTGTTGTGGTTCTGTGATGCATCTCCCCCTCCAGGCCCCTCTCTGCACACTGCCTGAGTATTATTTAGATTAGGACAGCTTCTCTCTTATCTTTTACAAGCTGGATAAATCGTCCTCTGAGCTGGCTGGGCTTTCACATACTGAGGAATTACAAACAAGGGCAAAGCTGTTTGCAGAAAGAAAAGAGCAGCCTGAAACTTCAGTGCATGGGGGAAAGAAACACACAAATGATCTCTTGAGATTCAAAAGGAATGCTGTATACAGCCTGCTTGTGTATGGATGTATTTTCTATGTGTGGACATACTGTACATCAACCTACTTCCTGTTTTGGTGGCCATTTTGTTTGTTTACAAACAAACTTTTTAAAACTGTTTTTAACCACTTTTAATGCGGCGAGGAGCGGCGAAATTGTGACAGAGGGTAATAGGAGATGTCCCCTAACGCACTGGTATGTTTACTTTTGTGCGATTTTAACAATACAGATTCTCTTTAAGGCAGAAACGCCTCAAAAATCTAAAAAATGCTGCAGCCCCCGAGTTTGCGTTTGTGGAAAAAGCGAGCCGCTCTGGTGAGCACCATCCTATTCACTTTCATTAGCCAAGCGGTTTTCCCCCTGCAAGCATTTTAAAAATGCTCCAGAACCGCTCTGGTGTGCACCAGCCCTCGGTTGGAGAGCTCAGAGAAGCCCTTCTGCATAGATAACAACTAAAGTTTGTTAACTCTTCCTGTACTGGAAGCAATATGAGACTCTTTTCTTTGCTACGAATGTTTTATTTCTTAGCTGTACTACACATACAATTCACTATGCCATTAGTTTATTTTCACTTCAGTTTCCCTATTAAAAAAAAAAAAAAAAAGTATGAATTCAAATAAAGTAATTTCTCTGTTTTTCGGCGAGCTGATAAGAAGAGCGAGCGTCCGCTGCGGTGATTGCTGCTGGCAGCGTCATACGGTGACTGTCATTCTAATGAGATCTACGATATTGCGGCTGTGTAATGAGTTCTGGGTGGAATTGGAAATCAATTGATCGCGCATGTTGATTAATTACACATCACCAGACTCATACCTGCAGAAATAAATTGCAGCATCATTTGCAATTAATTATTTCTAAAAACCTATAGCCATGCATGGGCAGATGTGTCGCCTTTTCCTGCTTTTTAGAAGAAGATGAAATTAAATGGAGCTTTTTTTCTGTCTAGGAAAACATGGTTCATTTCCATCAAACAATACTTAGAGGATCTGTAGCGGAAAAAAAAATGTAATGACTAAAATTGCTTTTTTTTTTTTTTACAATATTAATTTAAAGAGGAACTGTCGCGAAAATCTTAAAATTTAAAACACATACTACAAATAAGAAGTACAATTCTCCCAAAATAAAATGAGTCATAAATTATGTTTCTCCTATGTTGCTGTCACATCAGGTAGTAGAAATCTGACGTACCAATCCGACAGATTTTGGACTAGCCCATCTTCTCATAGAGGGTTCTCAGGGTTTTTTTAAATTATTTTTAAAAGCACTTCGTGAATGGCAGTTGCTTTATCCAACTGCCAAAAAAGTGAAAGGTGAGCCCGGAGACTGGCCAGGATCTTTGTATTAATTATTTTCAGGGAATGTCTTTATAAAGAGTAAAGGCCGTGTTGAGAATTCCCCATGAAGAGCTCAAAACCTGTCAGTAATGTCAGATTTCTACTACCTACTGTAACATAGGAGAAAAGTAATTTATTGCTCATTTTACTCAGGAAGAAATGTACTTCTTATTTGTGTGTGTTTTAAATTTTAAGATTTTCGCGACTGTTCCTCTTAAAAGATTATTTAGCCAGTGTTTTGCCATTGTAGAATCTTACCTCTCCCTGATTTACTTTCTGAAATTTATCACTGGTGGCCACAGCTCTGAAAGCTGCCATTGCATTTTATTGCATAGCTGCTATATTTAAATATGAAAGTCTATCTATCTAGTGATCCTTTCTCAGCTGTCTCTGCTTTTACTGTATGTATTGCTGCTCAGTTCCAGCTGGCTGCTAATGTTTACATTCCTTTGTGGGCTACAATTAGTAAACAAAAGATAAGATATCACATCTTCTGATGGGGCCAGAGGCTGCCTGCTGAAAAAGAAAGTGCTGTGTTAACTGTTTGAATGCTGTTCTGCTACCATTTTATTATGTGGTAATAGGTATTATTGTGTCTTTAAAGAAAACCTGAACTGAAAATTAAAAGTCAAAATAAGCATACACAAGTCATACTTGCCTTCCATGTAATCTACTCCTCAGTGTCTTTCTCCTGTCCCGCGCCCTGTTTGTTCACTGTGATCAAGGGAATTTTCCGTCCTCCATTTTGAAAATGGCCATTACCCCATAACCGCTTTCTGGTCAGCACACCGTTAAACTGTAACATCGCCCACTTGAGCCATAGGGAAACATGGACATTACCTGGTACATCAGTTTTCCTCTCAGCTATAACTGACAGCAACTGATATTTTATGGACAGCAACTGATATATTTCAGATCTGACAAAATATTGTCAGAACTGGAAGGGATTATTGTCAGAAGAAAATGGTGAGCTTCTGAGAGGAACTGATGGCAAGGTAACTATGTAATGTTCATTTGAAGTTACCTCATGTGTTTATTTTAAATATTTTTACTCAGTACAGGTTCTCTTTAAAGAACAAGCGACACCCATGCTAACCTAGAAATAAAATACACATATATAAGTAGATAAATACTACTTCTACTTACATAACAGATGTATTGTGCTATCCACGTAATCATTCCTGTGAATTTTATAAAGGAAAAGCAGAAAATCCTATTCTAGGCAGTGGCCCTCTTGCCAAGCTAATGCTGACATATTCTCCCCGACTATTCCCCCCTCCCTTCTCCTGCTCATTGTGTATTCATTAGCTGCCCTCCTCTCAGAGTCTTCAGACACTCCCACTGAGGTGTATACTAACAACTGCACTTGGCAGGGAAATAAATGGAAGAGGAGAAATATATTATAGATAAAAAGAATTCCCAGCATTAAACTCTTTGGCACTGTTTGGCACTAGGGCCAGTGCTCCTAAAGTATGTTATAACTCCAAACCATAACAGCAGAAAAAGTTTTGCAAGTTTTGAATGCAGGATTAGCATCTTTATCACTTAATACACTCAGACCAGTTGCTGTTGAAATTTGATTTTTATGGTGACAATACCGCTTTAAAGAATGAATGGGAACTTCCTGCGGCAAGGGGGCAGCACAGCACTTTAAATTTTTTTTTTTTTTTTTAAATCATGTAGCGAGCCCAGGGCTTGCTACATGATAGCCGCTGAGCAGCGGCATCCCCCCACCCACTCTGATCGCCTCCGGCGTTCAGAGTAAGCAGGAAATCCTGTTCAGAACAGGATTTCCTGCTGGGCTTCCCCGGTCGCCATGGCGACGGGGCGGGATGACGTCACCGACATCATGGACGTCGGGACGTCAGAGGGAATCCCGATCCACCCCTCAGCGCTGCCTGGCACTGATTGGCCAGGCTGCACAAGGGGTCTGGAGGGGGGGGGGCGGCGCGGCGTGGCGGGTATCGGCGAATCAGCGGCGAGCGGCGGCGATTGTAATATGCATGCAGCTAGCAAATTGCTAGCTGCGTGCAATAAAAAAAAAAAAATGCAAATCGGCCCAGCGGGGCCTGAGAAATCCTCCTGCACAGGTTACCCCGAGCTGAGCTCGAGATAACCGGCAAGGAGGTTAATTGATCTCAGGGCCAACGAGGGGCGGCACAGGCGCACGCACGATCGTGCGCAGACGTGCACAACAGCACAGCAGCAGCCGCCTGGACGTGACAATCACGTCCAGGCGGCAGGAATGGTCAAAGGGAACCAGAGAGGAACACCACTATGCGTGCGTCGACTGCCTCAACTGGCCGAAAGTGCGGGACCCGGTACCGGCGGATCCAGGAAGCGGAGGATGGCGGCGTGGGAGCGATCCAGGCTTATGGGGCTGGTGGAAGCCCCAGGTGTGTAATGTTTCCCAAAGTCTCTGGTTCGCTTTAAAGAGTAAAGAAGAAATGTTGAGTTCCTTACCCCTTTAAAAAAAAGTACAATAAAAAAATAAACATGACTAAAATGTCCTATTTTATAGATAATAGTCATAATGAAGTACTTGCCCACTATAACAATGAGGTCCATTGTGTAGCAGCTTCACTGGTGTGACGTCCATTTGAGCTATTATGCACAGAACAAAAATCTGCTCAACGCCCGTCAGCAATGAAATTGCTTCTTTATTGGAGGAAATGAATAAAATACATAAGCTATTATGCACCTTGACATTTACACAGTATTTTAGTCTGGATTATGGTGCTCTACAGAAAGGCACTTTATTGTATTTGAGCTGTAATATGTTTATATGAGTGTAAACACGTGTCACAGTTGTCAGCTCCACGAACAATTCCACATGACTTTAAAACTTACTCGGCTCAAGAAACAAATTCATTTGGATTTCATTTTCATTGAGCTTTCCATCTACTTCCAGGATTAGATTAACAATGCACAAAAATGACAGGGGTGTAACTTACATAGCCCGGGCCCCACAGCAACATTCGACAGGCTCCTCCCCCTCCCCAGTCCCGACTCCAAAGTCTCCTCCCCTCCCCACCCCTCAGATTCTGCAAAGCTGCAAAGCAGCGGTGGCCACAGCAGTGAATAATAATACTTTACCTCATCCCGAGAGACCGGTCCTCTTCACTCCTCTGTGAAGCTGCGCCATGCAGCCTTTTAGCTTGCGGCTACCTGTCACATGACATGCAGCGTGGAGAGAGCCGCTGCAGAATCTGATGGTTGCCGGGAGGAGGCGGCATTGGTGTGTGGAAGCGCACACAATCACTGGTGTGATAATTGCCCAGGGACCTTGCTTTGCACCCTACTGGATATTTAACAGCATAGTTACCTTAACCACTTCAGGACCTTAGGCTTACACCCCCTAGTGACCAGGCGTTTTTTTTATAATTTAGGCCACTACAGCTTTAAGGGCTTGCTGTAGGGCCATACAACTCAGCACACAAGTGATCCCGCCCTTTTTCTGCCCACCAACAGAGCTTTCTGTTGGTGGTCTCTGATCCCTGCTGGGATGTGTATTTTTTCCCCTCAATACATTTCCCTATTTTTTAAAGGTTTTTTTTATCCCCTCCCTCCCCCCACCAGCCAATCCCAGTGATTGGCTCTCATAGATATGGAGCCGATCGCTCTCTGAGCCACCCAGGGGGACAGCCGAATGTCACAGCTGTCCCCAGTACAGCGCTGCCTTAGACCGCAGCGCTGTACATAGTAAATAGAACGTAGACGGCGGTTTCGCTGTTTAACAGTCTCCTAGAGGCGATCGCCGCCGGGAGACTGATGACAGAGCGGGGCGCTATCATTCAAGTGGAGATGCGTGCATCGGTGTGCGCGATTTCCTGCAAAACCCCGTCTCAGGACTTCACACCAAATGGCTATTGCTGCGTTAGTGAATATGCAATTAAAAGCTTCCAAAACACCCCGTTGGCATTTTGTGGTTTGACTTGAATGACTTATGCTTGGGTTAAACTGAAAGGTTGACCAAATTAAAAAAACACTGACACTACAGCCGAGATTCTGACTGGTGATCAGGGGTGACCAGGGATATTGCTAGGATCTTGAAAGATCTGGGGCAACCCGGGGCACAAAGAAAGGAGGGAAAGTGTGTAAAAGTGGGCATGGTCATGACAGGATGTGGGCAGAGCTAATAATGTTAGCTCAGGCCTCGAGTCTCGGCCCCAAACCACGTGCCTGCCTGCCAGTCCTGCTTCCTGCCTGCTCAGTAGTGCTGCTCGGATACCCCTTTTCAAAATCCGGATTGATCCGGATCCGGATACCCAGATATCCGATCCGGGTCGGGTATCCGAGTTCAAAATTTTCCAAGCCGAATCGGACATCCAACCCCAGTATCCGGAGTATCCGGACAAATTCGGACATCTGGATAGAAAAACCGGAAGTGGCCTTTAAATTGATTTAAAAACGTTTTTTAAGGTAAATGAGGCATGTATCATCATTATTTTTTAAAGGGAAACACTAATTGATGATGTGGGGACTTAAAATCCCCCCGCCCCACCAAAAAAAAAATGGCTGTCAATTAACATCAGGCCTAGGTTCCAGACAGCGGTCGTGCAGCCCACATTGTGTCCAAAGTCCAACCGCACAACTGGGACATGCCAGTTTTCAGCCAAGACACCTCACCTCCAAACAATTATGCAGCAATTGTGGTTTGGGTTAAATATAGGTGGTTGGTTTCAGTGGCCTTTGGCACCCTGGCCTGGCTGTGGGAGCTGCACAGGCAGCAGGAGCAGGGCAATGCAGCAGCAGCAGGTGTAACGTGGTCCAGGAGCATGCCGGACTTGGCACGTGGCAATTGGCACTTGGCATGTGGCAATTGGCACGTGCCACGTGGCACATGTCACGTGGCACTTGGCCAAGTGCCACGTGACACATGCCAATTGCCACGTGCCAAGTGCCACGTGACACGTGCCACTTGCCACGTGCCAAGTGCCACATGACACATGCCAAGTGCCATGTGAAACGTGCCACGTGGCATGTGCCAAGTGCTACGTGCCGAGTGACAGTCAGACAGTAGAGGAGAAGACACTAACTGTCACTGCTCAGCAGCACAGCAGTTCTGTAGTAAGCTAACACAGTAGTACTACTACTCTAACAACTACTAGCACTAACTGCAGTACTACAGTACTAACTACACAATAACACAGTAATCCTATTCCCTAATATCCCTAACGTAACCTATACTGTAGATAGCTAAGGCTAATAGCTGGCCAGCAGGCAGCAGCTGGCCTGGTCTGTGCACATAGCAGCTGCAGCAGCCCTGCAGCACAGCACACACTCTGACTGTCACACAATGAAATCAAGCTAATTAACAATACCACAATAGTGTAGTGATAGTGAAGGGGTTAATCACTGAACAGCTTTGGGTTTATCACTGTATACAGCACTGCTAGGCCAGCAGCACTGCAGCATGTCTCTCAGTGAATGAGCAGTCACACAGGACGAGTTTTCTCATTATGGCACCCACAGGGGGGTGGCCAGGGTTCCTTTCTGTGATTGGGTGCCAGGGCTTAGGCTGGGAGCCCTCTGATTGGCTCAATGAGCTCAGGTGGGGCTGGCCAAGGTTCCCTTCTGTGATTGGTTGCTAGGGCTTCTGCTGGGAGACCTCTGATTGGCTCAATTATGTCATCTCCTTAGTTACAGTATTCGGAGCCGGATATCCACCTGATATCCGCGGATATCCCCGGTAAGCGACCAAATATCCGCAGATAGCTATCCGGATTTGAAAAAAAATCCGGAAACCAAATCTGAATCAGATACCTGAAAAAGGTCGGATATCCGGGTTACCCTAATATCCGGAATCTGAATGAGCACCACTGCTGCTCAGTTCTGACTCTGTGAGATCCTTGCCAGTTAGTCCTGCAGTCTGCCTGTTTAGTCCTGAGAACCCTGCCAGTCCTGCTTCCTGTCTTCTCAGTTCTGAGAGATCTCTGCCTAGTCCTCATGTGCACTGTACCCATGCTAGCCTCTCTAACTTAATCACCCATGGTGGGTCCCCTTATCAACCCGGCAATCGTGACACCTTTCCTCTTGTTCTTATCGCCTGCAGATGAAGAATGGTTCTCTCTCTCTTATGCTTTTTTTCTGATTCCTGGAAAAATCAAGCAGAGAAGAATTGCCTTTCTTTCCATTAATCACCTGTGGATAGCGGTGGCATTGTCCGTTTGTCACAGCCCTCTGCCTTCCTCTTCGATGTTAGGGTAACAATTGTTTAATTAGATGTTCTGCATTAGCCTAAGTCGTGGCAGCCACGTTCGGAGCTCGGAGACGGGGGAGGGGGGGGGGAGAAGGCCGCACCCCCTCCATTGACTCAAAATCAGCGAGGAATAGGCGCTTTGTAGCTCGGTGATACTTCACACCACATCCATCATTCTTTTTTACGCACCCTGATCCTCTCGCTTTGTTCTTCCAAGCTTTTACTGTTTTCTGTAATGGGTTTCTCCTTTCTGAAGGAAAAAGTGCTTTCTTTGCATTTTTATAGCTTTTTACAGTACAGGCCAGAGCAGAAAGCCTTGTTCGCAAATTAAGACGATTTACTGCTTTTATATCAAAACCAAAAGTCTTAAAGTGTGACTGCAATAATAAAAGACTCTTTCAGGATGAGCTTAAATCCTCCCCCTCATCAATAATGCAGTTCCTAAAGCCCATCTTCAGACGTAAAATAGTGTCTGACAGCTGAGTAATTACAGAGCTGTAATATTGGCCTGTTTCGTTTAAAATGAGGCTCCAAAATCCCGCTTTAAAGGGAACCTGAGATAAAGACAATGGCCTCGATTCATAAAGCATTACCGCGTGAGGTAATTCAGAAAACAGATGACTTTAACAAGCACAATTCATAAAGACTGTTACTGCATGGAAAGCTGAAATTACCTAGCAGTGAGGTAAATGACCAACTTGTGCGGTAAATACCTCAGGACATGTAAATGTCAATTCATAAAGACTAGAACATGCGGTAAAGCATGGGTGTAACAATAGGGGATGCAGCCCCTACTCCCACGGGGGGGCCTGCCTCCCCCCGGGCCCGCTCGTGACCGTTTTGGGGGGATGGAGGGGTCGCAGCATGAGGGGAAAGCTATGGCCACACTTGGCGGGGAGGGGGGATGGCCCCCCCCCCTCCCTCACTTCGGGCTTTGCCCTCTGCGCTCCCCTCCAGCTTCAATAGCTATATACTGTATGTAAAGCGGAGCGGTGGGCAGTGGCAGACAAACATACCTTCCATGCGTTCCAGCGCAGACACTTCTCGCTCTAGTGACTGATGCGACTTCCTGTAAACAGGAAGTCGCGTCAGTCACTAGAGCAAGAAGCGTCCGGACGCACGGAAGGTATGTTTGTCTGCCGCTGCCCGCCGCTCCGCTGCACAAATATAGCTAATGAAGCTGGAGGGGAGCGCAGAGGGGAAAGCCCGAGGTGAGGGAGGGGGGGGCCCGTCCCCCCTCCCCGCCAAGTGTGGCCATAGCTTTCCCCTTATGCTGCGACCTCTCCAGCCCCCCAAAACGGCCACGAGCGGGCCCCGGTGGTGGTGGTGGGGGGGGGGGGGGGGCGCTCAGAATTTCTGCAGGGGGGCCAGGTGGTCTTAGTTACGCTCCTGTGGTAAAGCCCAGAAACATTACCGGCAGTTCTGATGTGACGTAAACAGTGCAGAGACTGTGCGGAGCCATGACTCACAGAAGCACAGAGGGATCACCTATGACTGACAGGAGCAGAGAACCAGTAGAAACAGCCCCTGTCTCCTGCAAGTCCCGCTGATTGGATGTTGACAGGCTATGAAGGCTTCTCAGGAGGGCCAAGCTTTTCTAAGCCCCAGGCAATGGAGCAGAGAGAATGGAACAAAAGAGGTTTCTATGACCCCCTAAGACTTTTATCTTTGGAGTCATCTGAAGGCAATTCTCTATGCTGTGAAGATATGAGATGTGCAGCACCTGAAACTACAGATACTGGAAGCCTGTGCTAGCATTTCTCCTGCGGTGTGGCCATCATTGTGTGAAGAGTGGTGAGAAGAGGGTTGCATTGACAATCCAACACAATGGCAGCACATTGAACACATTTTATAAGTGGTCAGAAACTTGTAAATAACTCATGAAAGAATACAGTTATGATAAAACCAAGCACGCCATTGTTTTTCCTTGTGAAATTCCCAATAAGTTTGATGTGTCACATGACCCTCTTCCTATTGAAAAAACAAAAGTTGGATTCAAAATGGCCAACTTCAAAATGGCCGCCACCCATCTTTAAAAGTTCCCCCCCTTACATATACTAATGTACCACAAACAGGAAGTTAATATCAACAACCATTCCCATTTTATTAAGGTGTATCCATATAAGTGGCCCACCCTGTATTACTAATTTTCTAATTTTATGAAGGAAAATGACCCAGGATAGAAAGAACCAGTGTGGTTTGAATTATAAAACAACATACTTTTCTTATGAAATCTTTATGGTATGCGTGACTAGGTGTGTGGTGGGGCGTGGTCAGAGGTGTGGCTATCTCAAAAAGTTGGGAGGTATGCAAGTGTAAAAGGGGCCTAAGTGTTCTAAACATTTGGGACCTGCTTATAAGTGCTGAATAGTTAGCACAGGTTGGCTAATCATCCAGTGGCGGCACCAGGGGGAAGCTTTCTGGGGCTGTAGCACCCCCAAATTTTCATTACCACCCTGATAGCACCAGCAGCTATCTGGCAGATGGGGTGCCGGTAGTATCAGGGTGCTAATATCAGGGTAGTCGGGCAAGGCAGGCGCAGGCAGAGCGACAGCAGGTTACGATACTTACGGTGCCGGGAGACCCACATGCTGCATGTACTTACTTCCTTGTCAAATGCATTCCATCTTATAAAAACAGCATGCCCTAGGGGCCCGTCATCACCACGCCCACTTTCCAGTACATGGTTTTTTTGCAGGTTGACAGCTCCTGGATCCAGCACCTGCATAGCACCCTCAATAAAGAAAAAAATCTTGGAGCCGCCCCTGAGATCAGATTACTTTCAACCAACGCTGGTGGAGATGCGAGTGGAGCAGTCAAAAAAGTGAAACATTTGTTTCTAATATCTCAAATGCTTTTTTCATTACAACATATTTTTTTATATATTTATTTTCTACTGCTGAACACAATCTATTCGCAGCTCTTGATTCAGGACAGCTGTATTGATATTACAATTTCTGCTGAGTTATTTTACAGATTCATTTATAACCGTAACCATTCAACTGTCGCCTTTAATATTTTTTTCCTAACTCACTTTCCCTGCTTTGTCTGTGCGTCTCTCTAACGTGCCTCCTCGCTCACCTGTGGCCAGAACATAAATAATATTTACGGGGTCTCCAGGAAGGGCTGGCGTCAGCAGCGGAGATGGAATAGCGCAGATGCTTCTATTTGTCTTACGGACCTCAGGATGAATCCTGAAATGTGAATAATGTTAGAGGTTCTGATAACATTGAGGCAAAGATCAGATAGGCATAGACCACTCATTTCAGAACTGCGTATTGGAACAAAGGCCCCGCGATTGCATTGCTAGTATTTATATCGTGCAGAAGTGGACTTTCACTATTTATAAATGTTGACATTGTTCCTCTAAAACAGAGGTAGGGAACCTATGGCTTGGGAGCCAGATGTGTCTCTTTGATGGCTGCATCTGGCTCACAGTAGAGGTTGATTCACTAAGTTACACTGCTCAAGTGTGGCAGCGCAAGTAACCTTTTCAAAGTAGACATGCTACTGCTGTATCGTGCACTACTAACTACTACCTAACCCATGCTCCCCCCAAAACTAACAGGTGCTCCAGTTGTCCCACCCTGGACCCTGTTAGGTCCATTGACTTTGTAGTACGAGATCCCCGCACTTTGATTGGCCCAATTGGCTGCCTGTCACTTGACAGGCAACCTACTGGGCCAAAGTGTGGGGATCTCGACCTACAAAGTGAATCAACCCCCAAGTCAGCTAGCTAATTGTACAAGCTGTTAGTCGGTATTTCTCCTGTCTGGCTCTCAGGGAAATTGCTGATGTTGCTGAAACCCAAGAGAAGCTGAAGATGTGTCTGACACTTCTGCTGCCTGGAGGATAAACTGTGTACACATCACCATGGCAACAGGGACGTGAGCCCTCTGCTGCACATGTGCACTGTCCCAGTTTGGCTCTCATGGAATTACATTTTAAAATATGTGGCGTTTATGGCTCTCTCAGCCAAAAAGGTTCCTGACCCCCTGCTCTAACAACTTCATCCAAATGACGTTTTTTTTATTGAACCTTCAGTAAGCTTGTGAGCTTGGTAAAGCAAACAATGGGCACGTATCTCGAGAGAGGAAAGCCCCCTGGATCCTCCAGAGCTTCCCTTGTCCTCCTCCTCTGCCAGGCCATTCCAACATTGAGACCCCAAAAGATTGCAGGGATGCTGAACCTGAACAGTAGCAGTAGAAAAAACCTAGCCTGATCAGGTCCATGACTTTTTCGGGGGATGGAGTGCTGGAACGGCTCAGTGGAATAGGACAGGAGAAGCCTCTGGAAGACCCAGAGGGACCCAGAGGCTTCCCTCTACCGAGATGAGTACCCATTTTGGGCACTTTTTACCCTACACATGGCTTTTCAGTATTTGAAAACTCCAGTCCTGAATATGTCAATGGACATGAGAAAACACACTTTGAACAAAGTTCTCATTGCAAAAATGTGCATCTGAAAATATTTTTCAAGAAAATTATGGGTCAGGTTAAAAGGCAAATTTCAAAGCTTGGCCCTAGCCATGAGAAGCACTGGTTGCTGTGATATTTGAGATACTGAGAGAAGAGGTGTTTCCAAGCACCAGGTGGTGGTAGTGGTCATGGCCTACAAATCAAACGAATCCAAAAGAATATGTTCATGGAGCCCTTGACCCTATTCACCCATTCCCCATGGATGAATGCACACTGTGATGTTCAGACACCTCCCCCTTCCATGCAGCATGAGCAGGACTTGATAACCCAAGCTAGGTGGAAACCTAGACTATCTACTGCCCTCCACCTGTCTTCACACCCTCAATTCATCTCACCAAAAGGCCAAGCGGCAAGGAAAGGGAGCAGGTAGGCTCCCAGATTCTGGACCTCATGAAAGCTGCTATAGTTGCTATGGTTACCGCATTTGTTATCAGTAGTCAGAGAGTTCCCAAATATGTCAGTATGATTCTTGATGTTGCCTTTGAAAGATAATCCTCCTCCCCCACTTTGCAGAGATGATCAGGGAAACATGCTGTCCAAAGAATGCTCACCTGCTCCAGTGAGTTTCCTACAGCTAGGGAGTTCTCAAGCTAGGCCCCAGCACAGCACAGTCCTATGTTTCACATGCCTATGGTCATCTGCCGAAGCATGCTGAATCCGATAATTACAGTATACTTTACCCACCCAGCATGCTTTCCTGTCGAACTCTGCACTTTTACTGGCATCAAAAAATGTTTCCCTCTAAAACATTAAACACAGTAAAAAAAATGTACCCGCCACGCCGCATCACACCACGATCAATGTTTTAGCCCCATAGGAATATCATTGCTGCCAAGGCCGGATTTATACTGTTTGTGCCCCCAGGCCTGGGTGCTGTGAAGGGGGCCCGCTGATACGGAGCCACATTCCCCTCCTATCCCCTTCTCCCTCCCGCAGAGCACATACAAGAAGTAACATTACCCAGTCGCTCGTTCCAGTGGCAATCTCCATGGTGGTGTCATGTGACCTGTTGTTATTATATACCAGCGCCGTCGTCACCATGGAGATCGCCGCTGGGACAAGAGATTGGGTGAGTTATACCCAATCACTCCTCGCCCACACGAGTCCAGAAGGAGCGAGAAGGAGCAGGTCGGATTCAAGAGGAAGACGACTGGATTGGGAAATATTTTGCCCACCCCTGCTCTAGGCAAACTTTCTCGCAGCACCCCTTCCACATGCAGCACCCCCCTTCTATTCCTTGTGTAGACCCCTCTTCCATGTCTAACTGTCATGCCTCAGCAAGTGGTTGTCCACGGCAATGCACCAGCTCAGGACTTTGACTACAGAAATGGTTTCCCTTCCAGGACCTTTAGACGTTCCCGCGCCATCTAGTGCGTGGAATCTGCAATGCATCCCTGTTTGCACGTGAGCAGATAAGCTCATTTACTGCATTATGTTTTATAAGCACTTCCTGGTCTCTGGCTGGTTGACTCTCAGTTCTCTGTGTTCCTGTGTCCTAAGAGACTTTCCCTTATGAACTGATATCCTGGCTTTGATCCTTGGCAATCCTTTGACTACCCTTTTGACTTACGTTCGTGTACCGCCCCTGTCTCGGACTGATTTCCTGTTAACGGACTCCTGGCTTATCCCTGACTACGTCTACTGTCTATTGTACCTGTACCTCGCATTGGATTATCCAGTCGCACTCAGCAGTCACCTTCGGGCATACCCATCTGGACTTCAGGGCTGTTCCCATCCGGCCACACAGAGGATTCACTCATTCCAGGAACGTGACACTAACATTAATTTACAGCAGTAGCCCCCTTTAATTATATACAACTCCCTTGGGCTGCAGCTCACTATTTCTATCTGTTGCTCTTTATTTGCAACCTCTGTACTCCATTTGTAGCAACCTTTCTTCCATGTCCAGCCGCCCCTCAGCCAGCGGCCGCCCAATGCTCGGGCCTCAGAAATTCGGACCTGATGGCTTCTGTGTCAGGATGCGTCAATTTCGGCCAAAGTGTGAAAGGACCTTCAAAAGACTCCGCATTTCATAATTGGTAACAGAATTACGTAACAATGTTATGGCACAAAAAGACACATTTTGCTATGAAACAGGGATTTAATGGAACACTATCTCATCCGTAGTCCTGGCTAACTAGATTGCACATCTTTCAGATAAACTACAAACAGCCTTTAGAGGGGCAGGAATGAGATGACAGGTTGGAAAAGATGACTTTATGCTGATTAGGTGACACCATAAACATGTCATTAATGTCAGAGGAGCCGGGTCTATTTATCAAACACCTCCTTAGATTTATGGACGATTTGCCCTTCATATTGACTTTTTTTACAAGCTCACTCTATAAATCAAAAATACTTAATCAAGAATGGATTTTTCTCCCTTCAGATGGTCCGATTTCTTCAGAGTCACCTACACTTTGGATGCAAATGCAGATTTTGCATCAGGATTCTGTCGGGCTGCTTTACAAGGGAGTTCAAAGACACCTTTACTCTAATAGCAATCAGTGTGTGACGGCTGGGGTGGGAGGGATGGAGGGGAGCACTTTGGTGTCTCAGCCTTGGGTGCTGGAGGACCTTGTCCCGGCTCTGTTCCCCACCCCAGGGCACCTGAGCCATACCCCCCAGATCTCCCCCTTCATTTCTGCTGTGTGCCTCAGGGCCCCACACTGTTTTCGTTAGAATAGCAACTTACCTATCCTAGCGTGCTGTTCCATCTGTGCTCCCTGTCTTCATCCCCACTGGCTGCCTCTTCTTCGTGACTGTGCTTATTGCGTAATGCCTGGTCATGGACAAGAGGCAGCCAGAAGGGATAAAGACAGGGAAGATGAATGGGGCATCGTGTTGGGATAGATGAGTTACTATTCTGAAAAATCAGGGCAGAGGCCCCATGGGGCCCATGTAGGGGAGAGACCTGCAGTACACAGGGGCCCTGGGGCAATTGCTTCTATGGTACCGCCAGCCCTGCTTGGCATCTGTTCTTTATGATACAGGGACCATTTCATTCAAGTGAATTGAGTTCCAAATGAAGAGATAAAGGTGGAGAGAAGATCAGGGCGGGACCACAAATGATGATTAGCTGTCTGCATTGAGATTGCTTAGCTGTGTAATCTCGGCTTTGCTTCTTTGGCGCAGAATCCTTCTCCTTGGCTGCACCAATGGATTTCTGATCAATCAGAAGTGCTGACAAAACACATAGGACGGAGCTACGTGGTCACGTGATCAGCTTTTACCTTCGAACAAGGACGGGGGGACCTGGAGCTTAGAGTTGGAGGAGCGGCTACCCAGGATGCCATCCCTCCATTTCTGTTTACATGCACATGTTCTGCTGATCCTTGTGAATGCAAACTTTTAGCTTATTTGAATATTTAATGGATCTTCACAGGGCCGGGCTGAGGCATAGGCTGAAGAGGCTCCAGCCTCAGCCCTCCAGTGTAGGAGGGGGCGAACAATTCATTCAGCTGTCATTCCTAATTGTGTATTAAGCAGAAAGAAATAAGAAAAGGGGATACATAGCAGTGACTGCAAGCCAGATAACTAGATATTAAGGTGTTGGGGAGGTTGTGGGCCCTGTGGCCCCTTTTAGTCTAATAGCAATCAGTGTGTGACAGCTGGGGTGGGATGGATGGAGGGGCGCACTTTGGTGTCTCAGCCTTGGGTGCTGGAGGACCTTGTCCCTGCTCTGGATCTTCACCATCTGCTCTTCGTTTTACCGTAGTTATAGTGTGGATACCTGATGCCCTCATCTATACCACAAAAACATCAACCCATGCCTCCGGGCCTAGAGGGGGTGCTGGGATGAGCACATGAATGTTCCAAGCATGCTTACCAGGTGGAAGATAAAGTTCACACCTACGTGGAGAGGTAGAGCAATTATTAGTCCCTGTGGAGTTACAGTATAGTTGTTTTTGTTTCTTTTTATACATGCACACAGTATGGGCCATGCATGAAGGAGGGACAATCCGATTAAGCCTGCAAGATATTCAACTGTTCTGAAGGTGGACTTTATTATAGTGACTTAGTAACTTTAGGGTGGACTATCCTGAGGTCAGTGATCTGAAGAGGAGGGGCCACCTCTCCCACATAAGGTGCCTGTAGGCACGTGCCTACACAGTGCCTTATGGAAAATCTGGCCCTTGTATCTAACTTTTACCTCCTCCAAACTTTACAGGTTTGCTTTAAAGGGGTTCTGTGGAGGGGCTCAAAAAACAAAAACTGACACTTACCTGGGGCTTCTATCAGTTTGCTGCAGCTGTCATGTCCCGTGCCGTCCTCCTACGATCCTCAGTTCCCCTCCCCCGGTCTAATATTCGTCTAACTAGATGAATAGTGCTCGCTCCCGCAGACGTCATCGGGAGCTTACTGCGCAGATGCAGTACGAAGTTTTCTTGTACTGCGTCTGCACAGTAAGCTCCCGATGACACGGGCAGGCAGCTGCAGTCTAGTTAGATGCAAGATTAGACCGGGACCGGCAGCTGGGAACAACCCTCTCCATAGAACCCCTTTAAAAACCTTGGAAGCTGACCATACACTTCAGAACTCTACACAGGTAAAATAATCTCCCCCACTGAGTCCTGCACAGGACTAGAAGTTAATATGAGCTTTAAACAGGGCTTCTCTGATCACCAGGTATTTCTGAACACACGCCGAAGTCTTGCAGTGATAGAAATCTGCATGCGTGTCTCCGAGACTCAGCAAATATGTCAAGCATGGGCAGATAAAAGCTGACGGGCTGATTAAACTGATGATGACGCACAGCAGGTCTCACAAATGTGCAGCGGAAGGTGTGAAGAACCACAAAAGACATCACAGAGATTTGTCTTGACCCAGGATGTCAACAGTTGCAAAGCTTCGGCTGTCAATTAAAAGCCAATTAATACTTTTCCCCTCTCATACATAAAATACTGCTGTGTTGGTTATGGATGTGAAGAGTAGATATGGCCCGAACCTCTAATTTTCGGTTCGTGAACCGGGTTCGCGAACTTCTGCGAAAGTTCAGTTCGCGTGAACTTTTGCGAGCCATAATAGACTTCAATAGGGAGGCGAATTTTGAAAACTAGAAACATGTGCTGGCCACAAAAGTGATGGTAAAGATGTTTCAAGGGGTCTAACACCTGGAGGGGGGCATGGCGAAGTGGGATAGACGTCAAAAGTCTGGATTTGATGCAAAGCAGCGTTTTAAGGGCAGAAATCACATTGCATGCTAAATTGCAGGCCTAAAGTGCTTTAAAACATCTTGCATGTGTATACATCAATCAGGTAGTGTAATTAGAGTACTGCTTCACACTGACACACCAAACTCAATGTGTAACGCACCGCAAACAGCTGTTTGTGTTGTGACAGCAGTGATGGACTGGTGCGCACCATAGCGAGAATGCAGGCCATGGCGGTTTTCAAGCCCATATGGTCGGGCTGAGGTAGCTGAATGATAGAACAACACTGACTGTCCAGCTGATCAAATTTGGTCTGTCCACAATGAAGCAGCGACCTTTTGATCTTCGATGTGCCCCCCCCCCCCCTCCGAGACACTCATATAGCCGGCGGTTATTGCTTCATTGTGATACACAAGGTAATGATCACGAAGGGAAATTGGCACATGTACATGCCTTTTGTTTTGTTGTTGAAGATGCAGTGCAGCCAGAAAAATTAGGCAGGCATGTACACGCACCAGAAAAATTATTATAGCGGCCAATGCTAGCAGCCAGCGGCCTTAAAACCTGGAGTCCTGGACCCTGTTGGCGGTGGCGGAGAAGGCTGTCAAGTGGCCTGCGGGCAGAGGTGCTGTGTGGGGAGCGACTTAGTCCTGGGGCATGCAGTCACACGGCATGCAGGCAGAGATGCTGTGTGTGGGGACTGACTTAGTCTTCGGGCGGGCAGTAGCCCTCCGGGATCCATGCCTCATTCATTTTGATAAAGGTGAGGTACTGAACACTTTTGTGACCTAGGCGACTTCACTTCTCAGTGACAATGCCCCCAGCTGCGCTGAAGGTCCTTTCTGACAGGACGCTTGAGGCAAGGCAAGACAGAAGTTGGATGGCAAATTGTGACAGCTCTGGTCACAGGTCAAGCCTGCGCACCCAGTAGTCCATCGCTGCACATACTGTCGATGGTGAAAGGTATGCACTGACTGCCAGGTATAATACAATGTGCAGTCACAGATGCAGTGAAAGGTATGCAGTGACTGGTATTACAATACAATGTGCATCTGTCGCACAGGTGCAGTTAACAGGTATGCGCAGAGTGGTATATTACACAGCGTGCGGTCACACAGGTACTGTGAACAATTATGCAATGACTGGTATTACAAATGTGCACCTGTCACACACAGACAGGTACCGACAGTAAGTTTTTACTGTTTTATTGTTTTTGCTCAATGACACATTCATTGAAGTACGGTATGCCAGAGCTAAACATCTATGAACAATTGACCCTTTTTATCTCTTTCATGCTCTCAGAAGCCATTTTCTGCTAGCAAAGTGTTTTATAGTTGGAATTTCTTATCAGTGAGGGTCACACTGTAGTCACTTCCTGTCTGAGTCAGGACCGAGTCAGCCACTTACATACCTGATATTTAACTCTTTCAGGCAGAGAAATAAAAAAGGAACACAGCATAGTTATTTGTGTACCAAGCACTGTACCTACACATGTCTATCTCATCATGTCACACGTCACTTCGGGTATCCTTTAAGCGCCAATGTGCTCAAAATCCTGCATGTCCTGCGATTAACCCTAATCGCAATCACACTAGTGGGTTTACCACCATTTAAATACATTGGCAAAGCGTTTTTTTAGAATCGCCTGTGAAAATCTCTCTAGTGGGTCCCAGTCCTTAGAGACCCGTCCTTCAGCTTCTACTTGTTTCCTGCTCCTTCAGCAGATGCATAACTACAGAGGCGGACAAAGCAGGGAGATGAGCGCTTTGTAATATAGCGAGCCTGGCTGGATTCATTCAATTTGCAGCAGGAATTCTGACAAATGAGCAGTCCACAGTTCACAGGTACGGATAATTGCTTCTGTTCCGCCAGGCTTCGGACTCACATTCCATATTTGCAGATATCACTCACACTGCACTGCAGATATTGAACGTAACAGGAGGGCCGCTCCCAGAGACACGAACTTTGAATAAAACATGGTGCCTTTTCTGCCTTCTCTATTTGTCTTCATAGTAATTGTGCAAGCACTGTTGTAAGAGCGTAATGAGGAGACATGATCACACATATCGGGCAAATTAAGCCATCCACCGAACGTCTCAGGATTTACATCCAAAGGGGACACTTTAAAAAAAAATTATTTAAAGGGGACGCACTGCTTTGTTTTTTCACAAATGTTTTTAGAAAAGTAATACTTATAAAGACTAGTGGTGATTGTATGCGGCTAATTACGATTATGCAATATTTCGCGTAAATTTTCGCAATTGCGGCCATACGAAATTATGATTTGGACATTCAACTAATTTTGGGTAATCCGTTTGTAATTTTTGCGTAATTTTAGTGGTTAATAGCAAAGTTTCCATAAATGCTGTCGTCACAAAATGACACGTTAAGGAGAACGGAGGGAATAAGGCAAAATAATAATTTTCCAAAAAAGACCTTGTAGTATTTAAAAAAATGCAAAGAAAAACAAAGTATTTTAAACTCAGAAAAATGACAGTTTAAAGTGACACCCATGCTAACCTAGAAAAAAAACCCCACATATATAAGTAGATAAATACTAGTTTTTACTTACATAACAGATGTATTGCACTGTCCACATTATGATTCCTGTAAATTTAACAAAGGAAAAGCAGAGAATCCTATTCCAGACAGTTTCCATCTTGGTTACCTTTGAATGAAGCTAATCCTGACATCATTTCCTCCCTCACTGTTTGTTCTCCTCTTGCTAATTGTGTATTGGTTACCCGCCCTCCTCCCAGAGTTTTCAGACACTCCCACTGAGGTCTATACTAGGAAGTGCACTGTCTTATGTCATTAGAAGGAAAGGGAAATAAAGGGAAGAGGAGGAATATATTATAGACAAAAAGACCCCCCCCCAGCATGCACCTGTTTTGACAGCGGATGGCAATGGCAATTAAAGGGCCAGTGCAGAAAATGTTTTGAAAGTTTTGAATGCAGGATTAGCATCTTTATCACCTAGTACACTCAGACCTGTTGCTGTTGAAATTTGATTTTTATGGTGACAATCCAACTTTAAAAAACATTTTCCCTTTGCTTTTTCAAAAACTACAAGGTGTTATTTTTTTTTTTTAATTTTGACTTCACCTTAGCATACTTTTTTGGGGTGATTTTGGTGATAATAGAATGTGTGAGGGCTTTGTTATTAAGCGGTAAAATCAGCACAAAATTTCGCTAAATTACAGTTCCTGATTAGATTTACAAACAAAATGAATTGGGATTTTACCCGAAAGTTTGTATTACAATTTTGCATTGTAATTGCAAGAGGAGAGGATCAATGGTGTAGCAATAGGGTATGCAGAGGTTGCCACTGCACTGGGGCCCTTGGACCAGAGAGAGGGGCCCTCCTTCATCCACCTTATTAGCTTTTCATTGGTGCTATGATGATAATGAACATCTCTATAAGTGCATTGCATAATGCTAATCCTTAGCAAACTGTTTCCTTAAGGTCCGTACACACGCCTGACTGCAGGCAACGATGGGTCCGTCGTCACCTCCCGCTGGGCGGGTTTTCAGCAGACAGTACAGCGTGTGTACAGTCTGTTGCCGGACTGACAAGGCTGTTTCTGAGCGATCCGCCAGGGGGATCGATCAGAAACAGCCTTATCAGTCTGCAGACAGATTGTACACACGTCGGACTGTCGCTGGAACGCCCGCCCAGCGGGAGGTGACGACGGACCCGTTGTTGCCTTTAGTACGGCGTGTGTACGGGCCTTTACTCTAACTACACCTGTCTGACACTGTAGCTGCCCTTGGTAAGTTTAGGGTTCTATATTAATAGTGTTAACTATAATCAGAGAAAGAACATGTGTGCATCAACCAAGTGAACCTGACAAATCTGGCTTTGCAAATTTGGCCTATTGGCTAATCACGAGACATTGCTCATGCAAATAAGCATTTGCTTTCGCATGCCTAAATATGCAGGGTCAAAACCAAAAACCGCAAAACAATCGCCCTGCGGGAATTAGTTCATGCTATACAGCACTATCCAGGGGCGCCACGAGGAGGCTTCCCATTGCCCCCATTTGTCAGGTTCACTTGGTTGATGCACACATGTTCTTTCTCTGATTGTAGTTAGCATTGCATTTCTTTTTTCTGAGGGCAGGTAGTAAGTGGCTTGTTTTAGGAGGTGAGAGCCCTGGAGCAGGCTATTTGCGCCTGTCCGCCCCTTATGTGTCGCGCCCAGGTTTTGAGCATATAGCAGAACGCAATGGACGTTGAGGTAAGTGCCTGTTTTTAATCTTGGGAGGTGTGTGCGGGCGGCTCTTCCCGGCGCTGGCCACGCTGGGGAGATCGCCTGCACCTCCCAGCCTCCACCTCCGGGGTGCCGCTGTGTGGGTTCCAGGCGGTGAGAGTGCCTGGGACCCCCGCGGCCCCCCGGTTGTATGGGGGCAATGGGAAGCCTCCTCGTGGCGCCCCTGGATAGTGCTGTATAGCATGAACTAATTCCCGCAGGGCGATTGTTTTGCGGTTTTTGGTTTTGACCCTGCATATTTAGGCATGCGAAAGCAAATGCTTATTTGCATGAGCAATGTCTCGTGATTAGCCAATAGGCCAAATTTGCAAAGCCAGATTTGTCAGGTTCACTTGGTTGATGCACACATGTTCTTTCTCTGATTGTAGTTAGCATTGCATTTCTTTTTTCTGAGGGCAGGTAGTAAGTGGCTTGTTTTAGGAGGTAAGAGCCCTGGAGCAGGCTATTTGCGCCTGTCCGCCCCTTATGTGTCGCGCCCAGGTTATGCGCATATAGCAGAACGCAATGGACGTTGAGGTAAGTGCCTGTTTTTAATCTTGGGAGGTGTGTGCGGGCGGCTCTTCCCGGCGCTGGCCACGCTGGGGAGATCGCCTGCACCCCCCAGCCTCAACCTCCGGGGTGCCGCTGTGTGGGTTCCAGGCGGTGAGAGTGCCTGGGACCCCCGCGGCCCCCCGGTTGTATGGGGGCAATGGGAAGCCTCCTCGTGGCGCCCCTGGATAGTACTATATAGCATGAACTAATTCCCGCAGGGTGATTGTTTTGCGGTTTTTGGTTTTGACCCTGCATATTTAGGCATGCGAAAGCAAATGCTTATTTGCATGAGCAATGTCTCGTGATTAGCCAATAGGCCAAATTTGCAAAGCCAGATTTGTCAGGTTCACTTGGTTGATGCACACATGTTCTTTCTCTGATTGTAGTTAGCATTGCATTTCTTTTTTCTGAGGGCAGGTAGTAAGTGGCTTGTTTTAGGAGGTGAGAGCCCTGGAGCAGGCTATTTGCGCCTGTCCGCCCCTTATGTGTCGCGCCAAGGTTATGCGCATATAGCAGAACGCAATGGACGTTGAGGTAAGTGCCTGTTTTTAATCTTGGGAGGTGTGTGCGGGCGGCTCTTCCCGGCGCTGGCCACGCTGGGGAGATCGCCTGCACCCCCCAGCCTCCACCTCCGGGGTGCCGCTGTGTGGGTTCCAGGCGGTGAGAGTGCCTGGGACCCCCGCGGCCCCCCGGTTGTATGGGGGCAATGGGAAGCCTCCTCGTGGCGCCCCTGGATAGTGCTGTATAGCATGAACTAATTCCCGCAGGGTGATTGTTTTGCGGTTTTTGGTTTTGACCCTGCATATTTAGGCATGCGAAAGCAAATGCTTATTTGCATGAGCAATGTCTCGTGATTAGCCAATAGGCCAAATTTGCAAAGCCAGATTTGTCAGGTTCACTTGGTTGATGCACACATGTTCTTTCTCTGATTGTAGTTAGCATTGCATTTCTTTTTTCTGAGGGCAGGTAGTAAGTGGCTTGTTTTAGGAGGTGAGAGCCCTGGAGCAGGCTATTTGCGCCTGTCCGCCCCTTATGTGTCGCGCCCAGGTTATGCGCATATAGCAGAACGCAATGGACGTTGAGGTAAGTGCCTGTTTTTAATCTTGGGAGGTGTGTGCAGGCGGCTCTTCCCGGCGCTGGCCACGCTGGGGAGATCGCCTGCACCCCCCAGCCTCCACCTCCGGGGTGCCGCTGTGTGGGTTCCAGGCGGTGAGAGTGCCTGGGACCCCCGCGGCCCCCCGGTTGTATGGGGGCAATGGGAAGCCTCCTCGTGGCGCCCCTGGATAGTGCTGTATAGCATGAACTAATTCCCGCAGGGTGATTGTTTTGCGGTTTTTGGTTTTGACCCTGCATATTTAGGCATGCGAAAGCAAATGCTTATTTGCATGAGCAATGTCTCGTGATTAGCCAATAGGCCAAATTTGCAAAGCCAGATTTGTCAGGTTCACTTGGTTGATGCACACATGTTCTTTCTCTGATTGTAGTTAGCATTGCATTTCTTTTTTCTGAGGGCAGGTAGTAAGTGGCTTGTTTTAGGAGGTGAGAGCCCTGGAGCAGGCTATTTGCGCCTGTCCGCCCCTTATGTGTCGCGCCCAGGTTATGCGCATATAGCAGAACGCAATGGACGTTGAGGTAAGTGCCTGTTTTTAATCTTGGGAGGTGTGTGCGGGCGGCTCTTCCCGGCGCTGGCCACGCTGGGGAGATCGCCTGCACCCCCCAGCCTCAACCTCCGGGGTGCCGCTGTGTGGGTTCCAGGCGGTGAGAGTGCCTGGGACCCCCGCGGCCCCCCGGTTGTATGGGGGCAATGGGAAGCCTTCTCGTGGCGCCCCTGGATAGTGCTGTATAGCATGAACTAATTCCCGCAGGGTGATTGTTTTGCGGTTTTTGGTTTTGACCCTGCATATTTAGGCATGCGAAAGCAAATGCTTATTTGCATGAGCAATGTCTCGTGATTAGCCAATAGGCCAAATTTGCAAAGCCAGATTTGTCAGGTTCACTTGGTTGATGCACACATGTTCTTTCTCTGATTGTAGTTAGCATTGCATTTCTTTTTTCTGAGGGCAGGTAGTAAGTGGCTTGTTTTAGGAGGTGAGAGCCCTGGAGCAGGCTATTTGCGCCTGTCCGCCCCTTATGTGTCGCGCCCAGGTTATGCGCATATAGCAGAACGCAATGGACGTTGAGGTAAGTGCCTGTTTTTAATCTTGGGAGGTGTGTGCGGGCGGCTCTTCCCGGCGCTGGCCACGCTGGGGAGATCGCCTGCACCCCCCAGCCTCCACCTCCGGGGTGCCGCTGTGTGGGTTCCAGGCGGTGAGAGTGCCTGGGACCCCCGCGGCCCCCCGGTTGTATGGGGGCAATGGGAAGCCTCCTCGTGGCGCCCCTGGATAGTGCTGTATAGCATGAACTAATTCCCGCAGGGTGATTGTTTTGCGGTTTTTGGTTTTGACCCTGCATATTTAGGCATGCGAAAGCAAATGCTTATTTGCATGAGCAATGTCTCGTGATTAGCCAATAGGCCAAATTTGCAAAGCCAGATTTGTCAGGTTCACTTGGTTGATGCACACATGTTCTTTCTCTGATTGTAGTTAGCTATATTAATAGTGTACTTGGGGCCCCATGTAAAACTCACACTAGGGCCCCAAGCTTCTTAGTTACGCCGCTGGAGAGGATTACCCATCAGGGGCAAGAACAATTGGTGGATCACCCAGCAGCAGCCTCTCTTATTATAACCACTGCATAAGGCGAAAAGATTCAATAATCCGAGTGCTTAGAGCAGTGGTCCTCAAACTAAGGCCCACGGGCCGAATGCGGCCCCCCGAGGCTTTTACACTGGCCCTCCAAACACAAAATATATAGCTTCTAGATACAGCCCGCCGCACCTTTAAATATCGGCGGCCCACATATAGAATAGCAGTGCTGGCACCACCCATCCACTACTGTAGAAGCCAGTGAGCAGTCATTCGCTAGTTTCCAATGCAATTCTGCATCAGGTGACACTGTTGTCCAACTGGAAGACAGGTTGTCAGTGTCACCTGAGTATGTTTCAATGTCTGGTACACAAAGACGTTCGTCGGGCGCTGCATGACTGAATGGCTGCTGCTGGCTGGTAGTTCTCTTTCGGGCATGATAGGGGGGGGAATAAATACCTTGATTTAATGTAATGTTTTTCAAGATCATTTTATGTATGTTCCGGCCCACTAGCAGTTTGACATAGTCACAAATTTTGTGGATCCCTGGCTTAGAGTGTCAAAAAAACTTCCCCACACATCAAAGAATCCCTTGGAGGATACATCCTTTTGTAGAGATGTCTCTACCCAATCCATGAGAAAAATATAGTGTAACTTCAAACTTTTGTAGGGAAGGTGGGGTGGAGGAAATGCAGTTTTTCATGATGCTGCAGAGATAATAGTGGCCAGTCGTTTACGCCCTTTATTTGTGGTACCGAACTGCTCATGTGTGTTTACAAAGCAAACTAGATATGACAGTGCAGTTCTGCATACACCATTTCAGGCAGAAGAGAAAGAAAAAAGTGTAAGGGAGGAAATGCCATCAGGATTGGCTTTAGCCAGAGGCAGTAAAGATGGAAAATGCCTGTCTCTTTATTTACTAAATAACATTCACTGAAATCAAAATGTGGACAGTACAATATATATGTTAAGTAAGTAGAACAAGCGTATTTCTCTACTTATACCAGCTGTCAAACACCAGGTCAAGAATCAAATAAAATATCGCCGCTTAAAAGGGCTAACACCTCAACATATCCGAGATAACCTTAGCTTTGATGAATTGACTGACTCCAGCTTGGACCCTGATACTCTGGTGTTTAAATACAACAAATGTGTGTCCTCCACCTTTGAGACCATTGCTCCTCTGCGCACCAAATATTTTACTCCACACCATCATGCACAGTGGTTTGATAACGCTATAAAAGAGCTGAAAAGACAAGGCCGAAAACTTGAGAGACTGTGGCGCAAATCTCAGTCCCCAGAAGACAAACATGCCTTAATCCTCCACTTGAAGAGCTACCAAAAGGAAATCAAGGGAAAAAAATCATCCTTTCTATCACAAGAGATTGCAAATGCAGTTAACAAACCAGCCCAACTGTTCCGCACAGTGGAAAAACTCTGCAACCCGGCATGTCAAAAACTTAATATCGAGTCTTCAAAGGACCTCTGTGACCAATTTGCCCATTTCTTCACAGACAAAGTCTCCGCTATAAGGTCCGCCATCCAACTTACAGCATCTGAGCCTAATATAGCGCCGAAGACCATTAGCAGAGACAATGTAACACCTTGGTCAAACTTCAAAGAAATTGATGAAGAAGTCACATCAAGCATCCTCCTTCACGTCCGCCTAACTACCTGTGACCTGGATCCTGGCCCAACACAGTTCATGTTGAACTGCCCCGACCTGTTCGTACCAGTATTCCTCAAAATTGTTAACTGTTCCTTACAATCAGGGATATTTCCTGCTTTACTGAAGGAAGCAATCATCAGGCCTTTCCTCAAAAAACCCTCCCTGGACCCAGATGCAATGACCAGCTACCGACCTGTCTCTAACCTCCCCTTTCTGGGCAAGCTAATTGAAAAAGCTGTTTACCTCCAGCTAGAAGCCAAAATCCTACAAAACAACAGTTATGACCCATTCCAGTCTGGCTTCAGGAAACACCACAGCACTGAAACTGCCCTCATCCAAATATGCAACCACCTGCTCATGGCAAGAGACAGAGGAGGGTGCTCGATCCTCATACTGCTAGACCTTTCTGCAGCCTTTGATACAGTTGACCATGACATCTTGATAAACAGGCTACAGGAATACTGCGGCATTGATGGCATAGTTCTTCAGTGGTTCCAATCCGTGGCAGAACCCACAAAGTGTCTATGGGGCCCTTCCTGTCCACCCCTGTATCACTTAAGTATGGGGTGCCCCAGGGCTCAATCCTCTCTCCCCTGCTTTTCACGATTTACATGTTACCGCTGGGAAAACTAATCCAAAAACATGGCCTGACATACCACTGCTATGCAGACGACACCCAGCTATATCTTTCCTTCAAGCCTGGTGTGACAGACCCTACTCTAACTATAATCGCCTGCTTACGTGAACTACAGAACTGGATGAATGACAACTGGCTGAAACTAAATGCAGACAAAACTGAAGTCCTTCTGATTGGAGGGCAGAGCATGATAACAAAACAACTTAACTTGCAGTCTTCACCACTGGGAATAGGAGGCACGGATCTACACAGCTCTGATTATGTGCGTAGCCTGGGAGTTCTAATTGATGGGGATTTAAACTTCAGAACTCAAATCTCTGCTGTGGTGAAATCATCCTATTTTCACCTGAAGAACATTGCAAAAATCAAGCACCTCATACCCCCAGAAGATCTGCCAACCTTAGTCCACGCCTTCATCACATCCCGACTGGACTACTGCAATGCTCTCTACACCGGCCTTCCAAAAAAGGACTTGTACTGCCTACAGCTGATACAGAATACTGCTGCCAGACTGCTAACCAACCAACTCCGTCACTGCCACATAACGCCAGTCCTGCACTCCCTTCACTGGCTACCTATCGAATGGAGGGTCCTATTCAAGATCGGCCTACTGACATTTAAATCCCTGAATAATCTAGGCCCTGGATACATGAAAGATATGTTGCAGCTGCATAGCAATCCCCGCATTCTCAGATCAACAGGTTCTAATAATCTAGTCATACCCAGAGTCCACTTGGAAACTTTTGGTCCCAGAGCCTTCTGTCATGCTGCCCCTACGTTTTGGAACTCCTTACCTCAACAGATCAGGACAGCTCCATCTCTAGAGGTGTTTAAATCCAGACTGAAAACCCACCTGTTCAGTCTGGCATTTGCAGAAATATAACTTTTGTTGTGTGAATACTTCATCCTACTAATTACTGAATCTGAGAGAGCCTAAGCGCTTTGAGTCCTATGGGAGAAAAGCGCTATAGAAATGTTATTGTATTGTATTGTACTTATATATGTGTTTTTTTTTCCTGGGAAAGTATGGCTGACCCTAGTGCTTTAAAGTGTGTAAACCACAGCAAAACAATACGGCATAATGTTTTCAGCCCCAGCAGACGTGCGCTATATTATTATTATGTAGGAATCTCTGCTACGCTTTGTATAAAATATTTCACATCACAATATGAGGATTAAGCAGAGACAATGGTCAACCTTAACAACGGGATGCAAACCTCAATTACTCCGGCTCCCGGGAGGCCATGATGAATGGCGCAGCACAGCGAGTGAATTGGATTTTGCGCCACGTGGAGAGGAGTCTGACGACTGTCCTCTGCCAGCCATCCGCTGCTGTTCCGTTAATGCGATTGTTTGATATCTTTGCACCAGTCACATCTCCGGGTGACATTGATGAGAAAACATATGAATATCTGTGGGGGATTAATCTCCTAATACAAATGTTTTGCTTCCAAAGTCACAGAGGATAAATGAAATCCACTACAAGTCTTCCTGCAGAGTCCACCAAGGCATGCATACGCCGGAGAGTGGAATACCCAATGAGCTGGTGTTGTTTTCCCCCGGAATCCCGCCAGCTACCTTACAGAGAACTGAAGAAGAAAAAACAGCGGGCCCTGATTTACTAAACCGACGGATTACTTATCTCAATCCCTTGGTTTAGTAATGCTGTGGTTGCTTAAAGAGAATCTGTATTGTTAAAATCGCACAAAAGTAAACATACCAGTGCGTTAGGGGACATCTCCTATTACCCTCTGTCACAATTTCGCCGCTCCTCGCCGCATTAAAAGTGGTTAAAAACAGTTTTAAAAAGTTTGTTTATAAACAAACAAAATGGCCACCAAAACAGGAAGTAGGTTGATGTACAGTATGTCCACACATAGAAAATACATCCATACACAAGCAGGCTGAATACAGCCTTCCTTTTGAATCTCAAGAGATCATTTGTGTGTTTCTTTCCCCCTGCAGCTATCTTCCACTGAAGTGTCAGGCTGTTTCTTCCTGCAGAGTGCAGACAGCTCTGCCTGTATGTAATTCCTCAGTATGTGAAAGCCCAGACAGCTCAGAGGAGGATTTATCCAGCTTGTAAAAGATAAGAGAGAAGAGAGAAGCTGCCCTAATCTAAATAATACACAGGCAGTGTGCAGAGAGGGGCCTGGAGGGGGGAGATGCATCACAGAACCACAACACTGAAGAACTTGGCAGCCTTCCAGACACAGGCTGACAAGTCTGACAAGAGAGAGATAAGTTGATCTATTACAGAGACAGTGATAGTAGAACGTGCTGCAGTAAGCCAGGACACATTAGAATAGCTTTTGGAACTTGTAGGATGATAAAAAACAGGATGCAATTTTTGTTACGGAGTCTCTGTAAAGGGGCACTATTGCGAAAAATTGTAAAAAATTTAAAATATGTGCAAACATAAACAAGTAAGAAGTACGCCTTTTCCAGAGTAAAATGAGCCATAAATGACTTTTCTCCTATGTTGCTGTCACTTACAGTAGGTAGTAGAAATCTGACAGAAGTGACAGGTTTTAGACTAGTCCATCTCTTCATAGGGGATTCTCAGCAAGGCTTTTATTCTTTATAAAGATATTCCCTAAACGGATTTAAACAATGATGCTGGCCAGCTTCCCTGCTCGCTACACGGTTTTTTTGGCAGTTGGACAGAGCAACTGCCATTCACTATGTGCTTTTAAAAATAAATAAATTCCTGAGAATCCCCTATGAAGAGAAGGACTAGTCCAAAACCTGTCACTTCTGCCTCTACTACTTACTGTTAGTGACAGCAACATAGGAGAAAAGTCATTTATGGCTCTTTGTACACTGGAAAAAAATGTACTTCTTATTTGAATATGTTTTTAAATACTTTAAATTTTACAATTTTTCACCATGGTGCCCCTTTAAAACAAACCTGAAGTAAAAACAAAAAAAATCCCTTATGATATATGGATTGTTTGTGTACTACAGTTAACGACAAGTTATCTTTTTTTAGAAACATGGCATAACATGGCATAACATTTTATTATAACATTTTTTATAACATTGAATTATTCTGTCATATTTGCAGTTTAGACACCACACTGTGTCTTTGAAGCCTTTAAAACAAAACAAGAATAATGACCCTTTGAACTTCCCTGCAGTAAAACCGTATCTCAAGCTGTTTCTCACGATTTCTTGGCTATTTAAGTGCTTCAGAAAACAGGACTGTATTCGACCCAGTGGGCCGAAGAGCTCTTATCTTCTTTCCTCTGTCGGCTCTGTCGTGCTCAGGATGGAATGTGTGGAATGTGCAGCACTGCTTGTCATTGGCAGAAGCTTTACACACCCTCTCCAAGCTCTGCATGAGTCGCACAGTAAGCTGTTCTCAGCCTATCACACTCTGGTGGTTAGCAGCCATGTCTTTTGTTTGTAAACACTGCCTAAAACTGGCAATTACAAGCCAGGATTGCAGCGGGGAGTGGCAGAAACAGCACAGAGGGGCCCAGGAGAACATAATGAAGAGAAATGGTATGCTTTTTATTGTAAGAATTTTAGAGTACAGATTCTCTTTAAGCAGAAGACGAGAGGCAGCGGGAAGCTGAAAAATGAGAGCAATCCCACTCTTGTAGCCTCCATGCCTGACTGCTGCTTTCTTATTCTGGCATTTTCATCTCTATACTTTATTCTTCACCTTCGTTCTTCTGGTTCTTCAGGTTCTTCTATTATTCTGTTTTTCTGTTCTTCTTTTATTTTCTTATTCTATTATCATGATGGGAAAAAGGTTAATGGTACTTGCTCTCATAAAAGTTTTTGAACAAATCTATCCGCCCCATGTTTAGGCGTGTGGGTGACTGTTTGACCATGGTGGACCAAATAGAATCCTGGGTTTGTTTTATGTTTATCTTCATGTTTATTTTGTTTTCTAAACTCTTTGTAGATCTTAGACATTATGGGCTTGATTCACTAAGACAAATGACACGCCTTATCAGAGTTAACACGTCTTAACAAAGTTAACACGCCTTATCAGAGTAGCATAGCGAGCGCTACAAACTTATGCCTGCTAATTGGCAATGACGAGAGCTCCACTTGTCCTGCCCTGAGCCCCTGCGGGTCCAATCACTTTAGAGGACATTATCCCCGCACTTTGATTGGCCAAATAGGCTGCCTGTCAAGTTTCCTGTCAAGTGACAGGCAGCCTTTTGGGCCAATCAAAGTGCGGGGATAATGTCCTTTAAAGTGATTGGACCCGCAGGGGCTCAGGGCAGGACAAGTTGAGCTCTCGTCATTGCCAATTAGCAGGTATAAGTCCGTAGCGCTCGTTATGCTACTCTGATAAGGCGTGTTAACTCTGATAAGGCATGCTATTTGTCTTAGTGAATCAAGCCCTGTATGTTACTGAGGACAAGTTTGTAATAAGCATTTAGACGTGAGTTTTTTTTAATTCGTTCTCTATCCACTATTTTCTTGTTACAATAATCTTACTAAAAAGTTTGAAACAAAAAAAAATACATAATTATTTTAATAAAAAAACAAAACTTGTGTGTTGTTCGGTGAGCCCCATATTCTTTAAGGGATTGTTCACACTATGAGCATTTGCAGATTTTTGCTGGTGATTTTAGAAATTGCTTTAAAGGAGCTATCCGGGCTTTCAAAAGAAAATAAAGGCTACTTACCGGGAGCTTCCTCCAGCCCCGTGCTCCCAGGACCTCCCTCGCCACATCTCTGCGCGCAGCCGTTCGCCGGAGCCCCGTCCCGGTCCCCGGCGATGACGTCAGAGCGACCTCCAGGTCGCTCTGTACTGCGCCTCCGCGAGCGGCGTTGTCAATCACCGCCACGTGGGCCGGAGCGGACTGCGCAGGCGCAGTAGTTCTGGAGGTCGCTCTGACGTCATCGCCAGGGACCGGGACGGAGCTCCGGCGAACGGATGCGCGCAGAGATGTGGCGAGGGAGGTCCTGGGAGCTTGGGGCTGGAGGAAGCTCCCGGTAAGTAGCCTTTATTTTCTTTTGAAAGCCCGGATAACTCCTTTAAGGCCTCTTGCACACTACATGCGATTCCAATTCCGATTTCGATTTTTAATTAATTTTCACATATGATTCAGATGTCCGATTTTTAATAGGTTCTGCATGCTGCGTTTTTTCTGCATTTTTCTTTTGATAGCATCCAGGAAAAATCGTAATCGCAAATCGGATTTGCAGTGTGCAGGGAGCCTAAAAGCGCTTCTGCAATGATTTCCTATGACAGTGTTCACATGTGAGCGTTTCGAATTATTAAAATCACAAACGCACTACACGTATCATTTTCTGAGCGCTTTGGCTCAATGGAAGGTGTAGCGATTTCCCGAGCACTTTTATGAATAAATACATTGTAAAAAAAAATCACAGTATAAAAAACATCACAGTATAAATCGCTCAGCGCTTGCGATAGTGCTGGCAATTTATAATGTGAACTAATCCTAAAGGACAACTGAAGTGAGAAGAATAGGGAGGCTGACATATTTATTTTCTTTTAAACAATACCAGTTGCCTGGCAGCCCTGCTGATCTATTTGGCTGCAGTAGTGTCTGTATCACACCAGAAACAAGCATGCAGCTAATCTTGTCAGATCTGACAATAATGCCAGAAACATCCGATCTGCTGCATGCTTGTTCAGGGTCTATGGCTAAAAGCATTAGAGGCAGAGGATCAGCAGGACAGCCAGGCAACTGGTATTGCGTAAAAGGAAATAAATATGGCAGCCTCCATATCCCTCTCGCTTCAGTTGTCCTTTAAAATGTACCTGAAACTACTTAGGGTTGCTTACACACCAAGACGTTACAGGCGCACGTTAGTGCGCCTGTAACGCTCCCCCAACGCACAGCAATGTAACACAAGTGGGCTGTTCACACAGCCCATGTTGCGTTACATGTAACGCTGCACGTTCTCCGCAAAGTGCAGCATGCTACGGCATTGGAGCGGCTATAGAAGCGTTAGACTGTTTGCACATGCGCAGTGGGGGCGGAGAGGAGGCGGGGAGAGCCAGCTACAGTAGCCGCGCACATGGCTACTTAATATTCACTGCACTGGCGGCCGCTGATTGGCCGGCGGGACCACGTGATGCGGAGTGTCTCGCTCCGCATCACGTGGTCCCGCTGGCCAATCAGCGCCACTTTGGGAGACATTATAGGAATCGAGCCGCCTAACGCAGCTCACTCTACCGTCCTATCTTGCAGCACCATACGTTGTGTTAGGTGCACGTTATGCGACCTTAACGTGGCACCTAACGCAACGTCTTGGTGTGCAAGTAGCCTAATACAAAGTTAGATACTTGGTATCCGGCAGCGGCGGGGCTCACATTAGCCGAATTGTGAATTAGCGGCTGGGCGTCCACATTTCCTGCTTCCCATGAAAATACAGTTATGCTGAAATTACCAGGTTCACAAAAATGTGTCTCTTGAGAAAATCCAATATAATTTCATGAAAATTCCAACTCAACGGGAATCTGTAAACTGCCATGTGAAAATTACTTTGGCAAAAAAAAGAATCACCGATCTTCCTGACAAACGCTTCCCAACTCAAATGACAATTTGTCATAGATCCAGACAAGGCCTGTAGGACCTTATATCTTCAGTAATGTTCTTCTCTAATGTTCTCCTGCTCAGCATGTCTTTAGTCGGTTATGTCTCTGCCACTCGAAGACCTCTGAATGCAGATGAGGCAGAGACGCCACTGGCTCCAAATTTCCCTGTCTATGAGAGGATAGCGACACATTACATGCTACAGACTACTTCACATGTTTATATAAACAGAAGCATGGATGGTCCTCTTCACCTCATCTGCATTGTTTAATAGAGTAATTGGGTGGTGGGCCATGGCAGATTCACACCGGCTGTCAAGGTTGGTAACATAGTTTGTTTGGTTGAAAAAAGACATCTGTCCATCAAGTTCAACCAGAGAAAAACCCATCTGTCCTGAAGCTGCACATATCCCATGTGATCCAAGGAAAGGCGAAAAACCTTACAAGTCTTGGACCAATTAGCCTTAAAGGGGAATTTCAGCATAAACAAACATACTGTCATTAAGTTACATTAGTTATGTTAATTAAAATAGATAGGTAATATAATCTCTTACCCACCCTGTTTTAAAAGAACAGGCAAATGTTTGTGATTTCATGGGGGCAGCCATCTTTTTCATGGGGGCAGCCATTATTTTGGTTGAAAGGAGGCAACAGGGAGCAGGAGACACAGTTCCAACTGTCCTGTGTCCTGATCACCCCTCCCAGCTGCACGCACTAGACTTCAAATCTCAAATTCAAAATTGAAAAAGAAATTGCACCAAAACAGCAGAACCAGAACAACATCAGAAATCCCATCATGCTTTGCACAGGATTAGGGGGAAAATGCCCGGGCAGTTTTCTTCTCTGCAGCTGAAAATGAGACTTGAGTAAGAAAAACAAAGTTCTGATGCTGTAAAACTGTTAAAGAAACACCAAGCCTTTTCAGTGCTGCTGAGTAGATTTTTAGTCTGGAGGTTCACTTTAAAGAGTAGCTGTCGGGCATAAAATCAAAAATCAATTCTTTATTTTTATCTGGTAAACAAGTAATAAGGATGCTAATCAGGCAATCCAAAAGTTAAAAATCACTATTACTTTTTTTGTTAATAAATTATCATTCCCCAGTTTACATGACTCTTATTTGGTACACAGGAAATTTGGTACACAAAAGAGAAGTTGCAGGGCATGCTGGGCTGTCTTTTTTTTTTTGCTTCTCTACTTCCCCTCAGACTTAACTAATGCAGCCTGATTGGCTGAAGCCTCTTTCCCTCCTGTTTTCCCCTCCCACAACTCTGTTCCTCTCTGATTGGCCAAAATTTCTCAGGCTGAAACAATGCACTTTTTATAGTGAAGGGCGGGCAAATCGGGCAGAGGAGACTAAGGGCGGATATTACATCACGACTGGCTTCAAAATAGCCACAGTAAATATGGAAACTGTCTAGAATAGGATTCTCTATTTTTCCTTTATAAAATTCACAGGAATCATAATGTGGACAGTGCAATACAGGTGTTATGTAAGTAGAGCAAGTATTTATCCACTTATATATTTGTTTTTAGTCCCTTAGATAGTATGGCTGACAGCTCCTCTTTAAAAGGGAAAAATTCCTTCCCAACTCCAGATGACAGTGGGATTAATCCCTGACAGGGCCGGTTTAAGCAACAATGGGGCCCCAGGGCAAAATAAACCTGGGGGGCCCCCCCAACATATACCCCGGAACAAAAATCGGCAGTAGGGGACCTTTTTTGCAGCTGGTATAGTCAGGGTGTGAAGTCCCAATCGGTCAGAGCTCCACATTATGGCTATCCCAGCCTGCATGGGGGACAAGGGGTTAAAAAGTTTCAGGAGGGAGGACCCCACATAATTTAAAAAAAAAAAAAATTCCCACACTCTAAACATAAAAAAAAAATTGGGAAAATAGGAAACAATGCCAGGGATCTTCATACATCCATATTGCGGCTGTATAGCGATCCCTGGCCAAAGCGCTGCGGCTGCGTATAGACCCCCTGGAAACCCCGTCAGGAAATTTATTGCGCTTTCGTTTGATGCATGTAAAATTACACTACCGTTAGGTTTGCTACTAAAAGTGACATTTACCGCATTTAAAACTATACTTTTTTCCTTCTAAACTTTAAAATCGATTTTCTCAAAAACTATAAGGTCTTTTTGAAAAATTGTTTTTTCTTCTTATTCCTAATGATCTCCTTAAGATATCCTGCAAATTTAGGGTTTCTAGCATTTAAGGTGGATTTGCTATTAACCATTAAAGTCGGCAGGTTTTTAAATGTGTTTGTTTGTGTTTTTTCCTTTGAAACTTTAAAATCGATTTTCTCAAAAACGATAAGGCCGATTTGAAAAAATTTTTTTCCTCTTGTAGCCACTGGGGGCCCCTACAAGCTCTGGGGCCCTGGGGCAGCTGCCTCCTTTGCCTTAATGGTAGCGCCGGCCCTGATCCCTAAATCAACTCTCCTGGGAATTACCTAGTAATTATAGCAGTGGATGCCCTTCAGTGCAAGGGAAGCATCCAAATTCCAAGCCCTCTTTAAATGCAGATACAGAGTTTGCCATCACTGCTTCCTGATGTAAGATATTCCAAATTTAACCCCTCTTACTGTTAAGGAGCCCTTTCTAAGTAGATGGCAAAACCTTTTTTCCTCCATATGAAGATCACGTTCCCTAGTCTTTTGCTTAAGCCTAGGGACAAAAAGCTCATCTGCCAAGCTTTTGTATTGCCCTCTGATATATTTATACATGTTAATCAGGTCACCTCTCAGTCGCCTCTAGTCCAAGTTAGTTAAGCCCAGTTTGTCCAACCTTTCTTGGTATGTGAGATCTTCCATCCCTCTGAATAATTTAGTTGTCCGTCTTTGCACCTGTTCTAGAAGGTCAATGTCCCTTTCTATATCGTGGTCCTGAAAATTGTATCCGATACTCCAGATGTGGTCTCACAAGTGATTCATACAGAGAGAGTAGTATACTAGAGAGAGTAGTATACTAGAATCTCAAGATTTTATTTCCCTTTTTATGTGACCCAGAATTTTATTTGCTTTAGCTAGTGCTGCTTGGCATTGTATTCGATTACTTTTGCATCATTTCTCTCCACAAAAACAGAAGTTGTTCATAATGGGTTAGATGGGGTGGGGGCAATGTACCACCAGTATTCTGGTTGCCAGTAGCTCCCTGGTTAGGGATGTCCAATTTCAGTCCTTTAAAGACTGAGAGCCTCACAACTTTTTAATGTTAATATGTATGTCATGAGGGTATATTACTGTTATTTTTGCAAATAAGGGCTTGTAATTAGTGACATAATGTAAACGAACAACAACACTGAAAAAATACACCTATGTTTCTAAATACAATACTGTTGCCATACATTGGACATAATTTAAATGTTGCAATAGTCGGGGGCAAATGGGCAAATAAAATGTGTGGCTTTTATGCACAGTAGCATGATTTATTTTAAAACTATAATGGCTGAAAACTGAGATATAATGATTTTTTTTTCAATGTTTTTCTTATTATTCCTGTTAAAATGCATATAGAATAAAATAATTCTTAGCAAAAGCACCACCCAAAGAAAGCCTAATTGCTGGCAAAAAAAAAACATGATATATATCACTTTGGTGTGATAAGTAGTGGAGAATGAATGGGAGGCGCGCTGAAAGTTGAAGATTACTCTGGTTCATAAAGGGAACACCACCTGTAGTGATCAAGTGGTTAATATTACGAGTTCCCATATCTTGTAATATTACATATAAGAGCAGGTTTATCGTACCTTGACAATTTTCCCTCTTCTCCATTCATGTGTTTCATTCATAATGGTTACCTGCTTAATGATTAGCCAGCGGCACATCCTATATTTCACATATGTTGTGTGACTGCGTTGTCACATCACGGATGAGACGAACCCTAATTATGGCGTGTCTCTCGCGCTGATTCTGCACCAGCGCTTCTGAATGCTGCAGACGTGTCATTTTCCTGCAGAGATGTATCCAGCGGATTGCGCTTCCTCTCTTCCCCCACCTGAGAAGACATCACAATATTGTCACCTGTTTAATGACTGCGTCCCCTTGAGAATATTTTATCAAGGACAATAGAAAAAAAATAATTACCGGCGGGAGGCAAAGCGCGGTGACAAATGACGCCAAGTTCCTGCCGAGAAAATGTCACTGTTTTCCTGCAAACGTAAACGAAGAAAAAAGAGGTATTGCAGAGATGGACACAGCATTATATATACGCTAAAATATTCCACCAACCGATAGGCCTCTGGTTATCTGCTTTGTCTTGACCCTTTCAAAGATAACCCCACTCTGTTAAGCTATTTTTAATTACAAGTGGGGTGTACAACATCTCAGGGTCACAGCATCTCACAAATGTAACTACGCCTCTCACATATTTATAAATATTTTATTATAGCTGTTGATGGGATAACACTGGAGATATGACAGTGAAAAAAAGTTCTATTGACTTTGATGGCTGCTGCGATGAGGTGTGGTGGGGAGAGTACCACGACATGATGACACAACAAGTATGAAAGGGGCCTAAGCCCTTAACACTTTTCTCGTCGTTCTGGGTCATTCGTTCATTTTTATTTTAAAGTCCATTAAAATTCAATTCAATTAAAATGTATAAAGTTACTTTAGGGGCTCACCTTTTTTAATGTGTATGTCATGAGGGTATATTACTGTTATTTTTGCAAATATGGGCTTGCAATTAGTGATGGACGCAAAACGGAAAAAATACACCTTTACTTCCCCAAAAAATATTGTCACTGTAACGATTGTGGAATTCTCTCCGTGATCAGCGCACAAGGCGTGCGCTGACATGGCGACAATCCTCCACAAGCGTATAATTTGCGGGAACCCAGCAAAAGTTGGAACGCACCTGTAGAGGGAAATTCCTGTCGACAGTTGGAGCTGTGGAGTGCAGAGGAACAGCTCCTCTGCCCTGCCACAGACGCCAGACAGGAATTGTACGAAGGGAAGAAACGCAGGGCAAGATATCCCTGAAAGAGAGAGATTAAAGCGACAGAGGGTATGTGTGTCCACCAATCTAGTCGCCACCCTGCGACGATGAACACACAACCATGAAGATAAAGTGAGAAGGCAATCGCCAGAGATGGCGATTGCTAACAGCAACACAAGACTGACCAATCTAGCCGCCAACCTGCGACGGTGGACACACAACAGAAGAAACCAAGTGAGAACGCAATTGCAAGAGAAGCGATTGCGGAAGAGAATGAGCACAGGGACAGAATGTATGCAGATCCTCACAGTCACCTTACATTTTAGAGACTTATTTTAAACATTGTAATAACCGGGACAAGAGGGCAAATAAAATGTGTGGGTTTTATCCACAGTAGCACGTTTTGTTTTAAAACTATAATGGCCAAAAACTGAGAAATACGTTTTTTTTCCATTTTTCCATTTTTTTCCCTTATTATTCCTGTTAAAATGCATTTAGAACCGAATTATTCTTAGCAAGACGTGCCACCCAAAGAAAGCCTATTTGGTGGTGAAAAAAACATATCTCATTAAGGCCCGGTTCACATTAGCGGTTGCTATCCGGAATCGCCGTGCCGGAGCCGTGCCGGAGCCGGACCGCATGCGGACCGGACGAAACGGACGCACGGCATAGCAATGAAAGTCTATGCGACCGTTCACATGCGTCCGTTTCGTCCGGACCGGAGCCGGACCGGATCCGGACTCCGGCGTCCGTTCCAACATGCGCTATTTTTTGGTCCGGCTGGTCCGGCTGACGTATCCGGACTGGAGCCGGAATGTTGCATCCGGCCAATGAAAACCAATGAGAACCGGAGAGCGCACAACACACTGGCTATAAAAACCGGATGTTATACCACACTTCCTATGCTGACTCTATGGTATGGTGGCCATTTTGGATGGGGACCACATGGCACCAGCGTTCACAGAGTGGAGCAGCAGTGACTTCATGCTGGAGCTCTTTGGCAGCAATATGGAGCAGGATCTGTCTGATAGCGAGGGGGTGAGGCCCTACACATCAGAAGACCTCATCCTACAGGTGCAGCAGGTACCAGCCCTGTGGGACAAGGGGGATGCGGACCACAGCAACATCAAAAAATGCAGAGGCCTGTGGAAAAAAATTGCCAAGCTGTATGTGGAGGACTTTGAGCACTTGAGCAAGAGACAGCAAGGCACAGAGGGTATGTTGACTAGAAGTTTTTTGGGGGGGCTTGTGGTTAGCTTGTGATGTATTCCACTTTTGCTATGGATTTGTGTCACCCACGTGTTGCCCACCCACCCGTGGCCCACCCACCTGTTCCCCACCCACCTGTACCCCACCTGTGATGTATCCCACCCACCTGTGATGTATCCCACCCTCCTGTACCCCACCTGTGATGTATCCCACCCACCTGTACCCCACCTGTGATGTATCCCACCCACCTGTACCCCACCTGTGATGTATCCCACCCACCTGTACCCCACCTGTGATGTATCCCACCCACCTGTGATGTATCCCACCCACCTGTACCCCACCTGTGATGTATCCCACCCACCTGTACCCCACCTGTGCTGTATCCCACCCACCTGTACCCCACCTGTGATGTATCCCACCCACCTGTACCCCACCTGTGATTTATCCCACCCACCTGTACCCCACCTGTGATGTATCCCACCCACCTGTGATGCATCCCACCCACCTGTGATGTATCCCACCCACCTGTACCCCACCTGTGATGTATCCCACCCACCTGTACCCCACCTGTGCTGTATCCCACCCACCTGTACCCCACCTGTGATGTATCCCACCCACCTGTACCCCACCTGTGCTGTATCCCACCCACCTGTACCCCACCTGTGATGTATCCCACCCACCTGTGATGTCTCCCACCCACCTGTGATGTCTCCCACCCACCTGTGATGTATCCCACCCACCTGTACCCCACCTGTGATGTATCCCACCCACCTGTACCCCACCTGTGATGTCTCCCACCCACCTGTGATGTCTCCCACCCACCTGTGATGTCTCCCACCCACCTGTGATGTCTCCCACCCACCTGTGATGTATCCCACCCACCTGTACCCCACCTGTGATGTATCCCACCCACCTGTACCCCACCTGTGATTTATCCCACCCACCTGTACCCCACCTGTGATGTATCCCACCCACCTGTACCCCACCTGTGATGTACCCCACCTGTGCTGTATCCCACCCACCTGTGATGTCTCCCACCCACCTGCGATGTACCCCACCTGTGCACATAAAACATACACAATGACCAATTATTAAACATCAATTTATTGTAAAAAATTAAGACATTTAAAATCACTTAAAAACTTGAAACTCCAAAATAAACACATTTCAACAAAACATTAAAAACCAAACATTCACCCTCGTCCTGGTGGTGTGGTAAAATAAAGTCTCAGTTGGTCCCTGTTCCGCAGTGACACTACCCTTGGCCTGGTTGCATACCTCCGCAGGGGCATTAGTGGAAGCACATTCGGGGGTTCCGGAGTCTCTCTTTCCTCCTGCCGCACAAAGTTGTGGAGGATGCATGCTGCCTTCACCACGACAACTGCGTTGCCCGGTTTCAGCAGCATGGGCGTGTGGAACACCCTCCACTTTGACACCAGGATCCCAAATGTGCACTCCACCATTCTCCTTGCACGGCTCAACCGAGCATTGAAGTGTAGCTGGCTGGCATCAAGTCCCCTGTCTGGGTACGGACGCATTACATGGTCGGACAGGGCGAAGGCCTCGTCCCCCACAAACACATAGGGGTAGGCTGGTGCCCTTGTCCCAGGCCAGGGTCTGTCACGGGGGAGACGCAGTCTGCCTTCCTCCATCAGCCGGCAAAGGGTCGTACGCTGGAAAATTCCAGAGTCATTGGAACTACTGTACGACCCCACGTCCACGTACACAAACTTGTAGTCCGCATCTGCCACTGCCATTAGAACAATGCTGAAGTATTTTTTATAGTTGAAATAATGGCTGCCACTCCCCACGGGTTTCTGAATCCGGATGTGTTTCCCATCCAGTGCGCCAACACAATTAGGAAACTTGCACTCGGTCCAGAAGCCCTGGGCGATCTCCTCCCATTTCGTGGTGTCCGGCACAGGCATGTATCTGGCCCTCAGTCGCGTCCAAAGGATCCTCGAAGTCCTCACGACGATGCCTGCCACCGTGCTCTTCCCAATACGAAATGTGACATGTAGCGATGTATATGTTTGTCCAGTTGCGATGTACCTACAAGAGAAATAATCGAAATCAATTTTTCATGTCGTTACAGGAGAAAGGTTCAAGACAAGGTGGCGCAATATACGTGATGCATACGTGAAATGGCTACGGAAGAAAAAACTTGCCGAACGAAGTGGCAGTGGCGGGGGAAGGCGACAAAAAGACTACCAATTTGCCAAGCAATTGTCTTTCATCAATGCAAGCCTGGAACCTAGACTGTAAGTACCACTACTGTGGGCAGGAACTGAGAGCTCATTTACTACCATGACTTCGGCCATGTATTGCTATAAACTGGCCTCAATTCCCATGGCTAGCGAACTTTTCTCACAAGCTTTATCAAATGTTTGGTAGAAACGGTTGATAAAGTGTTTGCTAGTGTTTGCTAGCTCTGTGAATTGACGCCACATGCTGTTTGGCACACCAATAAATATTGTTTTTATCTACAGGACTGAAGACAATTTGGAGCAAGAGGAACCGACCCAGGAGGCACGGTTCAGCAGTGAGGAGAGCTTGGTGGATGATGACGTCGCCGATGTAACCTATGTCCCCGAGGAGAGGAGTAGGAGGAGGGAGTCCCAAGCTCTCTCCTTTGATGATGACTTGGGAGAAGAGAGCTTGGATGTTGAGGTTGCAGGACCGAGTGTGGATGAAGCTGCACCTCCACAATCGACCGCTATGGAAGCTCCCGGGGAACAAGAACAAAGTGAGGAGCACCGAGAGACTGCAGCACAACCAGCGCGCAGGGCAACCCCGTCACAGGCCAGAGGACGGGAAGATGCTGCCACACCACCAGTGAGGACCACCACACCAGTGAGGCGTCGAGGTACCCTCCCCCCAACAAGGAGAGAGACAGAGTCCGAGATGTCCGGGGCTGTCTCCGGACTTCTCGGGATTCTTCAGAGCCACCAAACTCTCATAACCCGGCAGTTGCAAGATGAGGACAGGGGCCATATCATGGAGCAGTACAAGTCCCACATCACTTCACTGCAATGTGAGCTCGACGCTGTACATGGGCACTACAGGGACGAGCTTAAAATGATGCATGAGATGCACAGAGGAGAAATCGACCAACTGCGTGCGCAGCATCATCAGTCGGTGGGCCAGCTGCAGAACATGATGCAGCAAATGCATCAACAAAGCAAGGAACTACTGAAATTGCAGGCACACCCGTGTTTTCACACTGTGATGTCTCTAATACCATATTTGGAAAAGGTGCCTTCCCAAAACTTGATGGCGTGCCATTCCACTTTGCTGGAGGTGATCAAACAGCACATGGACACGCCATTATTGCAACCACCAATTTTTAGACCCCCACAACCAACAGCGGTGCCCACCTGGCAATCATCACAGATGTACACCGGCTACAGAGGCAGTCAATATGGGCCACCGCTGTCAGGGTCCAGCTCATCCACGACCAGCACCCAAGAGAGTCCAGATTTCCAGGCAGCAACTCCCACCTTTTCTAGTAGTGGTGCCGATACAATTTGAAAAAAAAAGTCAAATTGTTCCTGGACATGCTCCTCTGAATACCTCCGATCCTCGGAGGAAGGATACCATCACAGGGCTTTTTAGCCCAACCTTTTCCCTGCCCCATCTCCTTCAACCAAGGTTCAGAGGTGTTCAGATGACCATGTCAGGGAACTTTTGGTTTTGCTGGATTTGAACTTTAGGGCCTGGTGTCCCCGAAAGACACTACCTGGGTCACAACCTTGTGCCTTTTGCACTGCACCTGTAGTCATGCACCTGTCCCTTTGATTCCTCTTGTTCCTTACTTTGTTGTTCCTAATCACTTGCACAAGACCCTTGGAGCCATGGGTGAAGGACACCTTGACTGGTCGGTGAGAGGCCTAGCCTTTTCACTGACCTGTGTCCTTCATCCATGGCTCAGAGGGTCATGTGCCAGTGGTTAGGTTTTTAAAGCACTTCAATTTATTAGGGCCTGGTGTCCCCGAAAGACACTACCTGGGTCACAACCTTGTGCCTGTTGCACTGCACCCGTATTCATGCACCTCTGCCATCGGTTCCTCTTGCTCCTCACTTTGTTCTTGTTCCTAACCACTTGCACAAGACCCTTTGAACCATGGATGAAGGACACCTTGACTGGTCGGTGAGAGGCCTAGCCTTTTCACTGACCTGTGTCCTTCATCCATGGCTCAGTGGGTCCTGTGCCAGTGGTTAGGTTTTTGAAGCACTAATAATTTAGGGCCTTTTGTCCCCAAAAGACACTACCTGTAGTCATGCACCTCTGCCATCGGTTCCTCTTGCTCCTCACTTTGTTCTTGTTCCTAACCACTTGCACAAGACCCTTGGAGCCATGGATGAAGGACACCTTGACTGGTCGGTGAGAGGCCTAGCCTTTTCACTGACCTGTGTCCTTCATCCATGGCTCAGAGAGTCATGTGCCAGTGGTTAGGTTTTTAAAGCACTTCAATTTTAGGGCCTGGTGTCCCCGAAAGACACTACCTGGGTCACAACCTTGTGCCTGTTGCACTGCACCTGTAGTCATGCACCTCTGCCATCGGTTCCTCTTGCTCCTCACTTTGTTCTTGTTCCTAACCACTTGCACAAGACCCTTTGAACCATGGATGAAGGACACCTTGACTGGTCGGTGAGAGGCCTAGCCTTTTCACTGACCTGTGTCCTTCATCCATGGCTCAGAGGGTCCTGTGCCAGTGGTTAGGTTTTTAAAGCACTTCAATTTTAGGGCCTGGTGTCCCCGAAAGACACTACCTGGGTCACAACCTTGTGCCTGTTGCACTGCACCTGTAGTCATGCACCTCTGCCATCGGTTCCTCTTGCTCCTCACTTTGTTCTTGTTCCTAACCACTTGCACAAGACCCTTGGAGCCATGGATGAAGGACACCTTGACTGGTCGGTGAGAGGCCTAGCCTTTTCACTGACCTGTGTCCTTCATCCATGGCTCAGAGGGTCATGTGCCAGTGGTTAGGTTTTTAAAGCACTTCAATTTTAGGGCCTGGTGTCCCCGAAAGACACTACCTGGGTCACAACCTTGTGCCTGTTGCACTGCACCTGTAGTCATGCACCTCTGCCATCGGTTCCTCTTGCTCCTCACTTTGTTCTTGTTCCTAACCACTTGCACAAGACCCTTTGAACCATGGATGAAGGACACCTTGACTGGTTGGTGAGAGGCCTAGCCTTTTCACTGACCTGTGTCCTTCATCCATGGCTCAGAGGGTCCTGTGCCAGTGGTTAGGTTTTTAAAGCACTTCAATTTTAGGGCCTGGTGTCCCCGAAAGACACTACCTGGGTCACAACCTTGTGCCTGTTGCACTGCACCTGTAGTCATGCACCTCTGCCATCGGTTCCTCTTGCTCCTCACTTTGTTCTTGTTCCTAACCACTTGCACAAGACCCTTGGAGCCATGGATGAAGGACACCTTGACTGGTCGGTGAGAGGCCTAGCCTTTTCACTGACCTGTGTCCTTCATCCATGGCTCAGAGGGTCATGTGCCAGTGGTTAGGTTTTTAAAGCACTTCAATTTTAGGGCCTGGTGTCCCCGAAAGACACTACCTGGGTCACAACCTTGTGCCTGTTGCACTGCACCTGTAGTCATGCACCTCTGCCATCGGTTCCTCTTGCTCCTCACTTTGTTCTTGTTCCTAACCACTTGCACAAGACCCTTTGAACCATGGATGAAGGACACCTTGACTGGTCGGTGAGAGGCCTAGCCTTTTCACTGACCTGTGTCCTTCATCCATGGCTCAGAGGGTCCTGTGCCAGTGGTTAGGTTTTTAAAGCACTTCAATTTTAGGGCCTGGTGTCCCCGAAAGACACTACCTGGGTCACAACCTTGTGCCTGTTGCACTGCACCTGTAGTCATGCACCTCTGCCATCGATTCCTCTTGCTCCTCACTTTGTTCTTGTTCCTAACCACTTGCACAAGACCCTTGGAGCCATGGATGAAGGACACCTTGACTGGTCGGTGAGAGGCCTAGCCTTTTCACTGACCTGTGTCCTTCATCCATGGCTCAGAGGGTCATGTGCCAGTGGTTAGGTTTTTAAAGCACTTCAATTTTAGGGCCTGGTGTCCCCGAAAGACACTACCTGGGTCACAACCTTGTGCCTGTTGCACTGCACCTGTAGTCATGCACCTCTGCCATCGGTTCCTCTTGCTCCTCACTTTGTTCTTGTTCCTAACCACTTGCACAAGACCCTTTGAACCATGGATGAAGGACACCTTGACTGGTCGGTGAGAGGCCTAGCCTTTTCACTGACCTGTGTCCTTCATCCATGGCTCAGAGGGTCCTGTGCCAGTGGTTAGGTTTTTGAAGCACTAATAATTTAGGGCCTTTTGTCCCCAAAAGACACTACCTGTAGTCATGCTCCTCTGCCATCGGTTCCTCTTGCTCCTCACTTTGTTCTTGTTCCTAACCACTTGCACAAGACCCTTGAAACCATGGATGAAGGACACCTACACTGGTCGGTGAGAGGCCTAGCCTTTTCACTGACCTGTGTCCTTCATCCATGGCTCAGAGGGTCCTGTGCCAGTGGTTAGGTTTTTGAAGCACTTCAATTTATTAGGGCCTGGTGTCCCCGAAAGACACTTGGGCAGCTATGCCCTGCAACTCTTCCAGCCCAAAGTTGGTGGTTGGTGTTCCTTAAAACTGACCGGGCTATACCATAGATATGTTATTTTTTTGTCTTCCATGTTGGAAGAATGTTTCCATGTTGGAAAGTGGTTGTTTTTGCAATAAAAAAATTTGTTTTTACATACCTCAGTGTGATGAGTAGTTGTTCTTGTGGTGTGACTGCTCTCCTGAACGTGGTATCCTTCTTCCTAAGGTCATCCTTCACCATCTCCAAAAGGGTATCAAACCTGTCAGGAGATGTAAAGGAAGAAGCTGTAAAGTATGTTGTGGGACAAGGTGTTGGGTGGAGGATGGGGGAGGTGTGTTTACAGAGGTTTGGGAGTGTTGTGGAGGGTGGGGGTGTAGTGTATAGCTAGGTATACAGGGGTGTGGGGGTCAGGGTGGTGTGTTTAGCTAGGTATACAGGGATGAGGTGTTGTGGGGGTGAGGGTGGGGTGTTTAGGAATGGTGGGGGTTGGTGTATTTAGGCCTATATACTTACAGGGGAATAGACATCCGAGTGTAGCTGTAGAACTTCTGTGGGTGTCGTCTGAGGTCCCGGTAGAGGGCCTGGAACTCTCCCTTCCTCTGCCTCCTGGCTAGTAGAGGGTGCACCCACCATCTCCTGCGAGGAGCACGCCTTCTCCCCACATAGTAGTAGGTAAACAACAGGAAGGAGAGAATTCCCAGGTAATAAGCGTAAAAAATGACTGGATCCATGGTCCCAACTGCTGTCTCTGTATCCAAGGATGGTCTCCACACGTCCAGCTGTCTCCAACAATGACCCCAGAGCTTCTGCTGACCTCCCAGAACCCCAGGTATTTATACAGGTTGTTATCTCTTTAAGAATCCGGATCCGGACCGCAACCGTGTTCATACCGCACGGAAACCGTATGCAACCGGACCGGATCCGGACCGGATCCGGACAGGAACCGTACGGTTCAGGTCCGATGCGGCTCCGGTGCGGTCCGGACATCCGGTGCGGTTTTCACAAAACCGCAAGTGTGAACGGGGCCTTAATTGTGATAAGTAGTGATAACGTTATTGGCGAATGAAAGGGAGGAGCGCTGAAATGTGAAATCTTCCGGTCCATAAGGGGAAGAATCCCTTAGGGCTCTTTCACATTAGGGCAGATTTTCTGCGTTTCAACGCAAGGGGTAAAGTTTGTGTTACCCAAGGTAAAATGAAAGTCCATAGACTTTCATTTTAGCTTTCACATATAACGCAGCCTTTTTGTGCGTTGCGTTACACTGCACCCAGGCGCAGTTTTTCGGCTGACGCTAGCTTTATGCGTTACAATGTTAGTCAATGTAAAACGCACACTATGTGCGTTTTTAATCCGTTAACGCAGGCAATCAGTCCCAGAATGCAACAGAGGAACAATGTAGAAAGTTGAAAACAAAAAGAAAAAAAAATACCTGCGTTTTTTCCTATGTGCTGTAACGCATTGAAAACACATTAAAAACGCAGTGCAACGCATATCAAAATGCATTAAAACGCATACAACAAAACGTATGCTTTGAGCATTCTCCAACGCAAGCTCTGATGTGAAAGAGCCCTTAGGGCCCTTTTCCACTAGCAGTCGCTAGCGTTCACGCTGAACGCTAGCGACTGCTGAATCGCAAAAGGTAAAAAATTACCGGCGATTTCCCGACGTTTGCGGCCGCGATTTTGCTATGCTATGCACTGCATAGCAAAATCGCGGCAAATATCGCTCCGCGCCGCGATCGCGTTTCAGGCAAAAACGAATCACGGTAGTGGAAATACCCTACCGCGATTCCTATGTTATTTAGCAAACCATAGCGACTGTAAAATCGCTAGCGGTTTGCGATTTGCTAGTGGAAAAGGGCCCTGAGTGATTAACTAGTTACCGTATTTTTCGGACTATAAGACGCACCGGACCATAAGACGCACCTAGTTTTTGAGGAGGGAATTCAAGAAAAAAAAGATTCTGAGCCAAATAGTGTCCTCAAATATTTTATGCAGCAATACCATGGACACATGTAAACAAAACTGAACAGCAGCATAGAACCATTAGCAGCATAGAACCATTATTAACAATAACATCAGTAAAATAGCATTACCAAGAAGAGACAGTAGTAATAAAACCAAAAACGTTAAACTTCAAGGTTTTTTTTTTTATTGGAATCCGAAGAACTCCTCCTCATCAGTGTCGGAATCAAGAAAGTTCATGTCCTCACAGTCACTAGCATTGCTGGTAGTTTCATCACTGCTGCTGGCATTCTCAAATAACAGGTCATCCTCTGACCCATCTAGGGCATTGCTGATGCCGCATTTCTTGAAGGACCGTATAACGGTCTCCTCCTTTACCAAGTCCCATGAATTTTTTACCCACTCACAGACTTGGGTAATAGTGGGCCTCTTCATTCTCCCTGTCGGTGTAAGATCATGATTGCCAGCACTCATCCACCGATTCCACTCTTCTCTCATAAACACCTTAAAGGGTTTGTTGATCGACACATCGAGTGGTTGTAGCTGGCTGGTAAGTCCGCCGGGGATAACCGCTAGATGAGTCTTGACGTCTTTAAAGTTCTTTTTTGTAGTGTCAGTGAGGTGTGCTCTAAATTGGTCAAGCACTAATAAAGAGGTTTTTTTCAGAAGTCCACCAGGACATTTCGACCAGACCTTTTCAACCCAGAGCCTCATTCCTTTTTCGTCCATCCAGCCCTTGTCATGGACATGCACCACAACTCCCCTAGGAATCGCTTCTTTGGGAAGAGTCTTCCTTTTAAATATGAGCATCGGTGGCAGTTTGGTGCCATCTGCACAGCAGGACAATACAACTGTGTAGTGTGTTTTTTCGTGTCCTGAGGTTTTAACAGTGATAGTTTTTGCTCCTTTATGATCTACGGTCCGATTGGATGGGACATCAAAGGTTAGCGGCACTTCATCCATATTGCCAATCTGGCTCATTTCATAATTATTCCTTTTTCTGGAATCAATGACAAATTTATGGAAAGACAGGATCTTGTCTTCATACTCTTTGGGCATTTTCTGAGCAATTCTCGTCTTGGTGCGCATAGCAAGGCCAGATCGCTTCATAAAGCGGTAGCACCATGATGGTGAGCCACTGAAATCTTGAATGCCTTTCTCCACAGCAATGCGTTTGGCTTCAAATATTATCATTTTGGTTGACACGCATAAGCCATTCTCTCGGTGTCGAGTGATCCACTCCTTCATGTCCACCTCTAATTCTGGCCACTTTGCTGCATGCCCACGTAAAGTGTGCTTACTTTTCTCCAACTTCTGCAGCTGATCCTCCTGTTTCCTCCACTCTCGTATCATCTTTTCAGTGGGAGGTGGTCCAAAGTGTCTCTCTGCTGCTCGGTTTCCATGCTCCTTGGCATATTTTATCACCTCTAATTTGTATCCAACTTTATATGCCAGTCTCTTCTGCTTTGACATGTTTGATTCTGCATCAAAATACAGAAATATCTGTCAGTAATTTCAGTCCCTAACCCCATATTTCATCAGGTGCTCTTATATTCCCCCGTATCCCATCAGGTGCTCTCATATGCCCCCATATTCCACCAGGTGTTCTCATATGCCCCATATTCCACCAGGTGCTCTAATATGCCCCCATATTCCATCAGGTGCTGTTAAGCTTGGAGGTGTAATCTCCACAGTCAGCATACAACACATAAGCTGACGTGAAGGAGGTACACACACCAGCACAAGGGATCAGGATATCCCCAGTTTAGTGGAGGAGAGGACTGACTCCAATAGGAGATTGTGGCGCACAGAGCCGGTGCAGATCCGAACAGCCACAAACAACACTTTCGTAATAACGTCTCAGCGCAAAGTAGCGCTGAGCGCATAAACCAGGACTGAGGAGATCAGAATAAGTAGACAGAATGAACGCTTGCTAGCTAGCGGCTACTTAGCGACAGCAAGCGTCCAAAACCAGACAGACTGGAATGAGGCAGCCAATGCGTTGCGGCGATGGCGTGCCTCACAAAGACAGGACAGGATAGTCAGAAAATAGCAGGATCGAGACAGATGAACGTAACACAGATAAATATACAATAAGTATGTTTTCCTAGCGTATTACAATTACAGCTATCAATGAAACTCTTTGTAAGGTCTGACTAACATATGTATATATCGGCAATGAACCGATATATGACATAAGCAGGAACGCTGACTAGGACTGGAGTAATACAGGGAACAGGACTCAGAAGGATTCGCTATCTCTTCGCAGAGATGAACGCAATCCAGAAATAGAACCAGGAACAGGATAACTAGCTCAGCACGGGTGTTCACGGTACGCGCAAACTACCAAAACGTGCTGGAAAACTGACTAACTGAACACAGGAAATAAACAGTTCGTGTACGTATATATCAGCGACACTGATATATTAACGTAACACGAATACAAGGAAAATAACAAAATGCGCAAGTATGCGTATATATTGGCGATGAACCAATATATGACACAAGACAAGCAAGTAGCAACTTCTAGAACAAGAGCAGAACTAGGAGGACTCGCTGACCCCTTCGCAGGAGTCAGCGCAGTCCACACGGACCAGGAACGAGGTGGGGCACGAGCAGAGTAACAGATACAATCTGAGACTATGGTAGCCCATGAGGCATTGCAGGAAGCAGTTCTTTATACTGAGGTCATCCAATGGGAGCAGACCTGCAGATTCCCACACAAGTGAATGGTAATTAATCACAGGCTGATAGCAGGAAAAGGCAGACAATGATATGCAGCCTGCAGGAAAGGGACCGCCCCTCCACTGCAGCAGACAATGTTTGTTTACACAAAAGCATATTAAACTGTCATAAACTTCAGAGCGACTGCAGATGGAATCAGCAACTAGTTTAAGTGCAAACCAAACTATGCAAGCAAATGCATGTAATGACATTAGAACTGCTTGGTTTGCAATACCACTGCAGTCAGCAGTAAACGCTGCAGAAGCGATCATAACAGTACCCCCTCCCTTAAACGCGGCCTCTGGACGCCTATGAAAACTGACATATTTCTCCTGAACCACCCAAACCAAAAAATCAGAAGTGGGAAATCCAGCAAACTGATCTGACTGAAAATTCATGAAGGTCGGATCCGTCCGACAAAACCAAATTCCCGAATCAGTCTCACCAAAACTAGACCAATTGGAACCAGAACCTACCGAACCATGCCTGTCAGCACTACAAGCCTCAGTGTGACACCCATCAGAACCACGACTTCCAGAAAACAACCCCAAGAAACTCTCTGCGCGATACCCACCGCCTTCCAAGGACTGTCCAAAAACGCCAAAGCCTTTGCAATGCCCACCGGAACTGTCCTTACCAACACAAAACCCACTGTTGAACCAATCCAAGGTACCAGGACAAGTTTCCTCAGAGATCTCCCAGAACACTTGGAAGCTCCAAAGAGATCCCCACAGGTCAGAACGCCCCTTAGGCTCACATGGAGAACCATCAAGAACCCCTATGGAACCCAGGGCAACTCTAGAGTCAGGGTCACAAGGACAAACATCAAGATCAGGGTTTTTAGGGACCAGAACCATCTCCGGGCATGCAGGCCAACCGGCAACATCAGAACATGTCTCCACTAGGGAAGCGTGTGAGCACGCCAACACAGACACACTTGGGCACTCTGGCATACGAAGCACATCTGGGCACACCGGCACAAGAGAGACTTCTGGGCATGTCAAGGAACTGCAAACCTCAAAGTCAGTCAAGGTAGGACCGAAACCAGGACTGGGCAAAAAAAAATCATCAAGACTAGACTTCACAGTTACTGGATTCTCACTAAAAAATGCAGGATCAGACTTAGATGTCTCTGATTCCAGCAAAGTTATTAACAAATCATGTTCAGGGGCATTTACAAGACAGGACAAATCTTCTGATGTATGCACCGAACTAGACAGGGTTCCCATAACTTCTTCTGGACTAGACAGAGACTCATCAAATACACTGGATTGGAGCTCATGAAGGGCTGCAAAACAAGTCAGTAGTGCAGCAATCCCCACTGAACTAGGCAAAACTGAGTAACTCACTGGACAGGAAGGGGACTCAGGAACTTCTGCCACACCGGCCAGAGAACCAGAATTTTCCAGGATACAGGGCTGGGTTTCAGAAACACTCATTAACCCGGACTGAAATTCTGAGATTTCTATTATTATTTTTTCCAGCGAGTCAGAATTATCCATGTTACAGGGCAAGACTTTTGAAACATTCAGAGGACAGGGCTGGAGTTCATCGGCTGTTACAACACTGGAGAGGGACTCAACAACATTGGTTAAATCAGACTGTGTACAGGGCAAGGTATCTAACACACTTGCTGACGAGGACAATATTTCAATGGCTTCTGCTTCGCTGGGCAGAAATTCATCAAGTTTTATTAGAGCAGACTGTAATTCCAAAACGGCTGCTAGACAAGTGAATATTACTGCAACACCAACTGAGGTAAGCAGTGCCTCAGACTGTTCTGCTAGAGGGTTTGAAATATCCAAAGTACTGGATGAAGCATAAGACTCTGTGACCACAGCTTCACTGGACAGGATCACCGAACAGTCCACACTGCAGGGCAAAACCATGGAAGCACCTGCTGGACAGCATAATGATTCTGTGACCTGAGTTTCATTGGAGAGATCTACTGCACAATTCATGGTACAGGGCAAGTTCACTGGAACATTTTCTGAACACGGTAATAATTCTGCGATTTCGGACTCACATAGCAGACGCTCTGAGTTATTCATGAAACTAGAGTGAGGTGTAGAAACAGGAAGATCAAAACACAATGTTTGCGCATCTAAATCACCATTCAATTGTGAAATTGGAAAATTCAGATGCTGGGGTTCTGAGATTTCTGGACAGGATTGCTGGGACTCAGAAACTGATGTAGTGCATCTATTGGCATCTGCTGGATCAGACAGGAGTTGAACTTTATTAACACAGGTAATTTCTGCAGAAGTGTTTGCAGAGACAGGCAAGATTTTTCTGGTGTCTGTTTCACTGAACAAAGATTCATGAGTACTGGCTAGGCTGGACTCAGAAGTCAGCAGGACCTCTGGGTCCTCTGCTGAGAAATTTGTGCAGGGCAAGATTAAGGAAGTATTAGTAATTTCTGTCTTACTGGGAAGTAACACTGAGTTATCCATGGTACAGGGTGGAATTACAGGAACTTCAATTTCACACAAAAGGAGCTCTGAATCACTCGCTGAATCAGCCAAAGGTGCTGAAGCAGGCGAGTCCTCAGGAACTGAGGAAGTGGAACAATCTCCACTTGACAGTGTGTCTTCCCTGGTATCAACTGATTGAATCGCATAAAAATCGTCCAGAATCATTCTCCACACATCGATCAATGGAGCCACAAAGTCATACCCACACACACCAGTTTTTATTAGGTTATAGGCAGACTTAATGCATGCATTCAATACTAATTCACTTTTTGCACTGTAAAACTGACAAAATGAACTTGCATCTTTCTTCCATTCATAGACCAGGGCTTCCATCTCTCCTTTCTCAAATGGAGGATCCCATGCATATTTAACAGCTGAGCATTCCGGCTGATCATAGTTTGCAAATGTGTTAGTGGCAGAAACATACATTGGGTTATTTAGCAGGTGATTGGCCGATTTCTTATTCCTAAGGATCTCCAGTACCTGTAGCAAGTGTTGAACTGTAGTGTATGCAAATTTCCCTTGCTGCACGAATAAATTGATCTGTTCAATACTCTGTAATATATCTTCATAATCATATTCAGATAATTCATTTAAACAAGAACCTTTATTTTCCCTGGCTAGCAATGAAAGTTCATTAGTAGTTTCATAGGTCCATTTGACTCCCCTGAATGGTGACTGAATTTCATTATCTGCTAATGGTGGAGTCTCATTACAGATCTGATGCGCAGTCGCTAAGGGCAACGACTCCGCTGATTGCAACGCCTTTCTTTTGGAGCGTTTACGTTTGGCTTTAGACCCTGCTGCCTTAGCAGAAGAAAAGTTATCAGAACAATTATCTGCTTGCTGATTATTTTTGTAGGCAGTAGAAGGAGCAGCTGATTGACAAGCTGCCAGGAGCTTATCAAAAGGGCTAGGCAAATCGGTTTTGCGCAGCCAGTTATGGATCACAAACGCTAGAAATTCCAGTGGTCTTTCTTTTAAATTGGTATGATCCAAGACATCGTAGGCCCACTGAAACAATCTTCCCTTAAATAAAACATAAACTAGCTGGGGGGCCCACGTTGAAACAGGAGTAGCCTGGAGCTCAGGATTGGCCAGGAACCTGGCACATTCAGAAAAAAACTCATTTTCTGTTTCAGGATTGAGCTTCTCAAATTTCTTAAAGGAACAGGAACCATAACAAACAGTGTCATTTTTGCTGAGAACCCCCCCCACAATGGGGATTGGTAATGGGGCTACCATAATGTTAAGCTTGGAGGTGTAATCTCCACAGTCAGCATACAACACATAAGCTGACGTGAAGGAGGTACACACACCAGCACAAGGGATCAGGATATCCCCAGTTTAGTGGAGGAGAGGACTGACTCCAATAGGAGATTGTGGCGCACAGAGCCGGTGCAGATCCGAACAGCCACAAACAACACTTTCGTAATAACGTCTCAGCGCAAAGTAGCGCTGAGCGCATAAACCAGGACTGAGGAGATCAGAATAAGTAGACAGAATGAACGCTTGCTAGCTAGCGGCTACTTAGCGACAGCAAGCGTCCAAAACCAGACAGACTGGAATGAGGCAGCCAATGCGTTGCGGCGATGGCGTGCCTCACAAAGACAGGACAGGATAGTCAGAAAATAGCAGGATCGAGACAGATGAACGTAACACAGATAAATATACAATAAGTATGTTTTCCTAGCGTATTACAATTACAGCTATCAATGAAACTCTTTGTAAGGTCTGACTAACATATGTATATATCGGCAATGAACCGATATATGACATAAGCAGGAACGCTGACTAGGACTGGAGTAATACAGGGAACAGGACTCAGAAGGATTCGCTATCTCTTCGCAGAGATGAACGCAATCCACAAATAGAACCAGGAACAGGATAACTAGCTCAGCACGGGTGTTCACGGTACGCGCAAACTACCAAAACGTGCTGGAAAACTGACTAACTGAACACAGGAAATAAACAGTTCGTGTACGTATATATCAGCGACACTGATATATTAACGTAACACGAATACAAGGAAAATAACAAAATGCGCAAGTATGCGTATATATTGGCGATGAACCAATATATGACACAAGACAAGCAAGTAGCAACTTCTAGAACAAGAGCAGAACTAGGAGGACTCGCTGACCCCTTCGCAGGAGTCAGCGCAGTCCACACGGACCAGGAACGAGGTGGGGCACGAGCAGAGTAACAGATACAATCTGAGACTATGGTAGCCCATGAGGCATTGCAGGAAGCAGTTCTTTATACTGAGGTCATCCAATGGGAGCAGACCTGCAGATTCCCACACAAGTGAATGGTAATTAATCACAGGCTGATAGCAGGAAAAGGCAGACAATGATATGCAGCCTGCAGGAAAGGGACCGCCCCTCCACTGCAGCAGACAATGTTTGTTTACACAAAAGCATATTAAACTGTCATAAACTTCAGAGCGACTGCAGATGGAATCAGCAACTAGTTTAAGTGCAAACCAAACTATGCAAGCAAATGCATGTAATGACATTAGAACTGCTTGGTTTGCAATACCACTGCAGTCAGCAGTAAACGCTGCAGAAGCGATCATAACAGGTGCTCTCATTACCCCCATATTCCACCAGGTGCTCTCATTACCCCACATATTCCATCAGGTGCTCTTTACCCCACATATTCCATCAGGTGCTCTCATTACCCCACATATTCCTTCAGGTGCTCTCATTACCCCACATATTCCATCAGGTGCTCTCATATGCCCCATATTCCATCAGGTCCTCTCATATGCCCCATATTCTATCAGGTGATCTACATATGCCCCATATTCCATCAGGTGATCTCATATGCCCCATATTCCGTCAGGTGCTCTCATTACCCCACATATTCCATCAGGTGCTCTCATATGCCCCATATTCCATCAGGTCCTCTCATATGCCCCATATTCCATCAGGTCCTCTCATATGCCCCATATTCCATCAGGTCCTCTCATTACCCCACATATTCCATCAGGTGCTCTCATTACCCCACATATTCCATCAGGTGCTCTCATATGCCCCATATTCCATCAGGTGCTCTCATATGCCCCATATTCCATCAGGTCCTCTCATATGCCCCATATTCCATCAGGTGATCTCATATGCCCCATATTCCATCAGGTGATCTCATATGCCCCATATTCCGTCAGGTGCTCTCATTACCCCACATATTCCATCAGGTGCTCTCATTACCCCACATATTCCATCAGGTGCTCTCATTACCCCACATATTCCATCAGGTGATCTCATTACCCCACATATTCCATCAGGTGCTCTCATTACCCCACATATTCCATCAGGTGCTCTCATATGCCCCATATTCCATCAGGTCCTCTCATATGCCCCATATTCTATCAGGTGATCTCATATGCCCCATATTCCATCAGGTGATCTCATATGCCCCATATTCCGTCAGGTGCTCTCATATGCCCCATATTCCGTCAGGTGCTCTCATTACCCCACATATTCCATCAGGTGCTCTCATATGCCCCATATTCCATCAGGTCCTCTCATATGCCCCATATTCTATCAGGTGATCTCATATGCCCCATATTCCATCAGGTGATCTCATATGCCCCATATTCCGTCAGGTCCTCTCATATGCCCCATATTCCATCAGGTCCTCTCATATGCCCCATATTCCATCAGGTCCTCTCATTACCCCACATATTCCATCAGGTGCTCTCATTACCCCACATATTCCATCAGGTGCTCTCATATGCCCCATATTCCATCAGGTGCTCTCATATGCCCCATATTCCATCAGGTCCTCTCATATGCCCCATATTCCATCAGGTGATCTCATATGCCCCATATTCCATCAGGTGATCTCATATGCCCCATATTCCGTCAGGTGCTCTCATTACCCCACATATTCCATCAGGTGCTCTCATATGCCCCATATTCCATCAGGTGCTCTCATATGCCCCATATTCCATCAGGTCCTCTCATATGCCCCATATTCCATCAGGTGATCTCATATGCCCCATATTCCATCAGGTGATCTCATATGCCCCATATTCCGTCGGGTGCTCTCATTACCCCACAAATTCCATCAGGTGCTCTCATTACCCCACATATTCCATCAGGTGCTCTCATTACCCCACATATTCCATCAGGTGATCTCATACCCTCTCATCGCCATCCATTTTATTACAATCAGAAAACAGTTGTGTGGAAACTGGTGTATTCAATGTACCGGGGGGGGGGGGGGCAAGGACAGTGTCCCAAAAACAGTGACCTTAGTTCATGTAGAGACATTCTGCTATCCAGCAATACATGTACTGCCACATGATGTAAAACAGTCTCCAGCCTCTTCTCTCACCAGGCTGAAAGCTGTCAGCAAAGTTCAGTGTTACCACTATGATGCATGGATACTCTCTCTGAATGATTTATGGATATCCACACATCATAGTTTTAACACTAAACTTTGTTGACAGCTTTTAGCCTGGTGAGACTGGAGACTGTTTTACAGTGTGTGACAATACATGTAAAGCAGAACGTCTCTATTACAGTCTCTGGGCATCTTTATCATTTTATGGGCATCGACATATGAATGTTGTTGCTGCTATAATGATAATCCGGCTCATTACCGTAGATAACACTATACGGTACCTGTTATAAAAATCAGCTACTGCCCGTACACGTACACTCGTACAGCAATGCTGAATGACGTAGGGGTGGGCGGAGATCTACTTCTGCCCATCACGCTAGTAGGGCATCCAGCGGTGGGCGGAGTTTCAGCGATGACTAGTGCTGGGCGTGGATCTTCTGTACTTCTGCCGGCCAATCAGACGATCCCTCTTCAGCGCGAATTTTACCGCTAGGAAGTCCGGACCAGGCATGGCGGCGGGAAAGACCGATGGATCACAGCTGTGGCGGCGGGGAAAGACCGATGGATCACAGCTGTGGCGGCGGGGACATACCGTAGATGAAACTGACTGCGGCGGCAGGGACATAGATGAAAGTGGCTGCGGCGGGAAAGGCCGAGGAGCTGGATGGGATTACAGCCGGGCTGTGGCAGCGGGGAAATAGACGAAAGTGCCCTGTGGCGGGAAAGACCGTTGAGTGGATTGCCGCATTTAGTGTTAGATGGGCTGAGTGGACATCGGATCAGAGGTATGCCTGCAGGGGGACACAGAAAAAGGTAAGATTGCCTCATAGGCTTTGCGGGACACAGTAAAGTTGATTGGCGCCGGAGGTGAAGGGGTTACTGCTAGCGCCGGGCAGAGCACGGCCAGGGACACCAGGCATGTAGCAGTGGCTGCAGCGGACAATAGAAAGACCGCGCAGACCCGATCTAATGAGAAACATTTTTTTTTCAGCATGTGTGGAGGTTACATTTGGACCATAAGACGCAGGGACTTTTTATCCCCACTTTTGGGGGAGGAAAAGTGCGTCTTATGGTCCGAAAAATACGGTAACTTAAAGAAAAAAACATCCAATTTCAAATTGCTTATTAAGCTTTAGTAAAAAGATTTAGTAAAAATGTTATATGAAAAAAGGAAAATCATTTTTCTGCTGCATTCCATCTTTACTGTTTCTCTGTGATGCCAAAAGTGACATCACTTCCGCCCTTTTCTTTTATTCTTTTCTTTTTTTTGCAATCCTCAGTGAATTTTCCCTTCCTTCTGCCACAGCTTGCCTCCAACAGCAAACATCACCTAGACAACAGGCACTTACAACACAGTGTAAACTCTTCAAATGAAGGGGTACTCAATTACCTTCTGGTCATATTGTCCTGTCAGATTTAGGAGATATGTGATATGAAAAAAAGAAAATAATATTTCTGCTGGTTTCCATCTTTACTGCTTCTTGGTGATGCCAAAAGTGACATCACTTCTGCCCTTTTCTTTTTTCAACCCAGCTTAGGGTTAAAGTAGACCTGAACTGAAGAATTTCATCTCTGCTTTAAAAGATACACAACAGCATAATAACTTTTAAAGAAAAACATTTCTTAGTTACAGCTGATACAACTCCTGCAATAAATCCGTAATGTGTCTACTTCCTGCTTTCATGGAAGCAGCCATAGGGTTAACATCCTGTGTTTACAAATTAGATGCTCTGTCGAGGCAGTCAACTGACACATGAGACATCGAATTACAATTGTGATTAGTCACGGATGTGGGAGCATTAGACAGGCTAAACTCTCTAAATACATACAGGGTGCATGTCTCTATGCTTTCCAGGGCCGGATTTACCATAAGGCACTATAGGCACATGCCTACAGGCGCCTGATGATAGAAAGGCAGCTCACTCTGCTCTTTGAGTGCCTCCTTCCTTATTCTAGAGTCCTGAGTGGAGTGTAAATGAGAGGTTACTCACCCATCTCTGCATTACACTGATGAGATCTCCCTTCAGTCAGTGGCAACTTAATACTGAGGGTACCTCTGGCTACCCAGCTAAGGGACATCTATAACTATGAGGGGTAAAGGAAGTAAGGGTGAAGTGACAGCTGGGCCAGCCAGCACACTTGCGGTGCGGGTTGGGGGGGGTGGGGGTCCTAGGTTCATTGAGGGGAAAGTCTAGGGTGCTAAGACATCTGTGCCTATAGGCTCCTGTGAGGTAAATCCGGGCCTGATGCTTTCCTGCTGTCCTGTGCAAGAGTTCAGGTCCACTTTAATTTTCCCTTCCTACTCCCACAGATTACTGTCCCTCCCACAGCAAACATCACCTAGACAACAAGCTTATATCACTGTAGAAATGATTCCTGCTAGCATTGCACAGTTCCTGCAGTTAGGCAAAAGTACACAGACCAGGTAAAAAGAAAAAACATATAGGGACCAATTTCTTTTTTTTTTAAAAAAGGGGAAGGGGTGGTGTTAACATATTATTTTGGGGGCACAAACTGTTTTGATTTTGTTTGCTTTTTTTGACAATTTTCTCTATAACCACTTCAGGATCAGCCGCCTAACCCCCCTTAAGGACCAGGGCAATTTGCTTGGAGGGGGCGCGCGTTTGGGGGGGTGGGGCGGCCGGATACCGTCTGTGGCTGGCTGGGCATGGTGTCCCCCATGTAGGCAGGTGTCCCCCCTGTAGCTGGCAGTCATCACTCATCTTTCAGGCTCCAGGTATGAGCCGCAGTAGTCACCTCTTTTTCAGCCGGCATCTCCGCTCCTAATGACGCTTGGGTCCGGGTCGCGGCTTGATGACGTCATCAAGCCGGGACCCGGTGCTGACGTCAGACGGAGCAGAGATGCCGTCCATAGCAGAGGGGACGCCGATGGTCGCTGGAACGGCACGGAGGTGAGTGGATCCTCTTCTTTCCCCGCTGCCGCCGCCGCTGCCATCCACCGGCGATCGTAGTGATCACGTGATCAGCAGCCATACGCGATAGCTGCTGATCACTCGGGGGAGATGCCAGCTGTCATATGAAAGCTTAATCTCCGCCTTCGGGTGCGCACGATCGCCTCGGGACGGTTTGTTAGCGCGGACGTTGAATCAACGTCCTGTCAGAACGGTAGCACCACCTGCTGGACGTTGATTCAACGTCCGTGGTCCCTAAAAGGTTAAGGTATTGGTAAAGATATATATATATATGCCATTGAGTGCAAATATATAAGTGACACTATAAAATTATCCTTATTCTTTGGTAAATATGCAGAGTTCACGCTTATCAAAAATCGCATGTGAATGGGGAAATTACAAAATCCCAGTGGTGTAGCAATAGGGGTGGCAGAGGGAGGGACTGCATTTGGGCCCTTGGGCTAGAGGGGCCCCGTGGGGCCCTTCCTAAACCAAACTATATGCTGTTTATTGGTCCTGTGGGGGTAATAATCACTTCTATAGATGCTTTGAATAGTAGTAATCATTACCAAACTGTTCCCCACCCCCTTCTTGCAACTCTAATACAGTTGATGACCTTGGCAGGTTTTGTTGTGCTGTATCAAGTGTTACATATAGAGTCCTTGGGGGGCCCCATGTAAAACTCGCACTGGGGCCCATAGTTCCATAGCTACGCCACTGCAAAAACCTAATCACCGCGCATACAGTGGAAGTCAATGGAGATTTGCAAAATTGAGTTTAAAAAAAATATTAAAAAACTTTACACATTGCAGTATAAATTCTCAAAATTCAATTTCTCATTGATTATTATTAGTCACTGTGAAAAATGCATGAAAAACATAGCTGAACATGCATAGTTTCCAGAACATTTTTGCACAGAAATTTTTTTTTTCACGGTTTTCACACTGATAAATGTGAACCCTGCCTTCATGTAATAGATGAAATCTGATCAACATGGATACTGAAACATCCCTGTACACTGTAAGGAGTATGAGAATGGAAAATTATTTACTCCCATTATTTGAAGGGAACCTGAAGTGAGCGGGATACGGAGGCTGCCATATTTAATTCCTTTAAAGAGGAACTGTAACATCAAAACATCCCCTGGGGGGTACTCACCTCGGGTGGGGGAAGCCTCAGGATCCTAATAAGGCTTCCCACGCCGTCCTCCGTCCCTCGGGGATCTCGCTGCAGCCCTCCGTACAGCGGCGACGTAAATATTTACCTTCCCGGCTCCTGCACAGGTGCTCTGGTGGCTGTCGGCTCCGAAGTAGGCGGAAATACCCGATCGCAAGTCTCCGGCGCCTGCGCAGTAGAGCGGACCCGACGGAGATCGGGTATTTCCGTCTATTTCCGGGCCGAATGCAGCCACAGCGCCCCCGCTGGAGCCTGCAAAGGTAAATATTGAACTGACAGTCGGGTCTGTCGGCAGCTGTACGGAGGGCTACAGCGAGACCCCCGTGGGACAGAGGACGGCGTGGGAAGCCTCATTAGGATCCCGAGGCTTCCCCCACCCGAGGTGAGTACCCCCCAGGGGATCTTTTTGAGGTTACAGAGTCTCTTTAAACAATACCAGTTACCTGGCATCCTGATGATCTTTCTGGCCGCAGTAGTCTGAATCCCACACATGAAACAAGCATGCAGCTAATCCAGTTAGACTTTAGTCAAAAACCTCTGATGTGCATGCTTGTTCTGGGCTATAGCTAAAGCTTCGTGCACACATGCAAGAATTGTCACCCATCAGGAATTTGCGGAATGACGTTGTACAGACACATCCTTAGCCTTCAGGCTAGTGATGTGCTCTGTTGCTATGGCAAACCTCCGGTAGCAGGAAAAATGGGCGCCGACTGAGGGTGGACGAAAAGGCCGCCGCCATAGACTTTAAAGCAATTATCGTTAATATGGCGAAAAAAGCACAAAAAAAGGCGCCATGAAAAATGTCGTTAATAACATTAGAACATTATAGTTTTTTTAGGTAGTTATCGTTTTAGAAGTTTACAACGTTATAGTTTTTGGACTAAAAAGACCGAGTTGCGGTAAATAGTTTTTTATGGATTTCCAACTTCCGTAATTAAATTTCGTGGAATCCAGCATCCCTATTTTTTAATTCAAACCACACTGCTCATTTCTATCCTGGTTCATTTTCTTTCATATTAACATATAAAAAAAAGAAATATATCAATTTAAAAGATGGGAATAAAGTTAAGTCAATTAAATAATAAAGTCAATGACAGTAAACACAGTTTTCAGCAGAAAAAAATAATAATAATATATATACTGTATATTTACGTGCTCGGGCATTGGGGGTTGGTAAGGATCCAACAGGACAGTTCTGTACACACACAATGATCATCAGGTGCAACAGTCGTTATTGGCTGATAGTTATCGCATGTGTGTACTTACCTTTAGGAGCTCATCTTACTTCACTCTCACCTCCACTTTGTCTTATTACATCCGCTCTCATCTTCAGGGCCGGATTTATACTTTTTCCGCCCCAGGCCAAGTATGTTGGTTCTCCCATTCCATGTGCAGCCCCCCCTTCCATTTGTATCATCCATGTACAGCAGCCCCCCTCCCATTCCATGTGCAGCCCCCTCTTCCATGTGTAACATCCATGTACTGAAGCCCCTCCCATCCCATGTGCAGCTCCCTCTTCCATGTGTAACATCCATGTACAGCAGCCCCTCCCATTCCATGTGTAGCCCCCTCTTCCATGTGTATCATCCATGTACAGCAGCCTCTCCCATTCCATGTGTAGCCCCCTCTTCCATGTGTATCATCCATGTACAGCAGCCTCTCCCATTCCATGTGCAGCCCCCTCTTCCATGTGTAACATCCATGTACAGAAGCCCCTCCCATTCCATGTGCAGCTCCCTCTTCCATGTGTAACATCCATGTACAGCAGCCTCCTCCCATTCCATGTGCAGCCCCGCTCCCATTCCATGTGCAGCTCCCTCTTCCATGTGTAACATTCATGTACAGCAGCCTCCTCCCATTCCATGTGCAGCCCCCTCTTACATGTGTAACATCCATGTACAGAAGCCCCTCCCATTCCATGTGCAGCTCCCTCTTCCATGTGTAACATCCATGTACAGCAGCTCCTCTCCCATTCCACGTGCAGCCCCCTCTTCCATGTGTATCATCCATGTACAGCAGCCTCTCCCATTCCATGTGCAGCCCCCTCTTACATGTGTACTATCCATGTACAGAAGCCCCTCCCATTCCATGTGCAGCTCCCTCTTCCATGTGTAACATCCATGTACAGCAGCTCCTCTCCCATTCCACGTGCAGCCCCCTCTTCCATGTGTATCATCCATGTACAGCAGCCTCTCCCATTCCATGTGCAGCCCCCTCTTACATGTGTACTATCCATGTACAGAAGCCCCTCCCATTCCATGTGCAGCTCCCTCTTCCATGTGTAACATCCATGTACAGCAGCCTCCTCCCATTCCATGTGCAGCCCCCTCTGCCATGTGTAACATCCATGTACAGCAGCCCCTCCCATTCCATGTGCAGCCCCCTCTTCCATGTGTAACATCCATGTACAGCAGCCCCTCCCATTCCATGTGCAGCCCCCTCTTCCATGTGCATTATCCTTTTACTGCAGCCCCTCTCTTTCATGTACACCTCCCTTGAGCATTAGCTTCTCTTTTTAATATGTTGCTTCCCATTTGCAGCTTTCACGTTCATATCTAGCAACCCCTATTTCACATCCAGGCGCCCCCTTGGACTGCAGCCGCCCAAGGCCCGGGCCTTTTTGGCCTTACCAGAAATCTGTCCCTGCTCATCTTTGGAAGTGCTGAACATTCTGACATGCAGTTTATGCTGCAGTTTTTACTCTGTCAATTACTCCATAAGATTCGCACCATCTAAAATCTTTTTATTTTAGCAATCTTCTTAAAAGTTACAACATGTTAAAATCCACATGTGGGTATGCCCCATAGGAGACGCACAGGCGTTTCGGGCCTTCCTAGGTCCTTTCTCAGATCCTGACAGACCCACACTGCTACAGAATTGCTAATCACAGCTATATAAGGTCCAAAAGAGGACCACATAGAAGACTACTGTTTAACATAAATGCATATTCATAACAGTTGAATTCACCAATCAGGAATCACGTTCCATCCATTGTCAGTAAAGGTGCCTTAAAATGGTCATAATATCACCCATAATGGCTATATATAATCCATATACTGCGGACACTCACCTATAACATCCCACTTGTGTTAAACACCGGGGAAAGTCATTAAATTCAGGCTCACCATGTCCACAGACTATTAGTACAATGCACCCCGAGATAACCAATCAAAATACCGCCGACAGCGTCCGTACAGGAGCTGTTCTTAGTTGCGGCCAATCAGAAGCGCCCATCTAAGTCACCCGCACCGCCATTGGATCCCCCACTGCATAGAAAGCCAACATCACGGCCGAAGCCGCCGCCTCCACCGGCACTGTCAAAGAGCCAATGGGTGCGACGCCGACAGCGTCCGCTCATTCCGCAGTCTTGTGGAGAGGGACACGTGATCACAACACGTATGCGGAAGATCCAACGCTTCAATACAGGGACTCCACGCCATGACATACGTCACCTGCGTGGCGTCCAATAGGAGGGCCGCCGGCCGCGTCCATTCCAGAGCACCCAAATGCAGAGGGTCTCTGCAGCCAATCAGGGATCCGCCGACAGCGTCCGCTCTACGCCTATTAAAAAAAGGGCATATAAAAGCGGCGCAACAAAAGTATCGTACGTACGCATAACAAATTATCTATGCAGATTAGCCATGCGGATGCCAGGCAGCCCAGATGAGCACCCCCCAGTGGCCACATATATATCAGGCAAAGGACACAGGGCGAGAGGTTACCCACTGGTATGTTTACAGGAAGGCTTTAAATTCAAATCTAAGGGGAAGAATTTGATTCGTCGAGGAGGGATAAGGTTGGAAGTGACAGAAAGAATACCATGTGTAATGACATATAATGTGCTATCAGAACAGATTGGCCAAATTGTCAATAAACACTGACCTATACTGAGACAGGGTCTACCAACTGTTAGAGAGTTTCATGATTTTCCATTATTATCTTACAAAAGAGCCCCTTCACTTCGTGACAAAGTGGTGAAAAATGATTTGGGTCCGGAAAAAATTATTAGAAACAAAAGAAATGGATTGTTCCCATGTTTAAATTGCCACCTATGTAGCTATGTGGTTAAAGGAGACACTTTTACCCATCCCAGCCGAGGGACTAAATATGGTATTAGGGGTCAATTTAGTTGTGACTCCAGATTTGTTGTATATTTATTGAAGTGTCCCTGCGGATTAGGTTATGTAGGTAAGACAACTCAACCTTTGAGGGACCGCATAGCCTCACACAAATCGAATATTAGGAATAAAAATCAAGAGCTATCTGTATCTATAATAATAATAATAATCCGAACATTTGTATAGCGCTTTTCTCCTGTCAGACTCAAAGCGCTCAAGAGCTGCAGCCACTGGGACGCGCTCAAGAGGCCACCCTGCAGTGTTAGGGAGTCTTGCCTTGAACTCCTTACTGAATAGGTACTTGACCTAGCCAGGATTTGAACCCTGGTCTCCCATGTCAAAGGCAGAGCCCTTAACCAGTACACTATCCAGTCACTTCGTATCTGAACATTTTTGCATGAAACAACACTCTTTGGCACAACTGAGGGTTCAGGTAATTGAGGGGATACCAATCCCAAGAAGGGGGGGGGGGGGGGGGACAGACATAAACTTTTAGCTTTAAGAGAAAATTATTGGATCAATAGGCTTGATACCCTTGTACCAAAAGGTTTGAATAGAGACTATGATTTGACTGCATTGATGTAAAACATGGTAATTGATCTATTGTTAGTGACTGTGCTTTTTTCCTTTTTAGACAATGAGCTCAAGAATGGGCGGAGGACCCAGGGCCGGAGGGGTGAGGTAACTTAATATGTAAACATTGTTAGTGATGTTTGTTCTTTATTTATAAATTCCTCTATTTACCATCCATCTGGCCCTGTGTCCTTTGCCTGATATATATGTGGCCACTGGGGGGTGCTCATCTGGGCTGCCTGGCATCCGCATGGCTAATCTGCATAGATAATTTGTTATGCGTACGTACGATACTTTTGTTGCGCCGCTTTTATATGCCCTTTTTTTGATAGGCGTAGAGCGGACGCTGTCGGCGGATCCCTGATTGGCTGCAGAGACCCTCTGCATTTGGGTGCTCTGGAACGGACGCGGCCGGCGGCCCTCCTATTGGACGCCACGCAGGTGACGTATGTCATGGCGTGGAGTCCCTGTATTGAAGCGTTGGATCTTCCGCATACGTGTTGTGATCACGTGTCCCTCTCCACAAGACTGCGGAATGAGCGGACGCTGTCGGCGTCGCACCCATTGGCTCTTTGACAGTGCCGGTGGAGGCGGCGGCTTCGGCCGTGATGTTGGCTTTCTATGCAGTGGGGGATCCAATGGCGGTGCGGGTGACTTAGATGGGCGCTTCTGATTGGCCGCAACTAAGAACAGCTCCTGTACGGACGCTGTCGGCGGTATTTTGATTGGTTATCTCGGGGTGCATTGTACTAATAGTCTGTGGACATGGTGAGCCTGAATTTAATGACTTTCCCCGGTGTTTAACACAAGTGGGATGTTATAGGTGAGTGTCCGCAGTATATGGATTATATATAGCCATTATGGGTGATATTATGACCATTTTAAGGCACCTTTACTGACAATGGATGGAACGTGATTCCTGATTGGTGAATTCAACTGTTATGAATATGCATTTATGTTAAACAGTAGTCTTCTATGTGGTCCTCTTTTGGACCTTATATAGCTGTGATTAGCAATTCTGTAGCAGTGTGGGTCTGTCAGGATCTGAGAAAGGACCTAGGAAGGCCCGAAACACCTGTGCGTCTCCTATGGGGCATACCCACATGTGGATTTTAACATGTTGTAACTTTTAAGAAGATTGCTAAAATAAAAAGATTTTAGATGGTGCGAATCTTATGGAGTGATTGACAGAACTCTTGTGACTCCAAAGACGATTGCAGCACATCGATCAACCACCGGTGCAGTTACAATTACGTTACATAGACGGTGACAGGAGTGTCGTATACTGCACGATGGAGAACCTTGGGGTACAGGCTTCAAGCAGATCTTTTGCATACTCTCATGAGCAAGCAGCCAGTATTGTGGCACGGGTCCCCAACAGTGGGGGATTCCTGAAAAAACCTGACCTCAAAATGACGAAACGTGAACTAGAAGATCTCAAAAGGGAATATGTGGAATTGGAACTCCATGCCAAAACACTTGTGGAGTACTACAAGGATGGTAAAATTCCTAGAAATATTCGAGCACAGGTGGCACCCATATTATTCCCCAAACATGTGGACTATTGTGCCAGATGGGAATCGATCTGGAACCGTGCAGCATTTGATGCTATACTCTGTACGGTGGAGGAAATCATGAAGGAGTTACCTACAATTGATAAAAAGATTTCTGCTTTAACAATTTCACTAGCGGAAATGATGGAGAAAGATGAATTTGAAAAATATAGAGAACATCTCACATTAATCACCAAGGAACATGAGGCTACACTGGAAGAGATTAAGAGGGGTAAATTTCACAGAGATACACAGGACTATACCGTGGGATATGTGTATAGATGGCAAAGGGGACCAGGAGAAGGATACAATAGGTACCCCAGACCGATAAAACCAAAAAACCCCAAACGAAATCCAAAACCTCATGTACCCAGGAATGGAGATGATCAATCATCAGATTTTTTACCCACAGACGAACCATCTGGCCAATCAGACAGCACAAGCGGCGGGGAGGAAAGAGATACCAAAAGAAAAAACAAAGGGAAGCAGAAGGACGATTACAGGATGCGATTGAGGAGGGGAAGATAATTCCCGTGGATCTTGTAGTCAACATTTCATCATACACGTTAAGTGATGCGGAACATTCAGTTCTAAACCGTGGACTCTCGTTTTGCCCTACGAACTTTCCGGATTTTTTCCAGCTGGATCTGGAATTAACGAAATTCTTTAGGACATTAAAGCTCAAACAATTTTTTAGTAGTGGCTCCTTCAACTTGTCCCATCATAGCCAGGAGTCTAACAATGAGTGTATTAGGCTGAAAGAGTGGGGACTTAGAAATATGAGCACCTTCACTCCCTCCTCTCATGGGGTGATCAACTCATATATAGAGAGAGTCAACATGGATGTAAAAACATTAAGATCTGAATTTGAATGTAAAAAAATTAAGAATATCACTAACAACCTTTCCCCACAGGAACGTAAAGCGATTCTATCCCTATCATCCAATAAATCAATTACTATAAGAGCAGCAGATAAGGGTGGAGCTGTAGTCATTATGGATACTGTACAGTACAAGAATGAAATTTTGAGACAACTGGGTGATAGTGAAGTGTACGAGAAAATTACATATGACCCTACTGCCACATTGAAGGCCCAGATTGAAAAAATCTTGGAAGAGGCTGAGATTAGTGGTTTAATAGATAGAGATCTTAAAAAATATCTTAATAGGGATTTTCCCAGAATCCCAATTCTGTACACTCTCCCCAAAATTCACAAGGACTACAGGAACCCTCCCGGTCGCCCCATTGTATCAGGGATAGATTGTATATTTTCTAATGTTGCCATTTTCCTTGATAGGATTTTAAGACCAATGGTTAACAATCTCGCCTCTTATCTCAAAGATACACAGGATTTTTTGAATGCCATCTCGAAGGTTGAAGATATTGGGGAGGATCCTCTGCTGGTCACCATGGACGCAAGTAGCCTCTATACCGCAATACCCCATGATGGGGGACTTGAGGCGGTTGAATTTTTTTTGATGTTATGTTCTGATTTTTGCAACAGACAGAAACAATTTTTGTTACGGTTGCTTGAATTTATTTTGAGGAATAATTATTTCCTTTTTGAATCTACGTTCTATGTACAGCGCAGGGGCACTGCTATGGGCTCGAACGTGGCCCCCTCCTATGCTAACCTCTTTATGGGGTTGTACGAGGAGGCGTTTGTTTACTCCAATCAGTCTTTTTGTAGACATGCGATTCTGTGGAAACGCTATATTGATGATATATTTATGATTTGGAGGGGTACACGTTCGAGCCTTAATGCCTTTGTTGCTACGCTACATGAGAACTGTCCTACAATTCAACTGACCGTCCATGCTGACCAGCAGAGGATACATTTTTTGGATACATGGGTTATAAAAAGAGAGGGGAAATTGGTAACAGACTTATTTGTGAAAGAAACAGATAGAAATTCTATTCTACACTTTACCAGCTTCCATCCACCTCATACTAAATACAACATACCCATGGGGCAATTTAAGAGAATAGAGAGGATTGTAGGGGATCCTGAGATGAAAGCAACTAGACTGGAGGAAATGAGGTATAAATTTTTGGCGAGAGGTTACCCACTGGTATGTTTACAGGAAGGCTTTAAATTCAAATCTAAGGGGAAGAATTTGATTCGTCGAGTAGGGATAAGGTTGGAAGTGACAGAAAGAATACCATGTGTAATGACATATAATGTGCTATCAGAACAGATTGGCCAAATTGTCAATAAACACTGACCTATACTGAGACAGGGTCTACCAACTGTTAGAGAGTTTCATGATTTTCCATTATTATCTTACAAAAGAGCCCCTTCACTTCGTGACAAAGTGGTGAAAAATAATTTGGGTCCGGAAAAAATTATTAGAAACAAAAGAAATGGATTGTTCCCATGTTTAAATTGCCACCTATGTAGCTATGTGGTTAAAGGAGACACTTTTACCCATCCCAGCCGAGGGACTAAATATGGTATTAGGGGTCAATTTAGTTGTGACTCCAGATTTGTTGTATATTTATTGAAGTGTCCCTGCGGATTAGGTTATGTAGGTAAGACAACTCAACCTTTGAGGGACCGCATAGCCTCACACAAATCGAATATTAGGAATAAAAATCAAGAGCTATCTGTATCTGAACATTTTTGCATGAAACAACACTCTTTGGCACAACTGAGGGTTCAGGTAATTGAGGGGATACCAATCCCAAGAAGGGGGGGGACAGACATAAACTTTTAGCTTTAAGAGAAAATTATTGGATCAATAGGCTTGATACCCTTGTACCAAAAGGTTTGAATAGAGACTATGATTTGACTGCATTGATGTAAAACATGGTAATTGATCTATTGTTAGTGACTGTGCTTTTTTCCTTTTTAGACAATGAGCTCAAGAATGGGCGGAGGGGGGGGGGGCGGAGCCAGCCATGGACGCGTGAGGACGCATATTGAGAGAGCTCTCCCTTCTCCCGAGATTAAAAGCAACCTGAGACTGAATTAAACCCGTTGTCCCGCCAGGAAAGTATGTCCGGACGCCCGAAGAAAGGCACGAGAGCACAGTCGCCACAGAGGAAAACATCTCCGACACAACAGCAGCTTACCAAGTTCTTGAAAAGAAACGAGGCCACCCAAACACCGCTCAAGATGGCCGACGCCACTACAGGCCCAGACAAAGGTGCGGCCGAGACAGAAGTGGCTGCAGCCACCACCAAATCTCTAAACGAGATCAAAGATTACTTACACAATCTGCCAACTAAGGAAGACCTGAATGAGCTGGCCGAACGCATCACGGCCACAGCACGAGCAGAGTTGGCGGAAGTTCAGGCTGAGGTGGAGGCTCATGGCGGAAGATTACAGACCTTGGAGGCCGAGGCAGAATCCATGAAACGAGACATCGAACGCTTGAAAGAGGCAGGAAAAAATCAATCAGCGGTCAATATCATGCTACGCACTAACCTGGAGGACTTACAAAATCGTAGCCGGAGAAGCAATATCCGGGTAAGAGGCCTACCGGAATGCTTTGAACCGCAACAGCTCGAAGAAACTCTCGCCTCCATCTTCAATAAGGTCCTCAAAAAGCCGGCAGATAACACTATCAAACTTGACAGAGAACACAGAGCCCTGAGATCTCAACCCCTAGCAGGTAACCCACCGCGGGACGTGATATGCAAACTACACCATTACAGCGTTAAAGACGCCATTATGCAAGCAGCGAGGAAAATGGAGGAAATTGAATACGAGGGGTATTCTATACAACTATTCCAAGACCTTGCCCCGAGCACCCTCGCCCAAAGAAGAGCACTACAGCCACTCTTAAAAGTCCTCAACGAAAAAGGCCTGAAATATAAGTGGGGCTTCCCATTCCAGATTACTATTTTGAAAGGAGAACGGGCTTACTCATTAAAATCCCCGTCCGAGCTAACGGAATTTCTGCAAGCCCTTGATCTACCACACGTAGAACTGCCCGAATGGCAACCGGACCAGCTGCCTGTCGGCCTGCCACAACGCGCTAAGAGACAAAGGCGCTAAACCGCCGTGGTCAGGGCGACATTTTCAAGGCGAGACAACTGGCGAAAGAAGTCCCGAACATGGCAGATAAGTACTTTTACTTTCATTAACTTTTCTCTGCACCTCTTTATTGACCTAACATCGCAACTACATAATTCATATGACACCCCCTAGCCGACAGCTAACATCACCCAGCCAAACAGCGGTATAGTTCTTCTCGGACTAGACACCTGGGCTGGGAACGATGAGTTATACACCTACTACAGGCCTCCGGAACTCAAACTTACTGCATATACAGTGGCACCCCACATCCTATATAGTTATACCTTTATCTGTGTGACGCATTTAGAATATATGGCCACAGAAGAAAAGAAGACGGCGCACTTCTGTAAGTGCACACTCTGTAAAAATTTAAGCTGGATTTATCCATAGATGCATAAGCCTCTCAGCAGAGAGCGCGGCCAGTACACGTAGGAAAGGATAAAGAAGACGGCGCACTTCTGTGCTTCTTACTCTTGTACAGAGCTTAGCTGAAGACAATAGGTATTGAGTGCCAGTAAAAGTTATGTGATCTGTGTTCCTAGCGATGGAACCCTTCTACCTAAAAGTGTCACTTCTGTTTAGATACGGCTATGTTACTGGATGTGTCATATGCACATAGATCAAAGTACTACATATACCTGATGTTTATATGGCCGCGGTGGGGAGGTGGGCAGCGCCTGAATCAGGCAATATTACAATAAGCGATTAGCTGGGAGCCATTAAAGAAAAGGTTAGGGGTAGAAAATCTGCCATGTAAATAAATATACCATGTCGGTGTCACAGACACCAGGGGACTCTATATAGGTATAAGTCTCTTAAAAAAGGGAGAGGAGATAGGGGGGAGAAGGGAGAGTCTAGCTCTTCACAAGTCATGTTGGCTGCTCAGTTACCACATAGGGAGACTAAGCTAGTCTCAACCCGATATGGGATTACGCTTAAACTAGAACTATTTTTCATGTTGAAACATGGTTTGATTGATTGTTATATTAGTTTAGTGACCGAGTATATAGGTTTATATGGTGTACCCCCCAAGGTGAGCAGAAATGCTGTCCCCCTCTCATGGAGTCATTGAAATGTATATCGATCAACACCAAGGGGTTAAACATTCCGGAAAAAAGAAGGATCTTGCTGAAAGATATGTGGAGACAGAGAGCACAGATTGTCTTTGTGCAGGAGACGCATTTTAAAAGGGATCACCACCTTAGACTAAATGACAGGAACTTTCCTACCTCCTATTTGGGGACGTCTCCTGACTCAAAGACAAAAGGGGTTGCTATCCTTCTAGGTCGCTCACTACCATTCATCCTCACAGACTCTGTGACAGACGATTTGGGCAGATATGTATTGATCAAAGGCACAATAAAAGGTATTAAATACACTATGGGATCCGTATATGCTCCTAATGCTGATCAGGTGACATTCTTAGCAAAATTCCTGGAGGTCCTTGACTCTTTCACTGAGGACAGCGTGATTCTAGGAGGTGATCTGAACCTACCTTTGAATCCAATCTTAGACACGTCACAGGGAAAGTCAGTTATCTCCTATGCAAAACTTAATAAACTGAAAAAGATGTTACATGAGCGACAGTTGGTTGATGTGTGGAGACTCGTACACCCACAAAACAAAGATTACTCCTTCTATTCACAAGTACACAACGTATATAGTAGAATTGACTACATTTTAGTCTCTCACAATCTCCTCTCAGAGCACATCTTATCAGACATAGAAGTGATTTCCTACTCTGATCACGCACCAGTATGGGTTACCCTACGCTGTAAAGACAAGAGAGAACTTCCATTTAACTGGAGGTTAAATATTTCACTCCTACAAGATGAGGAAGCCTCCCAATTAATCACAAAACACTTAGAGCGCTTCTTCCAGATTAACGATACCGAGGAAGTCACCCCACCAATTCTATGGGAATCTCATAAGTGCACTCTGAGAGGACATCTCATTCAAATAGGCACAAAACGTAAAAAACAAAGGGGGGAAATGCTGCGGCGGCTGCTGGGGGAGGTACATGGCCTGGAGCTCAAACATAAGAAATCTCAGAACGAGGCAGATTTAGCTATCCTGGATGAAAAGAGAAAAAGACTTAATGACATGCTGCAGAAAGAGGCAAAACAGGCGGCTTATAGATGCCAGGGGACCTTTTACCTCTCGGGCAATAAAACAGGCAAGTTACTAGCGAGAGCCTTAAAGAAACAACAGCAGAGAACATATGTCTCCCAAATTACAGATGCCCAAGGGGTCAAACATATTAGAAGTGAATCTATAGCGAATAGCTTTAAACAATATTATACGAAACTCTATAATCTACAACTCCCAGGTGATAACAACAACAAACCAAGCCTTAAAGAAGCAGTACAAAAATACTTAGAACAGGCAGTGTTACCTCGATTAGGAGAAGAAGAGATATCAATACTTGAGGAACCCTTTACAGAACAGGAGATTAAAAAAGTTATCGCGGGCATTAAATCAGGGAAGGCTCCGGGGCCGGATGGATACCCTATAGAATACTATAAAAAATTTAAACATACCCTGACCCCATATCTCTGTAAACTGTTTAATGCACTAGCAGTGGGAGACCCAGATATATCCCTTCCATTACAAACACTAGAATCCCATATATCAGTCATAGCTAAACCAAATAAAGACCCAGCGTCATGTAGTAGCTACAGACCAATTTCTCTCCTTAACCTAGATTTGAAAATATTCTCAAAAATATTAGCAAACAGATTGGCAGAACATATGGGAGAACTAATCCACTGGGATCAGGTTGGCTTTATACCTAGAAGAGAGGCAAGAGATAACACCATTAGAGCAATTGATGTGACCCAGTTCGCCCGGTCGAGACATATCCCTTGCATGCTCCTATCCACAGATGCGGAGAAGGCTTTCGACCGGGTGAGCTGGGACTGGATCAAAGCAGTATTAGTAAACACTGGTATGGGTACTCGGATGCTGTCTTGTATTGACGCACTATACTCGGTCCCCACTGCCCGCATAAAAGTAAAGGGCACCCTGTCCGATCCTCTAAACATTACTAACGGAACCAGACAGGGATGCCCACTATCTCCTTTGGTGTTTGCCCTGGCCCTGGAGCCTTTCCTGTCTCATGTTAGAAAGAATGTGAATATTGGGGGTATCCAAATTGGACCGGTCAATCATAAATTAGCTGCATATGCAGACGATCTTTTATTCTTCCTGACAAACCCATTGATCACACTGCCTAATCTTCTTATAGAGTTTAACAAATTTAGCAGACTGTCATACTTTAAAATCAACTTAGATAAATGTGAGGCATATGGAGTAGAGCGTCCTGCAGGTCAGCAGAAACACCTGGAAAATCAATTTCCCTTTAAATGGAATACACGACATATTAAATACCTGGGCACATATATTTCAGACTCCCTCAGAGAAATATACCTCCAGAATTTCCCACCTATCCTACATACGTTAACAGAAGACCTGGGGAGGTGGGATAAACCCCATTTTTCGTGGATTGGAAGGGTAGCGATCCTTAAGATGAACATTATGCCCAGGCTCCTGTACCTCTTCCAGACCTTACCAATACCGATCCCGGGAGCGTTCTTCCAAAAAGCACAAGCAACATTTAATAGATATATTTGGAGAGGCAAACCACCCAGACTAAAAAAAGAAATACTATATAGAACTAAACAAAAAGGAGGACTAGCAGTACCCCATGTTAAAAATTACTATTACGCAGCCGTACTCACCAGAGCTGTAGACTGGAGTAGACACTACAAGTGTAAACAATGGACAAACATTGAAAAGACGCTCTCTAGCCATGCCCCTGATAAACTACTCTGGATCCCCAGCACACATAGTAAGATGTGGAAAATGCCCCCTTTAGTATTAAACACATTAGAAGTGCTCAGAAAAATCAGACACTTCCCAGACTTTTCCCCGGGAGTCTCCCCGTTGATGTCACTAACAAATAATCCAGATATACCCCTACAAAGCCAGGAACAAAGGGAACACAGAGCGGGCAATGAGGACAATTTAACTCTCCACGAATTTGGTAATCAAACAGGATGGTATCCAGATGCAACTATTCAACTAAAATATCCCAACTTAAAACTTAACTGGTGGGCCCTGTTCCAAATCAGATATTACTTACGTAGCAATGGCATTGTCCCAGATAATTGGCGCCAGTGCACCACATTTGAATCCCTATGCACAGGAAGTGACCCTTTACCAAAAACTTTATCTGGATTGTATTTGCTACTAATAGACCAGGAGACATCCCCTCTACCCTATATAGGCATCTGGGAAGCAGAACTGAATAGATCCTTCACGCCAGGGCAAATAAATAGGATGTGTATTTTTGCACACAAATCATCAATGGCAGTGAACATACAAGAAACAAACTATAAGATACTGACTAACTGGTATTGGACACCAGCTAAGCTACAAAATATATTCCCGGGGGCCAATCCTAACTGCTGGAGATGTGAAAATGCTATAGGCACACTTATGCATGTGCTATGGACCTGCAAGGGGATTGAGGGGTTTTGGAGGGGAGTGGAAAAACTAATTAAACACCTGATAGAGGGAGATATCCCTTTCATAGCAGAATTTTATCTACTCCATTTAAATGATTGGTCCATGAAAAGATATAAAAAGTCCATTGTTAAACATATCTTAAATGCAGCTAAAAGCATGATTGTGAGGCATTGGCGGAAGACCGCACCCCCGGCATTTAGAGAACTGGTATCCGAAATCGACTATATTCGTCGAATGGAAGAATTAGCACACATAGCCTCCAACAGACTTGAAGTATTCAAAAAAACGTGGGGATACTGGGACATGTTCCGAGAGTCAGAGGAGTTTGAGCCGATGATTCAATCCCTATGAATGAGTCCCTTGGGAGATGGTCGAAGATCAGGCACCAGATAGGCAACTAAATGAGAGGCAGACACAACAACAATAGCAGAGAAAAATTGGTGAGGGTACACCCTGGGAAACAGGGTATACATTAGGAGGTCGGAGACGTCCCCTCCCTACTGGGATGGGGGGGAGGACAGTCCCTACCTAATTGGGCAAATAAATGAATAAACCACACTCAGTCACTGGTTATGACGGTTTTATTGGTTATTGGTTAATGTTATATTGTTATAAAACTTCATATACAGCTTAAAAGGATGTAAAGATAATGCCTAAGTGTACTTTATAATAATCTCATCTGTTGAGAACATTATGTACCATCTAAAGCACTTATTTGCAGCTTAAGATACTATATGAAAGGATATCTCTTAAGATTGTACGTTGGACATCTCCACAGTCACCGTAAACATGTACAAATCAATATGTATCAAAAATTGACTGAACTTTAAATGATAATGTTGACATGTATCATCTAACTATCCTTTTAACAAAATAAAGAATATTTAAAAAAAAAAAAGAATGGGCGGAGGACCCAGGGGTGAGGTAACTTAATATGTAAACATTGTTAGTGATGTTTGTTCTTTATTTATAAATTCCTCTATTTACCATCCATCTGGCCCTGTGTCCTTTGCCTGATATATATGTGGCCACTGGGGGGTGCTCATCTGGGCTGCCTGGCATCCGCATGGCTAATCTGCATAGATAATTTGTTATGCGTACGTACGATACTTTTGTTGCGCCGCTTTTATATGCCCTTTTTTTGATAGGCGTAGAGCGGACGCTGTCGGCGGATCCCTGATTGGCTGCAGAGACCCTCTGCATTTGGGTGCTCTGGAACGGACGCGGCCGGCGGCCCTCCTATTGGACGCCACGCAGGTGACGTATGTCATGGCGTGGAGTCCCTGTATTGAAGCGTTGGATCTTCCGCATACGTGTTGTGATCACGTGTCCCTCTCCACAAGACTGCGGAATGAGCGGACGCTGTCGGCGTCGCACCCATTGGCTCTTTGACAGTGCCGGTGGAGGCGGCGGCTTCGGCCGTGATGTTGGCTTTCTATGCAGTGGGGGATCCAATGGCGGTGCGGGTGACTTAGATGGGCGCTTCTGATTGGCCGCAACTAAGAACAGCTCCTGTACGGACGCTGTCGGCGGTATTTTGATTGGTTATCTCGGGGTGCATTGTACTAATAGTCTGTGGACATGGTGAGCCTGAATTTAATGACTTTCCCCGGTGTTTAACACAAGTGGGATGTTATAGGTGAGTGTCCGCAGTATATGGATTATATATAGCCATTATGGGTGATATTATGACCATTTTAAGGCACCTTTACTGACAATGGATGGAACGTGATTCCTGATTGGTGAATTCAACTGTTATGAATATGCATTTATGTTAAACAGTAGTCTTCTATGTGGTCCTCTTTTGGACCTTATATAGCTGTGATTAGCAATTCTGTAGCAGTGTGGGTCTGTCAGGATCTGAGAAAGGACCTAGGAAGGCCCGAAACGCCTGTGCGTCTCCTATGGGGCATACCCACATGTGGATTTTAACATGTTGTAACTTTTAAGAAGATTGCTAAAATAAAAAGATTTTAGATGGTGCGAATCTTATGGAGTGATTGACAGAACTCTTGTGACTCCAAAGACGATTGCAGCACATCGATCAACCACCGGTGCAGTTACAATTACGTTACATAGGCAGTTTTTATTCTGTGCCCACATTCCATTACCTCAGTTTGGTGCCACGGTCATACAAACTGCCGTTGTTTCATATCCCGTAGTTTATGTTTCCCTTTTGCATTGATGTCGGCACATGAAATATTTTTTAACACACAAAGCACTTAATTTGTGCAGCTTCCTCCTCTCAGCAGAATAAATCCACTCGCTAAATGTGTGAGATATTTTAATTTTTATCATTCAGCTGGGAATTTCCTCATAGAGGATTGTAAACCAGAAAACGACAGAGCAGTAAATTTGGAGACATGCGATGAAATATAAAGGCGGCAATCTACGACCTCTCTTCCTGCATCTGAGCGAATCCTCATATTAAAGAGGGCCTGTCGTAACATGAAAGAGGTTGTCATAGACGTAAGACACAAAATGCAGAGGCAGATCTGTAACATGAAGAGGTGTTTGGGCTGGTGCACACCAAAGCGGTTCTGAAGCGGTTTTTAATACGCTTGCAGGGGGAAAACCGCTTGGCTAATGAAAGTGAATGGGATGGTGCACACCAGAGAGGATTGTTTTTTCCACAAACGCAAACTTGGGGGCTGCAGCGTTTTTTTTAATTTCTGCCACTTAAAGTGTAGGAAAGTGGAAAACCGCTCTGAAAAGCGCTAGATCAGAGCAGTTTTCCAGGTGTTTTTGTTACAGAAGCTGTTCAGTAACCGCTTTACTGTAACAATATATGAAATCTGCTACACAAAAAACACTCTAAAAAATGCTAGGCATGTTTAGAAAACGTCTCCAAATATGCCTAGAATCATTCTGAAAATCTGCTTCAAAAACCCCTAGCGTTTTGCAGATCTGCTAGAGGTTTTTGGTGTGCACTGGGCCTATATCCTTGTTTGTTACAAATGTCTTCCACGGAAGAAAAAAAAAATCATCCCCACACTTCCAGGAAACATAAAACTTTATTACAAACACAAAACAACAGCTTCCTGTGCACTAGAATAATTTTTACCAACTTGATTTCTGTTTCTCATGATGTTCTCTTGTGCATGAACCAATGCTCAGATACGCATACAAGCTAAGGAGTTCCATTAAAATTAAGGATTTTTCTTAATGTTGGGGGCATGTGAGGGTTAGGCCTCAGCAGGAAGTGGTTATTATTCGGAGGAAGAGAAGATTAGGGCTAGGTAACTGACACCAGGAAGAGTTTAATGTTAAAGTGAACCAGAGATGAAGCACCCTCATGTATTTTACCATATATATCAGTGGGAACATTAGAGAAAACACTTACCCTGCTCTCTGTTTCATTCTTCACTGCTCAGCCTGCCTGTTATCAGCCCTGATAAAATCCCTGACTGAGCATTTAGTCTGGCTTTGCTCAGGAAGCATTATAGCTGAGTCTGTCTTCTCTGATGTCTTTTCAAGCCCAAGCCTGCCCCCTGCTGGCTCTGGTTTACTGTTCCGTATATTCACAGCAGCACAGAGAGCTGTGATGAGATGGGAGGAGTTACTAGTGCTGAGGATGGAGCTATGCCTGTTGAAAAAGCCAGGGTTTTTTTTTCGGAAAAAGAGTCGGAGGCGCCCGGTAAATTGTTTTCATCTAATCACTCTATATGGCAGGTATAGCATCCAAATGAAACAATGGTGTGATCCTACCTTCTAGGAGTGCCCTTTCGGGAAGTATGCCAACGAAGTTTCTGTAACTTTAGATATTCAAGTTTATTTTGCACAGGACAACGCGTTTCACGGTAAGAACCGCTTCCTCAGGTCAATAACAGTGCGCGAGATCACGCTTCCCCACTTGCCGCACACTTCCTTATTTACCACTCCGGGGAACGCCGCATGTAAACGGCGCCCGGATACGCTGCAGCTATACAGCTAAGGCACTGTTATTGACCTGAGGAAGCGGTTCTTACCGTGAAACGCGTTGTCCTGTGCAAAATAAACTTGAATATCTAAAGTTACATAAACTTCGTTGGCATACTTCCCGAAAGGGCACTCCTAGAAGGTAGGATCACACCATTGTTTTATTTGGATGCTATACCTGCCATATAGAGTGATTAGATGAAAACAATTTACCGGGCGCCTCCGACTCTTTTTCCGAAAGTTTGTTTGAACCTCTAGCTTGAGGGTAATATCTATATCAGAGAATCTCCGATAGATAGATATTTTTTAGGAGCGGCGACCAAGGACAAAAGGCCAAGTGGGGACGGTACTTCCCCACAAGCGAATACGAGTGGTTGCCTCATTCAGCAACCCACCTTTGTGAGTATAAACTTTTTGCACTTACATAATATCTCCATACCAATTAACGTATTGCACCAGATCGGGCTCCCGGACCCCCTGTGTTTTTCTCTTCAACTACTCCTAGGGGTTTTTTTTTGCATTATTTATATATGTTAGTCATAAGAGGTTTTTAGAAATGGTGATTTCATTTTGCACACAGTCCACTAAATAATACGCTTTTCTGATAAACTGTGTTGTGCATGGAGTTTTAGTAAAAAAACACAAAAAACAGAACACCGGAGCAGCGAAAATACCAGGTATTGTATTTATTTTGTAAAATCTTTTGGGGGATGTTTATTTTGTGCCTAAGAGTTCAGCTCTGGTTACCTTTAAGGGGGGGGGGGGGGAGGGGGTTACTCTGCCTTCAGGAAGGGTGTTTCTTTAGGGAGAGTTTAAGAAAGAGTAGCCAGTGGGGATAGTTGAAAACTTAAGTCGGAATGAAAATTTCCAGATTTCAGAGACAAGGGGGCAGAGAGGGGAGGAGAGAGGAGTGTACTTTTCACAGGCGGGATATCCGGATGCTCCCCCTGGATCCCAAAGCTGACTGTGTCCCCTGGAGGAGTCCACCGTGCTGGAATCCTGAGAACCTGGTCCCTGGCTTTTCAAAGGAACAGAAGCGTACGTACACAGGCTGTATCTTACTGACAGCCATCTGAATCCAGGTCTTGGACAGGGAAACGTGCTGTGTACCTATTGATTTTAGAGCGCTTTCTCTTCTCTTTTCTACAAAGGGTGCATTGTGTCACTGGTCATCTGATAAATATCAAAGGAAGTTTAAATACTCACAAAGGAAGGTTGCAAGCGGAGCAACCAGCCACAGGCAGCAGGTGGAGATGTACAAACCCAACTCAACTCGAGTGTCCAGCTGGAACTGGATGCAGTCAAATTCTTGGTAAAATAACAAAGGTCCTATCAGTGGCACTAGGTACCAAAGTATACCCCTCCAAAGGAGGGTGAGAACAGGGCCGGCCCTAGACTTTTTGCCGCCTGAGGCAAAATTTGAAAAAATCGCCCCCCCCCCCAGCCGTGGGTGGGGGGGTGCCGAGCTGGAGGGGTAGCGGGCAGAAAGGGGGTATTGGGCCCAGCGGCGGGGAGGGGGGTCGGACCCCCCCTCCCTCGCCTGGGTCCCCCGATCTGCGCTCCTCCTCCAGCGTTACGTACGAGCCTGCATATGATGAAGAGGCAACGGGCAGGGGAATCACTCACCTCTTCCGCGTTCCATCGTGCGTTCCACTGACGTCACTTCCTGCAAGGCTGTCCACTTACAATACAGTGGGCGGCGTTGCCGAAAGTGACGTCAGTGGAGCACGCGATGGAACGCGGAAGAGGTGAGTGATTCCCCCGCCCGTTGCCTCTTCATCATATGCAGGCTCGTACGTAACGCTGGAGGAGGAGCGCAGATCGGGGGACCCAGGAGAGGGAGGGGGGGTCCGACCCCCTCCCCGCCGCTAGGCCCAATACCCCCTTTCTGCCCGCTACCCCTCCAGCTCGGCGGGCGGCCCCCAGCGTCTATGGACAGGTGGGTGCCGCACCCCCAGATCTGCCGCCTGAGGCAAATGTTTCACCCCGCCTCATGAGCGGGCCGGCCCTGGGTGAGAAGCACAAAGGGGGTAAGAGGTGCCCAAAGATGAATAAAACTGAGTTAAAAACAATTACATTGGAAAAAAGGAAAAAGTGGTGGCTTACCTCAATATCGACAAAATCATATAAATATGACTTTTAATAAGCACAGGCAACTCATTTCGGGGGTCTGTGGCCACTTCTTCAGGCCAAATAAAGAGCCAAAGGTGTATACTGAGCCAAGAATGGCACGCCCCTATCAACAGACACATTATGATGACACATTGCAGAATTTTAAACACGTTATCCTTAAAACTCCCGTCAAATTATTTTTTTACCTCCCACACAACAGAGCTCTTCTTAATAGGGAGTAACGTCAAGAGTAAATTAGAGGCAAGATAGATGCGTCCCATAAATTACGAGGGTCATAGATTTGTCTGTCAGGCGGCTATCGGTCGTGCCTGAACACAATATAGCGCGGAATTGAGTTGTGACAAGCGAGGCTTGATTGATTTGTCGAGCCGCGGTTTTCATTTTAGCGGAGGAAGCATATTTATTGTTAAAGGCGTCCACAAAAAATGCTGATATGACCTTTTCCAAAAGTTGGCCCGGTGAGGGAGACGAAAAAAAACTTCAGCAAGAACCATTTCTTCCTTAAAACATATATATTCATCGGACGAGCGGCCCTGGATCTGCCTATAGCCGGCAGCCGGAAACTGCTGACTCCGTGGTCTGCTTTTACTTATATTTTCATTTAGATCTATGGCCTGTTAACTTTTGCAGCCGACAATAAATTTGTTTCTCAGGAAGGAGAAGAAAAAGAAGAAGAGGAGGCGATTCATAAACAATTTTAAATAGCACATAAAAGGGTATAAAACCTGCAGAGTCAGCTTAGCGCCTCAACTGTGTCTCCTGTACGGATGACTATTAACTATTAGCAAGTTTGTGGCCATTGGACGTAGCACAGCTAAGATAGTAACATTAAGGAAAAAGGCAAACATGCGATTACTGGGCAGGAGGGCATAACTTTGCCTGACGGGGTCCACCTTCGGAACTTTCAGGGGGCCCAGACTTCTTCCTTCCTCTACCGGCTGCCCCCTCCTGTGCACCCCTGGCCCTGCCACTCAGACATACAGATTAGTAGCGATGAGCATGAATTTCACATAATCATCATTTTGCATCCTAATTCTCAATTACCGTTGAAAATCGTAATGCAAAAAAAAACGAGTTGGTGGCCCAGCGTTGCCCAGGTATGTATTTGGCTAGTGTTGGCTCTGCCTACTTTTTCTAATCCTAACACACACTTACTTAATTACTCAATGACCTAATTTGTGAGCTTGGCGGTTTTTGGCATCAATAATTTGATGATTTGCGTTGAAATGAAATAAATCTAATTGGCTGTGGCTCCACTCCCTTTTCTTAATTTGAACCCCAGTCACCCAACGGCTAACTGTACTGGGTTTTTAGGCTTGTGCCATTAACAGTGCAAGAATGGCAGCAATGAAGTATTGCCCTTGAAAATCAATAGGTGAATTTTGATTAGCTTTTGTAAGCTCCACCCACTTTTCTGAATATTAATCCCAGTCCCCAGTGACCTACTGTGCAAAGTTTGAGAACCCTGCCATTAACAGTGTAAGAATGGCTGCAGTTTACTTTTCCCAGTGAAATTTGTATTTGTCTCCGCCCACTGATGACCCGGCGTTGCCCGGGTATGTATTTGGCTGGTGTTGGCTCCGCCCACTTTTTCTAACTCTAACACACAATTACTCAATAACCACCAAGTTTGTGAGATTTGTGGTCTTTGGCATGAATAATTTGCATTGTAATGAAAGAAATCTAATTGGCTGTTTGTGGCTCCACCCCCTTTTCTGAATTGGAACTCCAGTCACCCAATGACCAACTGTACCTGGTCTGAGGCTTGTGCCATTAACAGTGCAAGAATGGCAGCAATGAAATATTGCCCTTGAAAATCAATAGGTGAATTTTGATTGGCTTTTGTAGGCTCCACCCACTTTTCTGAATATTAATCCCAGTCACCCAGTGACCAACTGTGCAAAGTTTGAGAATCCTGCCATTAACGGTGTAAGAATGGCTGCAGCTTACATTTTCCCAGTGAAATTTGTATTTGTCTCCACCCACTTTTGAAAAGTATCCTATATGTTATTGCAGGTGGTGTACTATGTGTGTGCCAAATTTCATTCAAATCCGATCAGCCGTTGTTGCGTGATCGAATAGCAAACATCCAAACATCCGAACTTTCCCATTTATAATATTTGCAAAGTGTCACTGCGCTCCAAATGGAAAAAGGATTATAACAGGGGATCGCAGCAAGTAAAAGGTCACTTCACCTTCAAAAATAGTCAATATACAAGTATTGCTGCGCTTCAATAATCCTCACAGTGGTTACAACCCTGTAAATGATCACAAACAAATGCACATAGTGCAAAGTATTGCCTCAAAAAAACTGTAATCTGCACCACAGATGTGCACTCCTGGGGGTAGTGCCACCACCTTGGAAAGGATGTGCTCAAACTCCTTCCATGTGGCCCCACTCACCAGAAGCGCGTCTTGTCACACTGCATATAAATAATTGCCGGTCAGCCAGGCTTCTCTTAAAGAGAATCTGTATTGTTAAAATCACACAAAAGTAAACATACCAGTGCGTTAGGGGACATCTCCTATTCCCCTCTGTCACAATTTCGCCGCTCCCCGCCGCATTAAAAGTGGTTAAAAACAGTTTTAAAAAGTTTGTTTATAAACAAACAAAATGGCCACCAAAACAGGAAGTAGGTTGATGTACAGTATATCCACACATAGAAAATACATCCATACACAAGCAGGCTGTATACAGTCTTCCTTTTGAATCTCAAGAGATCATTTGTGTGTTTCTTTCCCCCTGCATCTCTCATGCACTGAAGTTTCAGGCTGCTCTTTTCTTCCTGCAAACAGCTTTGCCCTTGTCTGTAATTCCTCACTATGTGAAAGCCCAGCCAGCTCAGAGGAAGATTTATCCAGCTTGTAAAAGATAAGAGAGAAGAGAGAAGCTGCTCTAATCTAAATAACACACAGGCAGTGTGCAGAGAGGGGCCTGGAAGGGGGAGTTCATAGCAGAACCACAACACTGAAGAACTTGGCAGCCTTCCAGACACAGGCTGACAAGTCTGACAAGAAATAGATACATTGATTTATTACAGAGACTGTGATAGTACAAAGTGCTGCAGTAAGCCAGAACACATTAGAATAGCTTTTGGAACTTGTAGGATGATAAAAAACAGGATGCAATTTTTGTTACGGAGTCTCTTTAAGACAGATCCAATATTTATTTCTTAAAACGCCGGACAGTGTGTTCCACAGTAACAGCAGCTCACGCCGCGGTACAGAGCGCACGCCACCGGGTCACTCACTTACTCACTTCCTTACTATGACGTCATCACGTTCCTCAGGCTTGCGGAGCAATTATTTATATGCAGTGTGACAAGACGCGCTTCTGGTGAGTGGGGCCACATGGGGGGAGTTTGAGCACATTTATAATATTGTAGGATAGGATATACAGTAGCTGTAAAAACAATCTCGGCTTTATCCGGTGCCCTTTTATACCCGAAAAAAAACCTTGAGCGCTCTTTTCACCACCGTATAGCCTCAATTTGCGGAAAATAACAGTGAAGTCTATGGCGCCGCCCTTTTTTACACAGGCGGCTCAGGCTCCCTTTTCAACTGATACTGAGGTGAACATGGGAAGACTGAATTATCCAAATTTTTCTCCTAACTGAGGTAAGTATCCAAACGTGCTATTTTTTTTCTTCCCTACAGGTACAGTACATTGTAACTCTTTTTGTGTGAGTTTGGAATGCAGCCATACGATGAAGGGGGGGAGGGGGGAGGGGGGGAGATAATGGCGCTCTGTGCCAACAATCCATTGCAATATTAAGTTTGAACAAACTGTTAATGGAGGCGATATGTGCTCTCAGGCAGAAAGAAATCTATGGATTTTTTAATTAAGCAATTTGATTCATTGACTGGCTGCTAATTCCGTTTCACAGACATCCATTGTAATGCGTATCCGTCCGTTCGCAGCGAGCGAGAGGAATTGATGTATCTCCGTTCCTGACGTATCGCGGGATGAGCTCACTGGAGAGGAGGACCGGTGGACCAATCACGGCTTCCGGAATGTACACAGGAAAAAATCCTCTAGAAGACTCAGAAAACTCCAGATAGCAAACTCTGTATTCATGATACTCCTCTCTATATTGCCTGATGAAGCTGGGTTGAACCTGCGAAACGCGTTGCATTTCTTTTTGGAGTTCCTAATAAATGTGTTTGACTGTCTGAATCGCAGTCGTTGTCGTGTCTGCTTGAGGGAGGTAAGACCACCACTTCCTCCTTCAATTTTGCCATTTAAATTGGTTTTTAAGCTCATTTAATCTAATCTTATACTTTTGGCGCCTCTGTTCATTGTATACAATTTTGAGTCCACCCTTGGTGGAGGGTTGCTACCCTTTCTTCCTGTCTACAGAGAGCGACTTCTTAATCCTGAGTGGGGTCAGGACAATCTCCCCACCTGCCTTTACAGTGGTTGCCTGCTGGTGACCCTGACTTGTGAGTATTTAGCAATACAAACTTATTGCCACCTTGTCCAGTACAAATTACACTATTGGGGCTCTTGGTGTTCCCTGTTTTTATCTGTATTCATGGAAGAGAGCGCCTCTCCCCATCATCAAACTGAATGTATTACATTTTCCCACAGAAGGGAGGGCTTATTCGCAACATGTATATACTGTATATAAAAGTGTCTACAAGGAGGACGTCTAAAGATTGTTTATATCAGCAGGTCACAAATTCGGTTATATTTTTAGAATAACTTATGTTTTGAAATGCAGCTACAACAATAATAAATTCGGTTCTACCAGTTCAAAATAATATATATATATATATATATATATATATATATATATATATATATATATATATGTTTGATATAAAATGTGGCGAAGAATAGGCACAACCATTGGGGATTAAGGTTAGAAACCACCAGGGGGGGTTAGGAACCACCAGGGTGGTCTTAGGGTTAGGCAACACCAGGGGGGTCTTAGGGTTAGGTACCATCAAGGGGGGTCTTAGCGTTGGGCACCACCAGGGGTCTTAGGGTTTGGCACCACCAGGGAGGTCTTAGGGTTAGGCACCAGCGTGGGGTCTTAGGGTTAGGCAAAAACAGGTGCAGTCTTAGGGTAATGCACCACCCGGAGGGGTCTTAGGGTTAGGCACCGCCAGGGTAGGTCCACCCATAATGCTGCTGTGCGTCAGGCAGCAGTGACACTAGAGCGGCATCTCACTCTCCCCGCCTCCCTGCGGCTGCTCATTTTACCTTCTCGGCATCCGCTTCCTCTATGACAGTCCGCACTCCCCAGGCCCTCGCTAGCTGCTACAACAACACCTCAGATTGGCGGCGACCCACTTTGCTGTGTGATGAAGTAACAGGAGTTCGGCTCCTGTAGTGGAGCATATACAGGAAGTACTTACTTATAAGTACTTACTTCCTGTATATGCACGGTTACCAGGGGAACCGCTCTCCTGTTCCTTCATCACATAGCGCAGCAGGTCGCTGCTGATATGAGGTCTTGTAGCGGCTAGTAAGGGGGACAAGGGGACTGTCATAGAGGAGGTGGCTGCTGCTCGTTTTACCTTCTCGGTGGCCGCCTTCTATATGACAGTCCCCGACCCCCTCACTAGCGGGGAGGGAGGGGTCTAGCAGGAAGGCTACCTTCTGGGGGCATCTATCTGGCTACTTATACTGGGGTAAACTATGCTGGCTACCTATATGCACTTGTGATTAGTCACAGATGAAGGGGAATTGAGCAGGCTAAACTCTCTAAATGCATACAGGGTGCATTTCTCACTGTTTTCCTTCTGTCCTGTGCAAGAGTTCAGGTCCACTTTAAGATAAATACCTCTGTTTGGAGGGGTTTTCTGCATAGAAGAATGTTATCTACTCCTCAGTCTGATAACTTCATCAAGCAGTCTCCCTTCCTGGGCTGTCTATCTTAAGTTAGCAGAAAATAGGAAAACATTTTAATCATATCCATTTTCCTGCCTGTCAGACTTGTAATATCTGCTGAGAAACGGTTTGCCTGTGAGTGGAAGGAATTATTAGCGGCATAAATCCAGGCATGGAAACGTTTGATAGAAATACGTTCACGAATGGATAGAACTCTTGATACATTTTCATTCTTGAAAACAGTAATAGTTTAAATATTACGTGAAGCGGCTGCACACACCGGTACCGCAGAGTAAAGCTTTATTCACCGAAATTTACTATAAAGATATCCAACTCTTCTGTCATCCTTCTTTGAGGGGTCAGTTTAATCTGCCGAGATCACTGCCCAACGGAAATAGATATTTGGCCATATTCACAAAAATTCAGTAAAGTTGCCCCTTTGGTCTCCGAGTACTTCCTAAGACAAGTGGCTGCATACGATGCAAGCATGCGCTCAGTACGGAACCTCTCATCTTTGGAAGTACAAAGTGACCCGAGTTCTTCAAAAGCCTTCAGAGTAGACCCAAAGACACAGCTGGTAGAGACAGCGGGGAAACAAGGTGACCGGGGGAGGACCAAGAAAGGCTTTATACTGTAGCAGTGGTTTTCAAAATTTTTCGGGTCAAGACTTGACTCTTGATGACTCTGAATTTTTTTTGTCAAGGCAACCCTTGACAAAAACAATTACATAAATGTCACTCGCCATTTTATGCATTGTCCCGTGTTCTCTTCTGTCCCCGTTTGTCCCGCCCCCTCCTTCATCCCTGTGTGTCCTTCTGTGTCCTTGTTTCTCCCCTGTGTCCTCCTCCATTACTCTTTGTATCTGTTTTTCCATGTCCTTCTTCATCCCCCTTTGCGTCCCTATTTGTCCCTTGTGTCCTCATCTGTCCCCCTTTACATCCCCCTTTATGCCCCCCCTGTGTCCTTGTTTGTCCTGTGTCCTCCTGTTACCCTTTATGTACTCATTTGTCCCCTGTATCCTCCTTCATCCCCCTTTGTGTCCTCCTTTGTCCTGTCTCCTCCTTCATCCACCTTTGTGTCTTCTTTTGTCCCTGTTTCTTCCTTTGTCCCCTGTGTCCTCTTTTGTGTCTCTCTTTGTTCTGTGTCTTCCTTTGTGTCCCTGTTTCCCGTGTCCTCCTGCATGCAGAGTTAAAGCAGAGGAAGCCGATTGTGTGTCTCACCTGATCCTGGGAGGCTGCAATGATCAGAGACCTCTCCTCTCCCTCACTCTTCCCCCTAGTGCCAGTTGTGTGTAATGAAGTCATCAGGAAAAGTCGGCTCTGATTGGGCACCCTCAGATCAGGTGAGAGATATGATCACCAGGATAAACAGCGGTCAAGAGATGATTTCATTGTCTCCTGACCCAGTGATCACTGTGAGCTGATCTCATTGGCTCAAAGTGATCACAGGGTCAGGAGCCAATGAAATCGCCTGTGGTGATGGGTGAGCAGTGTGAATGGCGAGAGTAGCGGTGTGGTGAGACACTGGTAGGGCCCGTTTTTTGGTACCAGCAGTCTCTGGTCCTTAACCTCCTTAGCGGTATGGACGACTATATATGTCCATCACCGCCGGAGGTCACCGCTCAGGCCCTGCTGGGCCGGTTTGTATCAAATAAAAAGCAGCACACACAGCCGGCACTTTGCCAGCCGCGTGTGCTACCTGATCGCCGCCACTCTGCGGCGATCCGCCGCGAGGAGCGGCGAAAGAGGGTCCCCCCAGCTGCCCGAGCCCTGCGCAGCCTGAACAAATAGTTCCGGCCAGCGCTAAGGGCTGGATCGGAGCCGGCTGACGTCAGGACGTCCATGACGTCATTCCGCTCGTCGCTATGGTGACGAGGTAAGCGAAACAAGGGAGGCTGCTCATTGCGGCCTTCCTTGTTAATTCTGATCGCCGGAGGCAGTTGGCTGCATGAAATAGTTTTTTTCTTAATTTTAAAAAAACCCTCCCGCAGCCGCCCTGGCGATCTTAATAGAATGCCAGGGAGGTTAAGGGGCCAGAGACCGCTGGTACGGAAGTGGTTAAACTGGATTCTGTTCTTAGAGGTTATTTTGGGGCAGAGGGGAAAGTTTGACTGTAAACCTGCTTCCAATGGAAATAAACTTTACATTCCTTCCACTGCAGGTTCCCTTTAATGCTGTCCACTGACTCGACTTCTCCACTGTGTTTTACACCGTTCTCTGCTCAATCAAACATTTGTCACTTTTCTAATCCACAGCCATTATTCCATTTTATAAAGTCCGGCCTGATTTAATCCTGCAGAGACGGCCGGGAATATACACCGGGCTTTTGGTCCTCATTATGCCTCACAGACAGACGCGCTCCCCGTGCTATAGAGATGGCGATATGGAAATGGGAACCGTCTGACTCTATTAGCGGCTGAATGGCTGAGGGCTCTTCACGTAGTGAGTGTTTGAGTGTTTCCGAGCAGCTGGAAATCCGCCATCTTTTCATAAGCGAACGTCCAGCTGCTATATATAATGGGGCCTTTTCTAGCCGCAGTGGAGACAGGAGAACGCTACGCTTTCTTTCTGATAAGACCCATCAACGCCAAAAATACAGAAGAGATGAAAACAGCCTGACGTGCAGTGCACTCCAATTTCTTCAATAACGCTTTTATATAATTAAAATTAAATCTGGAAGTACAACTGGGAACTTAAAAAAAAAATTCTATTTTTCAGTTAACTCGGTCCTAAAGATTGCCCATGCATCTACCAATTTTGCAGCTCGATCAACCATCCAATTACGATAATTTTATCAAATCAGGTGAAAACCTGTGCTGCAAAAAGCATGTCAGATTAATGACCCCAACTGTATCTGAAAGCTGTACCCGTCTTTTAATAAAATGTGTCCATTCATTTGAATGGACAGCAATTGATCACTTTTAAACTTCGCTTTTATTGCCCCCCCTCAAGAATGTTGCGTTTACCACTGCACAGAAGCCTGTGTCAACAGAGACGGATTTCTGGAAAGGCCGCAGAGGCCATGGCCATGTGCGCAAGAAAACAGAGGGGCGGCAGGACTTAAGAGACCTTAGAAGCCACGTGGGAGACATTAGAAGCCACATGTCAAAGTAAATCATTTCTTCTGCTCCGAAACCGCCCTGCTTTGCTGTACACAGCTTGAATTCCAGAGCTCCATGCATCTTTCTTACTTCCTGGTGTGCAATGGGACAGTCACAGTTTGCTTTGCCGCATCTGCTGTAGGACACATGACAATGATCCTGGGACATGTAAGCTCTTAAATAAAAAGTTTTCCTGCACAGACAGTATACATTCACGAGCTCCCCTTAAAAACTCCAGCTGTCAGACAGTATAACTGTTCAATCGCCCTCCGTTCCTTCTGAATTGTACCATGTTAGTCATCAGAAGTAGACACACTGCAGATTTATTGCAGGATTTGTATCAGCTGTAACAAATAAATGTTTTTTCTTTAAAGGTTATAATTCTGTTTCTTATCTTTTAGAGTACAGGAAGTTCTAAGTTCTAAGTGGTTAAATACATCAAGTATTGAGCAGGTGGACACTGCGGCTTTGCTGATGACCGTGATTCATCTTAGTCCATCGGTTATTGGCCAGGCCTGCACACAGCGAGTTATTCCTGGTAAATGCGCGTGTGGCGGTTCTTGACGTACGCCTCTTTACGACGCTTTAGTGACTCACCCTCCCTGTGTCATTTTATTAAAGCGCTTGTGACCCTGTTTATTCACACATGGCCTGAGAACAAACTGTTGTTGATGCTCAGTAGACGCGGTGGATTTTGAAGTCTATGACACTTCATATTTTTAGTTTTGCTCGCCGTGTTCTGTTTTGTCCTTTAGGTGCAAGATTTGACCTTAGCACAGAGGCAGCTGTCTCCGGGATGGCAGGCCATCCATCACTGTCTGCACACGCTGTCAGCCTTCTATTTAATCTTACTTGTAATTTTCTCGGGGCATTTACCGAAGCCACAAACAGAATTTTAATGCTGTGAAATCCCACCGAGCCACAGTCTACCTGTAATATCAAGTAGCCTTCCATATACGTGTTACCGATGAAGTCCAAAAGCCACAACAACATGTTGGCATTGGCCCTTGGGTAAACACGTGCTGGTTTCTGCAGCATGTTGCTGATAGGCTTAATTTAATTTCTTAATGTCCCATAAAATACATGCATAAGCTTGCAACATGGGCAGAGCTGAAGGACACCTTTGTCTTATTAACCACTGGGCGCCCGGCGTTGCCCGGGTATGTATTTGGCTAGTGTTGGCTCTGCCCACTTTTCCTAACCTTAACACACAATTACCAAGTATGTGAGCTTTGCGGTCTTTGGCATCAATAATTTGCAATGAAATAAAATTAATCTGATTGGATGTGGCTCCACCCCTTTTCTGAATTTGAACCCCAGTCACCCAATAGCCAACTGTACCAGGTTTGAGGCTTGTGCCATTAACAGTGCAAGAATGGCAGCAATGTAAATATTCCCCTTGAAAATCAATAGGTTAATTTTGATTGGCTTTTAAAGACTCCACCCACTTTTCTGAATATTAATCCCAGTCACCCACTGACCAACTGCGCAAAATGGCTGCAGTTTACATTTTCCCAGTAAAATTTGTATTTGTCTCCGCCCACTTATGACCCGGCGTTGCCCGCTTATGTATTTGGCTGGTGTTGGCTGTGCCTACTTTTCTAACCCTAACACACAATTAATCAGTTACCAAGTTTGTGAGCTTTGCAGTGTTTGGCAACAATAATTTGCATTGGAATGAAACAAATCTGATTGGCTGTTTGTGGCTCCAACCCCTTTCTGAAATTGAACCCCAGTCACTCAATGATCAACTATACCAGGTTTGAGGCTTGTGCCATTAACAGTGCAAGAATGGCAGCAATGTAAATATTCCTGTTGAAAATCAATAGGTTGATTTTGATTGGCTTTTATAGACTCCACCCACCTTTCTGAATATTAATCCCAGTCACCCAACGACCAACTGTGCAAACTTTGAGAACCTTACCATTAACAGTGTAAGAATGGCTGCAGTTTACATTTTCCAGTGAAATTTGTATTTGTCTCAGAGGCCATGTGGAGGAACCACCCAGAGAAGGAGGAATTTTGGGCACCCACTATAGTAATAAACTCGGGCACCGCCATAGGGACCATTATAAATTGCGGCTATAGTATGAAATTTGGGAACCCGATAAAGAGTAGTTTACAACTGAGCAGTAGCGTAGCAATGGGGGCTGCATTGGGGCCCTTGGACCAGAGGGGTCCCACAGGGCAGTGTTGGACTGGGAGCTGGAAAAGCTGAGGAAATGCACTTGCTGGCCAATAACACAGGGTTACTGCTGCTTGGCCAGCAGGTGGATTTCCTCAGTTTTTCCACCTCCCAGTCTGACACTGTAGGGCCCTCTCTCAACTGCAGTATTAGCTCTCTATTGGTCCTGTGCTGGTAATAATCACTTCGATAGATGCTTTGAATAGTAGTGATCATTAACTAACTGTCCCCCATCCCCTTCTTGCACCTCTGACACTGTAGTTGCCATTGGCAGGTTTTGGTGCGCCGTATCAATTGTTATGTATAGAGTGCTTGGGGAGGCCCAATGTAAAACTCGCACCGGGGCCCATAGCTCCTTAGGTAAACCAATGAAACTACCGGTAAGGGTGCCCGATAAATAACAAATTTCACACTATAGCCACTGTTTATAAGATTATCCTTATAGTGGGGGATTGGCAGTTGGGGTTGGTTAAAGAGACACTGAAGCGAAAAAAAAAATTATGATATTATGATTTGTATGTGTAGTACAGCTAAGAAATAAAACATTAAGATCAGATACATCAGTCTAATTGTTTCCAGTACAGGAAGAGTTGAGAAACTCCAGATGTTATCTCTATGCAAACAAGCCATTAACTCTCCGACTAAGTTTTAGTCGTGGAGAGGGCTGTTATCTGACTTTTATTATCTCAACTGTAAGTGAACTATTTACTTTTCCTCTGCCAGAGGAGAGGTCATTACTTCACAGACTGCTCTGAAAGACTCATTTTGAATGCTGAGTGTTGTGTAATCTGCACATATTATAGAATGATGCAATGTTAGAAAAAACACTATATACCTGAAAATATAAGTATGAGAATATTTTCTTTGCTGCTAATCTTCTAGTAATTATTCATAGTACACAACCAATTCACTATATCATATTTTTTTTTCGCTTCAGTGTCTCTTTAAGGTTAGGTGTTGGGGGGGGGGGGGCAGTTAAGGTTAAGTGTGAAGGGGGGAAGTTTTTAAGGGCTAGGTATGAGGGGGGGATATTTTTAAGAGTTAGGCATGGGTAAGGGAGGGTTCTGTGTGCGAGTAGTATCAGTTTTAAGGTGGCCACACGCGACACAATAAAATTATCCCGTTTTACGGAAATATGATAAAAAAGATTGGATTTCCACAAAAATGTTAAGCTTTTTTGTGAAATTTGTGCTCATCGTTACAGAAGTGAAAAAAATGTGCTTACTTTGCATTTTGATGTTCAGATTAGGTATCCTTCCATTTAGTTCTGTCTTAGTTTTGTTGCCTGCTTTGGTCTACGCTGTAGATCATAATACAGAAGGTATTTGCGATCATTATTTGGAGATCAGGAAGAATGACACGACCACTGTTTGCCAGCAAACATATGAAGAACCCACCGAGGCCTTCTTCATCGGCCTCTCTCGAGAAATGCATCAGACCCATCATTTTAGAACGCCACTCTTGTGCCTGTGATCTCAGTACAAAGGCGATGCACCACAGAAAGCGGGGGTCCAGGTGTAGCCTACGCAAGTTCAAATGATTCCTGCTTCATCTGAAGAGCATGTGAAAGGAGAGCGGAACATGTCTCTGAGGGCTTTTATGACAGCATGTCAGATGCGATACATCTCAGCCTGGACAGATTAAAACAAATACTACAGACTACTGCTAAAAAACATCAAGGCTGATAAGCTACCAAAGTGGGAGAAAGCTGCCGGTGGGAATACAATCTCGTTCTTTAATGAACTGCTGCTTGGATAATGTATTATTTGTCTCTGTTTACTTAACACAACATAACAATGGAGAGCGCAGTTAGCAGGCTATTTAAAGAGAATCAGGGGCTAACTGTGTATTAATAGCGGGTTACTGCGGATGGTCATGGTCAATGGGATGCTAATAATTCAAGCTTGCATGCAAATTGTTGCTTGAAATTGGGCCAATCAGAATTGTTAGGAAAAGCATTTGACTGGACCATGGATGAACATGGTAGGACATTAGACTATGACTATGGTAGGATTAGATTGTGAGCTCCTCTGAGGACAGTCAGTGACACACATGACTATGTATTCTGTGAAGTGCTGCAGAAGAAGACAGTGCTATATAAATACATACTAATAATATGGTAGGGCATTAGACTATGACTGTGGTAGGGATTAGATTGTGACCTCCTCTTTGGACAGTCAGTGACATGACTATGTACTCTGTAATGTGCTGCAGAAGATGTCACTGCTATATAAATACATAATAATAATAATAATAATATGGTAGGACACTAGACTATGACTATGGTAGGATTAGATTGTGAGCTGCTCTGAGGACAGTCAGTGACATGACTATGTACTCTGTAATGTGCTGCAGGAGATGTCACTGCTATATAAATACATAATAATAATATGGTAGGACATTAGACTATGACTATGGTAGGATTAGAGTGTGAGCTCCTCTGAGGACAGTCAGTGACATGACTATGTACTCTGTAATGTGCTGCAGAAGATGTCAGTGCTATATAAATACATAATAATCAGTCCTGCTCGGATACCCCTTTTCAAAATCTGGATTGGATCCGGATACCAGGATATCCGATTCGGGTCGGATATCCGAGTTCAAAATTTTCTGATCCAAATCCGAATCGGATACCTGACCTCAGTATCCGGGGTATCCGGGCAAATTCAGATATCTGCATAGAAAACCGGAAGTGGCCTTTACATTGCTTTAAAAACGTTTTTTAGGGTAAATGAGGCATGTAGCATCATTATTTTTTTAAAGGGGAACACTAATTGATGATGTGGGGACTTAAAATCTCCTCTCCCCCCCCTAAAAAAAATGGCTGTCAATTAATATGTCAATTAATATCAGGCCTCATAATATCATTACGCAGCAATTGTGTTTTGGGTTAAATATAAGTGGTATCAGCACAGCAGCAGTGGCCAGTGGCACCCTGGCGGTGGGAGCAGCAAAGGCAGCAGGAGCAGGGCAATGCAGCAGCAGCAGGTGTAACGTCTGCCAGGAGCATGCCGGATGTGGCACTTGGCATGTGGCACTTTGCACATTGCACTTGGCACGTGGCACTTGGCACTTTGCACTTGGCACTTTGCACTTTTCACGTGGCACTTTGCACATGGCACTTTGCACGTGCCACATGCAAAGTGCCACGTACAAAGTGCAAAGTGCCACGCGCAAAGTGCCACATGCCAAGTGCAAAGTGCCACATGCAAAGTGCCACGTGCAAAGTGCCACGTGCCAAGTGCCATGTGCCAAGTGCAAAGTGCAAAGCGTCACGTGCAAAATGCAAAGAGCCACGTGCAAAGTGCCACGTCACGTGGCACTTTGCACTTTGCACGTGGCACTTTGCACGAGGCACTTTGCACCTTGCATGTGGCACTTTACACTTGGCACGTGGCACTTTGCACTTGGCACGTGTCATGTGGCACGTGCAAAGTGCCACGTGTAAAGTGCCACGTGCAAAGTGCCACATGCAAAGTGCCACATGCAAAGTGCAAAGTGCCAAGTGCCAACCAAGTGCCACGTGCCACGTGCCATGCTACACGTGCCAAGGGCCAAGTGCCACGTGCCGAGTGACAGTCAGACAGCAGAGGAGAGGACACTAACTGTCTCACTGGCACTGCTCACTCAGCAGCATAGCAGTTCTGTAGTAAGCTAACACAGTAGTACTACTACTCTAACAACTACTATCACTGACTGCAGTACTACAGTACTAACTACACAATAACACAGTAATCCTATTCCCTAATCCCTAACCTAACCTATACTGTAGCTAGCTAAGACTAATAGCTGGCCAGCAGGCAGCAGCTGGCCTGGTCTGTGCACAGCACTCACACAGACACATAGCAGCTGCAGCAGCCCCGCAACACACACTCTGACTGTCACACAATGAAATAAAGCTAATTAACAATATAACAATAGTGTAGTGATAGTGAAGGGGTTAATCACTGAACAGCTTTAGGTTTATCACTGTATACAGCGCTTGCTAGGCCAGCAGCACTGGAGCATGTCTCTCAGTGAGCATTCACAAGCGAGGACAATATTTCTCATCATTGTAGCCTTAGGGGGTCCTGGCCAGGGTTCCTTTCTGTGATTGGGTGCCAGGGCTTAGGCTGGGAGCCCTCTGATTGGCTCAATGAGGTCAGGTGGGGCTGGCCAGGGTTCCCTTCTGTGATTGGGTGCCAGGGCTTAGGCTGGGAGCCCTCTGATTGGCTCAACGAGGTCAGGTGGGGCTGGCCAGGGTTCCCTTCTGTGATTGGGTGCCAGGGCTTAGGCTGGGAGCCCTCTGATTGGCTCAACGAGGTCAGGTGGGGCTGGCCAGGGTTCCCTTCTGTGATTGGTTGCTAGGGCTTCTGCAGGGAGCCCCTGGGATCCCTCTGATTGGCTCAATGACGTCACGGACGTCATCTCCTATCTCAATAGTCGGATTTCTGCGGATATCCGCAAATATCCGCATTGCCAGCCAACTATCTGCAGATAGCTATCCGGATTTCCACCAAAATCCGGTATCTGAATCCGAATCGGAGAGCTGAAAAAATATCCGGAATCTGGATGAGCAGCACTGATAATAATATTGTGGTAGGAAACTTTCTCACACTTTTTTTTAGTTCTGGCCACACATTTTTAATCCGATGCATTGTGATTGCCATTCCAACACCTTAATCCTGTTGTCCATAAAAGACATACGAGGCGAAGAAATAAATCTTTAATTACCTGGGGCTTCTTCCAGTCCCTAGAAGTCTTCTGTGTCCCTCGCTGCCACTCTGGTCTTCTCTGCTGACCCCCGATTGGGCAACGTCTTTAGGCGCATTACGCTCCTGGTGACATCGGCGAGGTCTAGTGCGGCGCAGGTGCACACCCGTGCATGCGCAGAAGACGCCGATCCAGCGGGAGTCGGCGAATCTGCTGAGGCTGCATGGAAAATGAAAATTGGATTTCTATGGAAATACTACATTACTGCAACGGTAATTTTAGCCCAATCACAGAACTTGGAAGCATTGGACCAATCAGAGAATGTAGAGTCAACTCAGACGTATTTGGCTAATCTGAGAATGCAAAAAAATGACCAAAAAAAAGACAACTCAGAATCCGAAATTGGAAAATAAAAGTAGGAAATCCGTGGAATAGGTGAGCGGCATTTCCGACCATCCCTACTAGAGAGAGCGGTGAATAGAGAGAGGAGGACGAGAGGTGAGAGCTTTACAGTCTGGGCTGGGGGTGGGGGGGGGCACAGGAGGGGGCCGTGCCGTCATATGGGAGTGGGGGTTTGCAGCTGCTAATGATGAGCGTAATGACTCAATTATGATTACGCAAAATTTCATGAAATTTCACGTAATTTGCGAAATTACGGTTATGGCCGTAATCAAAATTTCGTGAATTTCACGAAATTACGCAAAATTTTGTGTATGGGAAATTTTGTAATTACGATCTTTTTTGTAATTACGACCGTTTCTGTAACACAAACAAATCAGAATTTCATGTTTAACACGCAAATTCGACCTTTCTCGAAAGTGTGTTCCAGTCCAGAGCCTCCTGATACATTTAAAGCAACAGCACCTGCAGGTACCTTTGCATTATCAGATATTGCAAGGCCAAAAACCAAGTGTCTCAACATGCATGACAGCTAAGTGCACCATGGCAAAGAGCACCTGTCTTAGAAGTGGCTGCAGAGAGAGCTTCCCGATAAATTTAAAGCAACAGCATGTGCAGGGGCCTTTGCATTATCAGTAATTGCAATCAGTAATTGCAACCAATGAGTGACTTTACTGAGTTTAGTCATTACCTAAATGTGCATAATTACTATTAGAAACGAAATTATGTCAATTTTCCTAACTAAAATAACTTTGTTTCTATAGGAAACATGAAATGACTAAATTTACTTACGGAACTTCCAAATTACGGTTTGTATGGCAATTACGAAATTACGAATTCGTGTCGTAGCGACAAAATTTGCGTCTGTAATTAAGGAAACACGAAATTCCAAAAATTTCGACTCAACACTAGCAGCTGCTCCTGGGAGATAACATATCGTAAGGCCATCTTATTGGCTGGGTGTTTTTATCTCTGGAGTTCTCAAGTCGGGGACTCCCTTTACTCTAACGTTTTCTGTTGTGGGCAGGGCTGGGCCGAGGCAGAGGCAAGAGAGGCTTCAGCCTCAGGGCGCAGTGTAGGAGGGGGCGCAGGGCCGAGGCAGAGGCGAGAGAGGCTCCAGCCTCAGGGCGCAGTGTAGGAGGGGGCACACATCTCACTCAGCTATCATTCCTCTATAGTATTTGAAGCAGAGAGAAATAAGAAAAGGGGATACATGGCCGTGACTGCAAACCAGATAACTAGAGACTTAGGTGTTGGGAGCCCTGGGGCGCTTCTTAGTCTAATAGCAATCAGTGTGTGACAGCTGGGGTGGGAGGGATGGAGGAGCGCACGTTGGTGTCTTAGCCTTGGGTGCTGGAGGACCTTGTCCCATCTCTGGTTGTGAGTGTTTCTCAGGGTGTTGCCCGGCCTCCGTCGCTCCTAATAAACCAGCCTGCCTCTGTCTCGTTAGTAATTCTGCACTTGGGAGGCTGTGGTTCCTTTCCGCATTACAGATCAGTAGAGATTGATGCAGAATTGGTGAGTTTGTGTGTGTGCCGGGTGAACCCATCGTCAAGCTGAATACTCAGAAATTGTTCTACAGAATTCAGAGAATCATTTAACATAAAATATCAATACAAATTCCTGAAAATCACGGATAATGGATGTCAGATTACTAAGCCCTTCAGAAAGGAATAAATTAGATCTTTAAAAGCCACTTTAATGCAAATAATTCTGCAGCTTTACCGGATTGATTATACTGGAAGTGTGAGAAGGTGGAAGGTGTGGGAAGAAGTATCTATTGTGCATCCTACTCTCCATTTCTAAGTGTCTCCAAGTGGCAAAATATTTCTTAAAGTGAACCTTACCTCAGATAACACGTCCCTCTCTACCCAGACATCTCCGTGCCGCCACCCTGGTATGTTTCATTCTCGATGTAGACTGTTATTTTTATCCCTCTCCTTTTGAATCCTTAAAGAAAACCTGTAACAAAAAAAAAACCTGCTCCCCTGGGGGTACTCACCTCGGGTGGGGGCAGCCTCCGGATCCTGTTGAGGCTTCCCCCGTCCTCCACGGTCCCACGGTGGCGGTAGTGATAAAGGCCCCCGAACAGGCGTACATTTGAAAAAGTCGCAGTCAAATTTAGGCGCGATTTATCGGGAAAAGAAAAATATCGTAATTTAGAAATATCGATAATTTAAAGGTATTTGTAATGTAAAATCGATAATTCTGATTATTATTATTAAAGGTATAAAACTGATGTGAGATAAAAACGAAAATATAATAACGTTAAATATCGTAATGTAATTCAACAACACAGCTTAACCCAACCCTACTCTCACACAGAACCCTCCCTTGGTGGTGCCTAACCCTAACCACCCCCCTGCTGATGCCTAACCCCCCATGGTGGTGGCTAACCCTAAATGTACCTAACCCTACTCTGACACAGAACCCTCCCTGTACCTATCCCTAACCCCTAGACCCCCCTATTGGTGCATAACCCTAACCACCCGCCTGGTGGTGCCTAGCCTTAAAACTCCCCTATTGGTGCCTAACCCTAACCACCCCCCTGGTGCTGCCTAACCCTAACCACCCCCCTGGTGCTGCCTAACCCTAACCACCCCCCCTGGTGGTGCCTAACCCTAAAACTCCCCTGGTGGTGCCTAACCCTAACCACCCCCCTGGTGGTGTCTAACCCTAAATTATCGTAAATACTTCATATATTATCGTAAATAGAAATGTCAAATATCAGTATTACAACTGTACAGTGAATGTTATATTTTCATAATTACAAATTTATATGTATTTGGACAGAATTTGCTTACATTCCATCATTAAACATGTTCATTTACTGTTATTACACCAAAAGACTTTTTAAGTTATCGTTATGACTGACATCGTTTTTCTTTATTTTTTAAATTACCGATATTACCGATTCCACAACACAATTAGGCAAATTACCGAGTTTACTTTATCGATTTATGCAAAATATCGATTTTAGGCACTTGCGCCCAAACATATGCAAAATTGAGTGTAAATTTACAAAAACGATAATTAACATTAGAAATATAGCCGCGCCCAAATCTATTAGCGCTATTTTTAGCTGATCCGCCCGAACAGCGGGGATGTAAATATTTACCTTCCCGACTCCAGTGAAGCTGCAGTATCAGCTCTCCACTCGGAGATAGGCGGAAATAGCCGTTCGCTGACAGGCCGCTCTACTGCGCAGGTGCAAGTCTCCTGCACCTGCGCAGTAGAGCGGACCTGACAGAGGTCGGCTATTTTCGTCTATCTCTGTGCGTAGAGCCGCAACAGCGCCCCCGCTGGAGCCAGGAAAGGTAAATAAATCAGGCTTGTCAAGGGAGGATTGCGGGACACTTCGGGGGAGCCAGCGCTGGATTGCCTGCAGCTACAGGGGAGGGGGAAGCCTCATTGGGACCCTAAGGCTTCCCCAGAAGAAGCAGAAGGTAATGGCAGCGCTTTCAAACAGACGCTGCACCTGAATTGACTACCTGCACAAGTGGGTAGAGCTTGAGTAACGGGCAGATTACACACCTTGCATTCAAAAACAGGTACAGTAAAAGGAGGGTGATAACTTCAGCATAAATTCTGCACAAATTATCCCTACTAGACTCTCCCACGACGATGACGTGCCCCCATGGGAGAGACTGATATTTTATTTTTTCCAGTGCTGGTCGTAATGGAAAAATCTACGCTTACGGATCATTTCACGTAATTTTACGCTATTACGCATTACGCAATTACGGTTACGGCGTAGGAGATTATCTACGGTAGATCGCTGTAATTACGCGTAAACTTACGACGTTACGCGTAAGGATACCGTAAACTATTCATTGCACTTCGCATCTCCGCGTAGCTATCGTAACCGTATACGTAACATTATGCTCGCATGCGGATTTTCTTTACGCGTTACCCGTGATTGTACCGCGCATGCGCTGACCGGATTGCCAACGATGCGTATGTTGTAGGCGGCAAGCGTACAACCATACGTATCCGTTCCGTAGCAACTGCGCACGCGCATGCGTACTTTGCCTCCGCAGGCGTACGTACACGCGTACGTCACAAGCGGAAGTTTTGATTGGCTGATGCGTAGAGACAGGAAGTTGGCCAGAGCAGGCGCCGGCAAACGCGTGGAGAGGACGCATCACAGGAATCAGAGACACAGCACTGCCATCAACCATCCACCATGCCTCCTAAGATTCCCCTCAGGATGAAAGAGATGATAATTGAGGTAACTTAAGCAATCTATTAACAGAATGTATAGTTTTTGGCTACTGTTTCTGACTGCATTTCTCTAATCTTTATATGTCCCATCATGTAAAAGGATATCATAGGTGTTAGTGTAGTAGAGAATTGTTTTTAGTTTATCTCTGTAACTTTGCATTTGTAGCAGTACTGTTAATAGTAGAGTGAGACATATTCACTACAGTGACCTGTTTTTTCTGGTTCCAACCTGGGACAAGTGAAGGTGGGGGGTGGGCTGTGGACGGCTGGGGAGGGGGTCGCAGCGCGCCGGAAAACGGGCCTGGGGGGCGCGTGCGGCGCGCATAGTGCGGGGCGCACTATGCGCGCCGCACACGCCCCCCAGGCCCGTTTGTTTTCTGCTAAAATGTGGCCTAAATTGCGTTTGTTTTCTGCTAAAATTTGGCCTAAATTGCGTTTGTTTTCTGCTAAAATGTCTATATTTGCTGCTTTGGGGTTGCGGTTACGCTCCGCCCATACAATGTCATGACCACGCCCATTTTTTGGCGCCCCGCCAAAAAATGGGTGTGGTCATGACATTGTATGGGTGGAGCGTAACCGTAACCCCAAAGCAGCAAATATAGACATTTTAGCAGAAAACAAACGCAATTTAGGCCAAATTTTAGCAGAAAACAAACGCAATTTAGGCCACATTTTAGCAGAAAACAAACGCACTTTGGGCCACATTTCAGCAGAAAATGAACGCACTTTGGGCTGCATTTCAGCAGAAAATAAACGCAATTTGGGCCACATTTCAGCAGAAAGTAAACGCAATTTGGGCCATATTTTAGCAGAAAACAAACTCAATTTAGGCCACATTTTAGCAGGGAAAAAAATCGCAATTTGGGCCACATTTCAGGCAAGCATCACGCAAGGCCTTTCAGCCCGCACGTCATCCCCAATCCAACCAAAAACAGTATTGCCAGGCACAACAGCCAGTAGAGGAGAATTGAGAATCCAGGTGAGAGGTGTCTACCATATTAAGGGGGCATTCTGCCTATTTATGTGAAATCCTGTCTATTTATGTGCCTCATGACTGCTGAATTTGTCTTGTTGGGTGCCTCATGATTGCTGAATTCGTCTTGTTGAAGGCCTCACGATTTTTTGGGGGCCTCAAGATTGCTGAATGTCTTGTTGGGGGCCTCATGATTTGTTGGGGGCCTCATGATTGCTGAATTTGTCTTGTTGGGGGCAACATGATTGCTGAATTTGTCTTGTTGGGGGTCTCAAGATTGCTGAATGTGTCTTGTTGGGAGCCTGATGATTTCTTGGGGGCCTCATGATTGCTACATTTGTCTTGTTGGGGGCCTCTGGGAAAAGCTGAATCATTATCCTATGAGACAATAGCATTAAACCTACATTTTTGCTTTTTAAAACGGAAAATAAAACTGTGAGGTTCTAAAAAACGAATACATTTTTCAGGAGTAGGATGAAAGAAATTGTTTATCTTCACAGTTTATTTGCAACTTGGATTTTCAATAATGTTCATGTATGAGTTAAAACGTTTGTATGAAGTTTTAAATTGCTGTTGCCACTTTGCGATAGATAAATTGACTTTTGGGTTGCAGTTTGGGCAGTCGGCCTCCAAAAGTTTCGCCACCACTGTCCTAATCTAATGTCCCACATTGCTAAGTAAACGAAAATTTGTCACCACCCATGGCCACACCCACATTCTGGTCCATGGCCGCACCCATTTTTGGGGGCGGCGCGTACGTGCGCCGCACAACATAACCCTCAGGTTTTTCGGCGTACACATCTTCTCTAAAATTTGCGGCGCACCACTTCTTCCCTGCCTTTTTGCACCCCCCCCCCCCCCTGGAAAATTTTGTGCGGACGCCTATGGCTATGAACTGGCACAAAGTCTATAGACGCCGCGGCCAGTTCATGGAATCCATTCAATTATATATTTGATGCTTGCTGTCACAGGATCTTCTCTGTCAGTCCAATCACACATGAAATGAAATGATGTAGTTATTATGGCTAGCAATGTCAGCAGTTATAGGTGGCACTAGTCATCGTTGATCCCTAGTATCTGCCCGAAGTCATAGTTGGTTGCTTCCCACAATTTTTGAAAACTGTCATTATGAATAATATTATAATCTTTTACATTATGCTGTAAG